>NW_026652288.1:38820896-38890369 GCF_009828535.3 Hylobates moloch | reverse complement strand
AAAAAAAAAAAAAAAAAGGGGGGGGGAAAAAAACAATTGATGCAATTACTGTCAAGTTTTTTGTTTTGTTTTGTTTTTGTTTCATTTTTTGAGACGGAGTTTTGCTCTTGTTGTCCAGGCTGGAGTACAATGGCGCTATCTCAGCTCACTGCAACCTCCGCCTCCCGGGTTCAAGCTATTCTCCTGCCTCAGCCTCCCGAGTAGCTGGGACTACAGGAGCCTGCCACCACACCCGGCTAATTTTTTTTGTATTTTTAGTAGAGACGGGGTTTCACCATCTTACAGGATGGTCTTGACCTCCTGACCTCGTGATCCACCCGCCTCAGGCTCCCAAAGTGCTGGGATTACAGGCGTGAGCCACCGCACCCGGCCCACGCCTGGCTAATCTTTCGTATTTTTTTTTTTAGTAGAGACTGGGTTTCACCGTGTTAGCCCACATGGGTGTTAGCCCAGATGGTCTCCATCTGCTGACCTCGTGATCCGCCTGCCTTGGCCTTCCAAAGTGCTGGGATTACATGGGATTACAGGCATAAGCCATCGCGCCCAGCCCTTTTTTTTTCTTTTCTTTCTTTTTTTGAGACTAAGTCTCACACTGTCGCCTGGGCTGGTGTGCAGTGGGGCGATCTCAGCTTGCTGCAGCCTCCACCTCCCGGGTTCAAGCGATTCTTCTGCCTCAGCCTCCTGAGGGGCTGGGACTACAGGCGCGCGCGCTACCACGCCAGGCTAATTTTTGTATTTTTAGTAGAGACAGGGTTTCACTATGTTGGCCAGGCTGGTCTCGAACTCCTGACTTTGTGAACCACCCACCTCGGCCTCCCAAAGTGCTGGGATTACAGGCATGAGCCACCGCGCCCGGCCCCTTTTTTTTTGAGAACGAGTCTCGTGCTGTTGCTCAGGCTGGAGTGCAGTGGCACAATATTGGCTCACTGCAAACTCCGCCTCCCGGGTGCAAGCGATTCTCCTGCCTCAGCCTCCCGAGTAGCTGGGACTACATGCTCCCGCCACCACATCTGGCTAATCTTTTTTATTTTTTTTTTAGTAGAGACGGGTTTTCACTGTGTTAGCCAGGATGGTCTCGATCCGCTGACCTCGTGATCAGCCCGCCTTGGCCTCCCAAAGTGCTGGGATTACAGGCATGAGCCACTGCGCCTGGCCCTCCTTTTGAGTTTTTGTGTTTAAAGTTCCAAACTGGACAGACGCCGTGGCTCACGCCTGTAATCCCAACACTTTGGGAGGTCAAGGTGGGTGGATCATGAGGTCAGCAGTTCGAGACCAGCCTGGCTAACATGGTGAAACTCCATCTCTACAAAAAACACAAAAATTAGCTGGGCGTGGTGGTGGGTGCCTGTAATCCCAGCTACTCAGGAGGCTGAGGCAGGAGAATCGCTTGAACCCGGGAGGTGGAGGTTGCAGTGAGCTGAGATCACGGCACTGCACTCCAGCCTGGGCAACAAGCGAAACTCTGTCTCAAAATAAAATAAAATAAAATAAAGAAAGAAGAGGCCTATGCCTTCTTCCAAGCCCCGACAGCTCAGCACATACTTCTCTGTTTTCATGCTCAAGCCTGGCTTTAGTGGGCCTGAGTGGCAGTGGGTGATTCAAGTGCTGGGGGAGACCTTTGGCCTCACATTCAGACTCCACCTTGAGTCCCATGACCTCACTGCAAGGTTAGACTTCCACTGTTTAAGGTAAACACCATTTCGATAACTCAGTTACGACTCTTCGACTCTTCATGTATTATTATGCTAGGAGGAAGGCTGAAGAGTGGGAGTGGCCCTTGCTTCTGAACACACTATTCTCTTTCCTGCCTGAAGACCTCTGCATTTGCCGTTCCTGATGCTTGGAATGTTTGTCCCTTGGCCCTTATCATCCTTCAGAGTTCATTATCAAAGCCACCCCTCACAGAGCCCTTCCTCCGCCACCCCATTCAAAAGATCTCTTGTTATTTTCCATCCCAGCCCCCGATTCATTTTCTTTTCTTTTTTTTTGAGGCGGAGTCTCGCTCTGTTGCCTAGGCTGGAGTGCAGTGGCGCAATCTCAGCTCACTGCAAGCTCCGCCTCCCGAGTTCACGCCATTCTCCTGCCTCAGCCTCCGGAGTAGCTGGGACCACAGGTGGCTAATTTTTTATTAGCCAGGACCAGGCCTGGCTAATTTTTTGTATTTTTAGTAGAGACGGGGTTTCACCGCATTAGCCAGGATGGCCTTGATCTCCCGACCTCGTGATCCGCCTGCCTCGGCCTCCCAAAGTGCTGGGATTACAGGCGTGAGCCACCGCGCCCGGCCTCATTTTCTGTATAGCACTGTCAAAGTGTTTTCAGGCCAGGTGTGGTGGTTCACGCCTGTAATACAACACTTTTGGAAGGATGAGACAGGAGGATCCCTTGAAGCCAGGAGTTTGAGACCAGCCTAGGCAACACAGCAAGACCCCTGTCTCCACAAAAAATTTAAAAATTAGCTGGATGTGGTGGCTCACATCTGTAGTCCCAGCTACTTGGGAGGCTGAGGTGGGAGGATCCCTTGAGCCCAGGAGGTCAAGGCCGCAGTGAGCCAAGATCACACCATTGCACTCCAGCCTGGGCAACAAGAGCAAAAACTCCATTTCAAAAAAATAAATAAATAAATAAATAATCTAAAAAAGTGTTTTCAATAATAATGCATTTATTTTGATTACCTTGTTGGCTGTCCTCTACTCGTGTGCCTGCCCCCCTCCATTCCCCTTTCTAGAGTCAGTTCACGTAACTCCTCTTCCAGGAAGCCTTCTTTGACTCCCAGGCTTGGTCAGGTGTCTTCTCTGGGTTTCCCCAGGGCCTTCCTTCCTCTCAATTCTGATGCTGCCTGTGCTAAGTATTTGTCTCCATATCTGTCCTGAGAACCTTGGAGCCAGAGCCCGGGGCTGTTTTTGCATGGGCCTATCACCTCCTCCAGGAAGCCCTCCTTGGCCCTCTCTCAGGCTGGATGGGAAAGCTATCTGGGATCCCATCATGCCCAGGTTTTCTAGCGATCCAGCCTCTGATCCCTCAGCTTGGCCTTCCCCATCACAGCTTTCATCACTTTGTGCTAAGCTTCCGCTATCACTACTCTGGGCCGTTCCTGTTTGGTGACTCAGGGACCAGTCTGGCATGGCCACCGCTGGGTCCCCAGCATTAAGCCCTGGAGCATGAGCCCAGTGAACTTTGAATTCAGGAAGGAATTCACAGGAAAGCTGCGGCGAGGCGGGCAGAAAACCACAGGCTTCCAAGAAACGCGTGTCTGCCGCCCCCTCCTCCCACCCTGAGGCCAGTCCAAGAGCGAAGGCCCTCCTCGGATGTCGTCACCAAGCCCAAGGGAAGGGTGGCAGGTGCTCAGCGGGCAGGCGCCCCGCCCCGCCAGGTTCTGTTGGGGGCGAGGCCCGCGCAAGCCCCGCCTCTTCCCCGGCACCAGGGGCGGGCCCAGGTGCGCCCAGGGCGGGGGAGCGGCCGCGCAGGTACCTGCCCTTTGCGCCTGCGCCCAGCTCGGCCTGCCTAGCTAGGTGCGCCCCGCCCCCTGTCTGCTCGGCCACCTTCGGGAGCCGCTTCCAATAGGCGTTGGCCATTGGCTCTGGCGACCTCCGCGCGTTGGGAGGTGTAGCGGGGCTCTGAACGCGCGGAGGGCCGTTGAGTGTCGCAGGCGGCGAGGGCGCGAGTGAGGAGCAGACCCAGGCATCGCGTGCCGAGAAGGCCGGGCGTCCCCACACCGAAGGTCCGGAAAGGCGACTTCCGGGGGCTTGGGCACCTGGCGGACCCTCCCCGAGCGTCCGCACCTGAACGCGAGGCGCTCCAGTGCGCGTGCGCGGCGAGGGGCTTCCCGCAGCTGATCGCGAGACCCCAACGGCTGGTGGCTGGCGGCGTCGCCTGCGCGTCTCGGCGGAGCTGGCCATGGCGCAGCTATGCGGGCTGAGGCGGAGTCGGGCGCTTCTCGCCCTGCTGGGATCGCTGCTCCTCTCTGGGGTCCTGGCGGCCGACCGAGAACGCAGCATCCACGGTGAGGGCCGGGCGGGGAGGCAGGAGGCGGGGCGCAGGGGGCAGAGGCTCGGGGGTCAACGGGGGTCTGAGCAGGGAGAACTGGCGGGGGAGGAAACGGGGTTACTTGATGGCGTTCAGCGGGTGTGGTGGAACCAGCCCTGGAGGATTGAGCCTTGAGATGAGGTTTGGGAGCCCTCGAGAGCGAAGACGGGCGGAGGAGCGAGGGTTAGGAGAGTTTCCTTCGGGTGGAGGAAGAGTCTAGGGGTATTGACCAAGAAGGCGTGGCACTGCCCCTTCCTGTGGCAAGAACGGGGTGAGGACAGAATTGAAGACCAACCTCCTCCTGGCGGTGGAAAGTTCCATGGCCAAAGCCCAGGGAGAGGCCAGACCTGTGAGATGGTGGGGGTTGGACTGGGTGACCTGGTGGCCGTTTTAGACTCAGGGAAGAAGCCCATCTCACCCCTGCCTCTTTGGAGATTGGACAAGAGCCCCCCCCGAAGTTTTTGTAGTTGAGTTGCAGTAAAGTAGATGCCCGAGAAGGAGGGAGCAAGAAAGGAAACAAGCGTTGGGGAAGAGGAAGCTCTGCTAAGGTGCGAGAGAGTGTTGGCGTTGAGCAGTTGGTGTTGGGGTCTTTGAATTGGTCCTTAGAAGTCAGTGGTGAATAAGGTGATTTAAACTTCTACACGCTTAAGGAAGTGTGGCCTGAAAGGTCTGTTTGAACAAGTGTTGTTTTAAGCTTAACTGCTTCAGACAAGCACCAGCGGGTTTTGAAAAGAGCTCTCTTGAAAGCAAGAATTCACTGATTCAGCAAAACTTACTGAGGCCCTGCTACGTGTCAGGCACTGGCGCTGGTGATAACAGTTAACTCAGACTAGCTGGGTTCCTGCATTCACAGAGTGGGAGAGGCAGAGCTAGTGAAGGTTTAAAAAGCACTTGCCATGAGATTAAGTTACTGAGAATTAAATGAACCAGGTGAAGTACACCAACAGGGTGATGTAAGATGTTGGGGGCGGCTTTAGCTCAGGTAGTCGGGGGAGGTCTCCGTGAGAAGGGTGACATCTGAGTTCTAACATGAAGAAGGAGGAGGCGGTAGCTACACGGAGACCTGGGGGACCAGCGTCCAGTTGCAGGCAATAGAGTACAAAGGCCTTGAAGCTGGAACAAGCTTGGTTGGGTTCAGGGAAAAGACAGAGCCAGCCTGGCTGGCGCTGGCATGAAGGAGGGGAGGACCGGAGGAGGATGGGAGGTGGGAGAGGTAGGCTGCAGCCAGATGGCCTAGGGCTTTATAGACAGGTACTGGTGCTTGAACCCGGGAGGCAGATGTTGCAGTGAGCCAAGATCACGCCACTGCATTCCAGCTTGAGCAACAAGAGTGAAACTCCCATCTCAAAAAAAGAAAAAAAGGCCAGGCAATGTGGCTCATGCCTGTAATCCCAGAACTTTGGGAGGCCAAGGCGGGCAGATCACTGGAGGCCAGGAGTTCAACACCACCCTAGGCAACATGATGAAACCCCGTCTCTACCAAAAATACAAAAATTAGCTGGGCATGGTGGTGCGCGCCTGTAGTCCCGGCTACTCGGGAGGCTGAGGCAGGAGAATCGTTTGAAGCCCAAAGGCAGAGGCTGTAGTGAGCTGAGATCAAGCCACTGCACAGCAGCCTGGGCGACACAGCAAGACTCCGTCTCAAAAAAAAAAAAGAGCAGGATAGGTGTGCACCAAGTCATCACCTGTGGTAACTTCTGGGGACTGGTTAATTTTTCTATGCCCCAGGCAGGAGAAAAAAGAATTGGTGGGGAGAGGCTCAGCTGTAGGTGACTGGGAGTCAGGAATACAGACGTTGACCATTCTTGCAATCAGAACCAGAATTTGGCATCTCTGCTGGACTTTTTCAGGTGAAGTAATTATGTTAGGATGTACCTCCCAGTTACCTGGCCTCTTGCTACCTCTGGTGCTTACTCTGAGCTGGGATGTGCCGTTTAACCTTTGAAACAGCCGGGTGCGGTGGTGAAGTTACGTGCCTTGCCCGAGGTCACTCGGTAGTAGTAATTGACAAAGCCAGGTCTCACTGCAGAGGCCTTCTCTGTTCAGAGTGGCCTCCCTGACTGCTGCTGCCGGCTGGACCTACTGACCTTTCAGAAGTACTAGTGTCTGACTGGGTGAACTCATGCCCTCACTCATCTTAAGTTCTGTTTGTTTGAAAGCTTGAACAGCTTAATCGGAGGCAGGAGGCAGTTTTGATTTTTTTTTTCCTCGCTCCTTCCTGATTGCTTGTGTTTTCTCTGGAAGCAAGTCATCCACTGGGAGTGTGGTGTTGCTGAAGCTCCATGCAGTGGCTCAGGTGCTGCCGGATGAGTGTGATGGTGAGGGAGAAGTGAACAGAGAATGTGTGAGGGAGGGAGGATGGGGGCTGGTCAAGGAATTTATTCTGTATGAAGACATGAGGGGGTGGAGGGCCGAGATGGTAGGGCCAGCAGATTGTTGGAGTTGAGGTTCTGAAGGGAATGAACCAGACAGATAGGATGCAGTGGATATTGAGTGAGATGCATGAGAGGGAGGTTCTGAAGAGGTGGCAGTTATTGAGACAGGTCTAGGTGTGACCCTGAGAGGAAGCGGGGGACGAGGGTGGGATGAGATCAGCTGGAGGTCTTGGAACCTAGAGTCAGAAGACCATCTACCTAGATATATAAATCTCCAAGAATGATCATAAGAGCAGCGGGAGAGGTGGCAGGCCCGGAGCTAAAGTTGGGATGAAAGGAGTAGTTGTCTGGCTTGGCAGATCACATGCCAGGCGGGGTAGTGAATGATTTACTCTAACAATGGGAGTCTCCCAGCTGGGGGTTTTGGGGAGGGTGGAGGGAGAATAGTCCAGAAGCAGCTCCCAGGAGCAAGGAGACCTCCCCACTTGGAAGGGCCCCAGAAAGTGTGCCCTCAGGGGAGACTCCAATTAGGTAAGAGGGTGGCAACAATGTTCAGAGGAGATTGAGGACTTGGAAGATTTGCTCAAGACCGGTCCTGAGTACCAGAGGGCCCGGGAGTTGGGGGAGGGAAGATGGGGACAAAGCAGGCCCCGCCGTGTGAGAGTGAGGGTTAACTCAGGGGTCAGGGCTTCTTGTGAGAAGCATCAGGTGGTCTATGATTGATGTGTTGGTGACGCTCTGAGTAGTGAGGGCAGGTGGGAAGGGACAGGTGGACTGGCCGGACAAAGAGGGTCCTGACTCCAACCTCTGCAGACAGAGGTGGGGGGAAAGCTGAGCTTATGCCAGGTGAGGAACCTCCCCGATCTAGCGTTAGGGACAGTTACAGTCTGGAGTGGAAAGCACGCAGGGATTATAAACTGGCCACTCCCAGGAAGCTTCACATAGCCTTTATGTGACTTGCACATTTTCCAGAATTGGGATTTTTTAAACGTAAAAATGTAGTTTTTGGCTTTGCCTGAAAAACATGAAGATGTAATGGAACCAAACCAGAACACAGGCCTGTTTTCCTGCCCAGCACTCCCCGGCAGGAGCCGAGTGCCTCTTTCAGGCAGGAGCTATACCACTCCCCAGCCTGTAGATCTTACTCAGCCTGCCTCACCTCAGCTACTGCCTGCCCTCTATCTCTGTAGGCCTTTGGTTTCTGACCCCTACCTTAAACATATACTCCATTTAGTAAAAGGTAACACATAACAGTTCTTTATAAATTGCACGTTACAGTGTGAGACAGGGAGAGCACACGCGTGCGCACGTGTGTGTGTATGTATGTATGTTACAGCTGTTAGGGGAAATCCTTTTATCAGGTAGCTGCAAATATGCAGGATTTTTTTCTTTTCCTTTTCCCCACCCAGGTGGTAAATCCTGGTATTTGGAGGGTCCTGAAATTTGTGATGTTGCTCAACACCAGGCCAGATCATATATTTCCTCCGCAGAATAGAAACTTGAAAGGTCCTTTAGGAGTGGCCGGTTAGGTGTAGTTCTTGCTGCCAATAACTTTGTGCCTGGCCCTGGGCATCAGAACTTGTGTTAATGGTTACTTGGCTTAAGGTCCTTTGTTTTTTTCTTTTTTTTTGGTTTTTTTTTGAGACAGAGTCTCTCTCGTCTCCCAGGCTGAAGTGCAGTAGCGCAATCTCAGCTCACTGCAAGCTCCACCTTCCGGGTTCACATCATTCTCCTGCTTCAGCCTCCTGAGTAGCTGGGACTATAGGCGCCCGCCACCACGCCCGGCTAATTTTTTGTATTTTTAGTAGAGACAGGGTCTCACCACCGTGTTAGCCAGGATGGTTCAAGGTCTTTTGTTGATTCTTCTTGGGAATTTCCACTGGAGGCAAGCAGGGCAACACTCATTTGAGAACCTCTCCTGCACCTTTTTTTTTTTTTTTTTTTTTTGAGACAGAGTCTTGCTCTGTTACCCAGACTGGAGTGCAGTGGCGCCATCTTGGCTCATTGCAACCTCTGCCTCCTGGGTTCAAGCGATTCTCCTGCCTCATCCTCCTGCGTAGCTGGGGTTACAGGTGTGCACCGCCATGCCCAGCTAATTTTTGTATTTTTAGTTGGGATGGGATTTCAACATGTTGGCCCGGCTGGTCTCGAACTCCCGACCTCAGGTGATCTGCCCACCTCAGCCTCTCAAAGTGCTGGGATTACAGGCTCGAGCCATGTGGCCCGGCCCTCTCCTGTACTTCCAAGGGATTTTCGAAATCTGTGGACCTCTCAGGTTAATTACAGTGTCTGTAGAACCTTAACTAAAGGGTAAGCTTTCCAGCAGACTCCGCAGGCATGTTATTAGTTGCCACCCTTTCTTTACTTTCCTCCTCACCCCTATGGGTAGTTGTGACCCTGGTGGTCAAAGATAAGATGACAGAAGGCTAAAGTAAAGCTGGTGTTGGCGATCAGCTGGGAATTCTCTAAAGCAGCTTCTCACATTATTCTTATCCTCCACAGGAGTGCTTGTCCTACTTGCAGGCAAGGCAGTTTGGTTCCAGGGTAGTTCGAAATCTTATTCACTGATACAGTCAGCAAATGTTTATTTAGCACCCACAAATTGCCAGGCACTGACTCACTCAAAATAGAGCACTGAACAAAATAGACCCCCTCCCCCATCCATGGCAGATGTGTCATAATGAGAGGAAGACAGTACAATAAACGAACAGATGAGTGTATGTCTGGTGATGAGTGTCAGGGTTGGTGTGCTTAGCACTGAAAATGGGGGCTTTTGAGGTTCAAATGGTTGCAGTTCCTAAAGAAGGTTGAGGGCCTTGCCTTCAGGTCTCCGTGGGAGACTGGCCCCTTTCCACTGGAAACATTGCTTTGCCCAGTCAGTATTTGAGAGCTCAGGCTGTGATGGAGAAAGCACACTTCTCCTCTTTCACCCTGCTCCCCGCCCTGTTTCTCATTTTACCCATCCCAGGCCATTTGCAGAATGCATGCAGAGCTTCTGTTTGCCATGTCTGGAGGCTACAGGGGAGGCTGAATGAGGGGTGATAAGCCTGTGGCTCATGTGAGGCGGGAGAGACCCCAGCAGGAGTCACACTGAAATGACTCCATTAGCCCCAGGAGGCCTTGGCCCACTGGCCATGACTAATGTGGACGTTAGAGTGTGGATTCCGATGTCCTGCAAGATCCTCCTCACAAGTGTCATTTCACGGTTGTTTCTGGCAACATCTTTTTGAAAACTCCCTGTAAAGAAGTGCTGATGTTGATGCTGAGGCCCAGGAACTTTGGAGTTTATTTACTTTTTTTTTTGGTTTTATTTTCCTTGGCAGATGAAGTAGTTGCTAGAGTTTAGTTATTTTGAAGTTTATTTGAAATATGCTTTTTATGATTAGAAGCCATTTTAGAAATGAGGGCGAGGCCAGGCGCGGTGGCTCGTGCCTGTAATCCCAGCACTTTGGGAGGCTGAGGCAGGCGGGTCACGAGGTCAGGAGATAGAGACCATCCTGGCTAACACGGTGAAACCCCATCTCTACAAAAATACAAAAAAAAATTAGCTGGGCGTGGTGGCAGGCGCCTGGAGGCTCAGGCAGGAGAATCGCTTGAACTCGGAGGGTGGAGGTTGCAGTGAGCCAAGATCACGCCACTGCACTCCAGCCTGGGAGACAGAGTGAGACTCCGTCTCAAAAAAAAAAAAAAAGGGCAAGAATTCATATGTTGTTTTACTCACACGTGTTGGAGATGGAGCTCAGGGTGATTCCTGACTGGGCCCAGGTCCATGGCCTCAGAAGTCCCTTAATCTGAAGTCCTTCACTTTTATGTGATACTGCTGGGCACAATGGCTCACGCCTGTAATCCCAGCACTTTGGGAGGCCGAGGCGGGTGGATTGCTTGACTCAGGAGTTTCAACATGGTGAAACAAAAAATACAAAAAACTACTCAGCCTGTAGTCCCAGCTACGTGGGAGGCTGAGGTGGGAGAATTGCTTGAGCCTGAGAAGTGGAAGTTGCAGTGAGCCGAGATTGCACCATTGCACTCCAGCCTGGGCGACAGAGCGAGACCCCATCTCAAAACAATTTTATATGTGATAGTTTGTCCATGTGTATCCCAGGGTCTGTCATTTAGAGTGTATGGCATGTTCTTAAAGGGGTGGGGGAACAAAAAGATACTATAATAGTTTGTGACCTTTTGAAGGGCCGCTCTACATGAATAGATATATAGTATGTCTGTGTATTAAAATTTCATGGGGCGATTAGGAAAAACATTTCCAAAAAGTCTTCTTAGGGGGAAGGTAGTAATGAAAAAAGGTTGAGAAACACCATTCCAGAGAGAGGGTTCAAGAGCTTTCCTCAGTTCTGAAAATGGTCCCGTGATTTGCACAAGGTAAAGAATGGCTGAATGTGAATTAACAGCAGACAGTTCCTTGGAAGATTTGAAACTATATGTTTCCTTCCCAGCTATTCAGATGGGCTGCTCGGGTTCTTGTTATGGATTGAGGCGAGAGTAGACTTAATAGTCCTGTTTCAGAGTGGAATATGGAGTGACGGTAGGCATGAGTAGTGATGAGTTGCATTGTGCTGATAGGTTATGAAATGTAAATTTTTTATTTTTTGATACGGAGTCTCGCTCTGTCGCCCAGACTCTGGAGTGCAGTGGTGCGATCTCGACTCACTGCAACCTCCACCTTCCGGGTTCAAGTGATTCTCCTGCCTCAGCCTCTTGAGTAGCTGGGATTACAAGCATGCGCCACCACGCCTGGCTCATTTTTTTGTAGTTTTAGGAGAGACGGAGTTTCACCATGTTGGCCAGGCTGGTCTTGAACTCCTGACCTCGGGTGATCCATCTGCCTCAGCCTCCCAAAGTGCTGGGGTTACAGGCGTGAGCCACTGTGTCCGGCCTGAAATGTAAACTTTTATATCTAAATATTTTATATAGAAAATACCAAGATTTTATATCTGAAACATCAAGATTTTATGAGCCTCATAACTTAAGTTGGATTTGTAATTGTAAATGTTCTTTCTCATAAATACCTGAGGTTTTTTTTTTGGAAAGGTTCTGAATTGTCTCAATAATGAAAACTTCCAGACACCCAAGCCTAAAGGAGATGGGTAGTTAGTTGGTAGCTTTCTGTACTGGAAACAGAAACACTCAAATATGTAGAACCTAGCCAGCTAACCAAAGTAGGTAGATTTATAGATCACCTTAAAATAAGGCTGATTGCACAGTAAATGTCACCTTTGGAATCTGGCTTGGTAGAATTGAAATAGGTTTCTGTACCTTCTGTCATTCAGTACCTGTTTTCTTGAACTCCTGACTTCAGGTGATCTGCCTCGGCCTCCCAGAGTGCTGGGCTTACAGGCGTGAGCCACTGCGCCTGGCCTCAGTACCTCTTTTTTTTTTTTTTTTTTTTTTTTCAATTAGCAATAATCGCGCCTCGGATAGACCTCATTGGCTACGATACTGCCACTGCGCAAAGCTTCAGTACCTCTTTTTAAGATGCTCTCATTCATTCCCTGGTGAAAAGATACTTAAAGTGCAAGTGCAGGTGGGTGTGGAAAGCATGGAGGGTTTGTGTTGCTTCATTTGTTTTGGTGTTTGTTTTTTCCACCAGTCCTTCCCTCTGGCTTTCGGCCTCCCAGCCCAGCATATCCTGATCTTGTAGCCATGCAGGACTTTGACCCGTGTGGTGGTTTGCCATTGTCTTCCTCCAGGTGAAGATAAGAAATCGTTGGTTTGGCTTGAGGTTATACTTTTGGCTTTCCCTGTATATCCTCTTCCTCCTTATCCTCTCTGTCAGCATGCTTGGTTGGACTGTGTAGTGAAATGTGTCATTCTCTTTATTCTGACTGTCCCTATATTAGTCCTGTCTTCATAAAAAATACAATCATAGCCGGGCGTGGTGGCTCACGCTTGTAATCCCAGCACTTTGGGAGGCCGAGGCGGGCGAATCACGAGGTCAGGAGATCGAGACCATGGTGAAACCCCGTCTCTACTAAAAATACAAAAAAAATTAGCCGGGCGTCGTGGTGGGCGCCTGTAGTCCCAGCTACTCGGAGAGGCTGAGGCAGGAGAATAGCGTGAACCCGGGAGGCGGAGCTTGCAGTGAGCCGAGATTGCGCCACTGCACTCCAGCCTGGGCGACAGAGCGAGACTCCGTCTCAAAAAAAAAAAAAAAAAAAAAAAATCATAAAGATACAATATCTACTATTTGTTAGAAGTTTTGTGCCAGGCCAGGTTCGGTGGCTCACGCCTGTAATCCCAGCACTTCGCGAGGCCGAGGCAGGCAGATCACCGGGTTAGGAGATCAACACCATCCTAGCTAACACGGTGAAACCCCGTCTCTACTAAAAATACAAAAAATTAGCCAGGTGTGGTGGCGGGCGCCTGTAGTCCCAGCTGCTCGAGAGGCTGAGGCAGGAGAATGGCATGAACCCAGGAGGCGGAGCTTGCAGTGAGCCGAGATCCCGCCACTGCACTCAGGCCTGGGCGACAGAGCAAGACTCCGTCTCTAAAAAAAAAAAAAAAACCAAACTGTGTGCCAAATACTATTTTAAGTACTTATAATGGATTAAAAACTCCTTTAATCTTCACAACACTTTTTTTTCTTTTTTTTGAGATGGAGTTCTTTGAAACTCTTGGATTAAATGACTCTTCAGAGCTTTCTTTGCTTTTTGATACTAAGGAGTGGCATGTCTGGGGATTTTTATAGCAAATAATTTCTCCTTGGCTACTATCCTTAGAATTCCAAGTGTCTTCAATGAAAAGAGGAGACTCGTTTTTAGTGATGTTAGTTGTTTTTAGGAAAGGTGTCCTGCAGTGTTTTTCGCTAAGGTGGCTCAATCCTGTAATCCCAGCACTTTGGGAGGACGAGGTAGGCAGATCACTTGAGGTCAGGAGTTTGAGGCCAGCCTGGCTAACACAGCGAAACCCTATCTACTGAAAATACACAAAGTAGCCAGGTGTGGTGGTACACTCCTGGAGTCCTAGCTACTTGGGAGGCTGAGGCAGGAGATCACTTGAACCCGGGAGGCAGAGGTTGCAGTGAGCCGAGATCGTGCTATTGCATTCCATCCTGGACGACAGAATGAGACTGTCTAAAAAAAAAGACAAAACATAAAATGGAGAGGTAGACCAGCTTACGGGAGGTGTTGCACTTCCCTCTGCATTGGAGAGACTCTGGATCTGCAGCCAGGGAGCTTGTGAAGGCTTCTTGTCCACAGAAATGAGGATGGCAGTTGTGACTTTCTGGATGGTGGCCCAGAGGAAGCAACACTGGCAAAGCCTCTTCTGTGAAGCAGCTCTCAGAGCAATTTTGTGACACTGAAAGAGCAAAGGATAAAACGTTGAAAGCTGATCCAGATCTAGAAAAGTGTTTGGCAATTGCTAGAAAAGGTGTAGAAATGATGCTTGCTCTGTGTCGTAAGTTATATGGTGAGACCACAAGCACGGTTCAAACTCCCCTTAGAAATTCTTTTGCAAAGAAATTAACACTTTAATCCTAAATGTTTCTAATGTTTTAACTTACAGTATGCTAAATAAATGCTAATAGAGTTTTTCTTTCCTTATTTTTTGAGACAGGGTCTTGCTCTGTCGCCCAGACTAGAGTGCAGTGGCACGATCTCAGCTCACTGCAACCTCCACCTCCCGAGTTCAAGTGATTGTCCCGCCTCAGCCTCCTGAGTAGCTGGGACTACAGGCGCACGCCACCATGCCTGCCTAAGTTTTATATTTTTAGTAGAGATGGGGTTTCACCATGTTGGCCAGGGTGGTCTTGAAATCCTGACCACAGGTGTGAGCCACTGCATCTGGCCAAAAAATTTTTTTTATTTTTTGTAGAGACAGGGTCTCACTATGTTGCCCAGGCTGGTCTTGAACTCGTGACCTCAAATGATCCTCCTGCCTCGGCCTCCCGAAGTGCTGGGATTATACGTATGAGCCGCCATGCCCAGCTTGACAAAAAAAATTTTTTTTTTTGAGAGATGAAGTTTCACTCTTATTGCCCACGCTGGGGTGCAATGGATCAGCTCACTGCAACCTGCACCTCCTGGGTTCAAACAATTCTCCTGCCTCAGCCTCCCGAATAGCTGGGATTACAGGCATGCACCACCACGCCCAGCTAATTTTGTATTTTTAGTACAGACGGGGTTTCTCCATGTTGGTCAGGCTGGTCTCGAACTCTTGACCTCAGGTGATCCACCTGCCTCGGCCTCCCAAAGTGCTGGGATTACAGGTGTGAGCCACCACGCCCAGCTGACAAAAACTTTTTTTTTGTTTTTTTTTGAGACGGAGTCTCGCTCTGTGGCCCAGGCTGGAGTGCAGTGGCGCAATCTTGGCTCACTGCAAGCTTCGCCTCCCAGGTTCACGCCATTCTCCTGCCTCAGCCTCCCAAGTAGCTGGGACTACAGATGCCCGCCACCACGCCCGGCTAATTTTTTGTATTTTTAGTAGAGACGGGGTTTCACCGTTTTAGCCAGGATGGTCTCGATCTCCTGACCTCGTGATCTGCCCGCCTCAGCCTCCCAAAGTGCTGGGATTACAGGCGTGAGCCACCGCGCCTGGCCCTGACAAAAACTTTTAAATGTCATTGAGCGGTATCATTTTTCCCACTGATCATGAGATTGCTTTGTGTGATCACACACTGACGGGCAGGCCAATTGCTGCTTGTGTTCAGTATTTGGCCCCTTATAGAAAACATTTGCAGACCCTTGTTCTAGAAAAAACAGATGGGTGAGAGGAGGAGGAGGAGAAGCATTTCAGGAGTGTCTTTGGGTTTTCCTGTCCCGCACGTGGTGAGGCAAGAAGCTCATGGCACTCATGGGAGTGTGTCAATAACTAGAACCCTAGGAAAGTTATTTTTGCTTGTTTTAAAAATAAGCTTGTTTTGGGGCTGGGCATGGTGGCTCATGCCTGTAATCCCATAGCACTTTGGGAGGCTGAGGCGGGTGGACTACAAGGTCAGGAGATCGAGACCATCGTGGCTAACATGGTGAAACCCCATCTCTACTAAAAATACAAAAATTAGCCGGGCATGGTGGCAGGCGCCTGTAGTCTCAGCTACTCGGGAGGCTGAGGCAGGAGAATGGCGTGAACCCGGGAGGCGGAGCTTGCAGTGAGCCGAGATCGCACCACTGCACTCCAGCCTGGGAGCGAGACTCCATCTCAAAAAAACAAACAAAGCTTATTTTAATGGATATAAAAACATGAATAAAAGAAAACACCAAGTTCAGGGTGGTAGGGGGTTAATTTGGAAGAGGCAGAGCAAATGTGATTGAATGAGGGGTATGCAAAGGGTTTCTGCTCTATACATATGTTTTATTTATTAATTTATTTTTGGAGAACAAAGTCTCGCTTTGTTGCCCAGGCTGGAGTGCAGTGGCGCAATCTCGGCTCACTGCAACCTCCACCTCTTGGGTTCAAGCGATTCTCCTGCCTCGGCCTCCCGAGTAGCTGAGACTACAGGCATGTGCTACCACGCCCGGCTAATTTTTGTATTTTTCAGTAGAGACGGGGTTTCACCATATTGGCCAAGCTGGTCTCGAACTCCTAACCCCAGGTGATCTGCCCAGCCAGCCTACTCTATGTTTTAGTCCTTGAGAATGTTAGAATTTGATGACACTGAGATGTGGATATACCAGACATGGGGTATTTTCTGTACGCATCAGCATATTTGAAATATTTCATTAAAGTACTTACTTTGCAAAGTAGACACAGCTGCATTTATGCATTTTTGGAAAATGATTAGGTACTATTTCATCTTTTTTGTTTTGTTTTGTTTTGTTTTTTGAGACGGGGTCTCTGTCACCCAGGCCTGAGTGCAGTGGCGCAATCTCAGCTCACTGCATCCTCTGCCTCCCAGCACAGGTGAGCCTCCTACCTCAGCCTCTCAAGTAGCTGGGACCGCAGGTGCACACCACCACACCTGGCTCATTTTTTTTGTATTTTTGAGCTCAAGCAATTTGTTCGTCTCAGCCTCCCAAAGTGCTGGGATTACAGATGTGAGCTACTGGCCCAGTACTATCTTCTTAAGTCTATAAAATAAGATTAGATTGGTAGTACTTGGGACCCCTCGGAATTCTATAATGTCCTTCTTAGAAGGTGACAGCAGATCTATCCAGCAGACTGTAGATTGTTGTCTTAGTCACCGGCTGATTGTCTTGGTTAAAGCTCTAGTGACTTCAGAACCAGAGAAACCTGTTTTCCAAGATATTCAAAGACCAGTTTGTTTTGCAATTTTGCAATAGCTGACATTCAGAATGCCTGCCAGGGTTTTGTAAGTGAGGTTCATATTTCGGATAATGTGTGACTTTAGCCATTTCTGATGCTTTTCCGAAAGAAAGTTACTCTTCCCTAAAGGCAGGAATTCTACTTTTGCTTAGATATTCTGAAGCTTATGAGTTCATCCAAATTTGGTTCCTTTCAGCATTTTCCTGTTGGTCCGTCTCTGTCTTGAAAACATACAGAATGTACTTAATTTTGCCCTAGCATTTGTGAGCATACAAAATAGCACTTGAGTCATGTTTTTCATGATTGCTTCCCAATATTATTCTAAGACCAACATAGCATTTTGTCATTTCCTAATAATAGAATTCCTCATTAAGGAATAACTTTCTAAAAATGTGCCCAGCCCATTTCCCCCCAGCCTTGGCCGTTTCCTTTGGTATGTTGGTGTCTGTGACCCTGTCATTGAGTGTGACTGAAAACAGAGGCCTGGCAGAAGGCCTGGCCTTGATAAGCCCTCAGATTGTGATAAAGACCCTGAGGAATGTTTTGGCTTTTAGGCAACCTCAGTTCTGTTTTCCTACTGCCTGTTGATGCAGTGGCTTTATCTTCCCATCAGTCTGAAGGGTCGTGTTAGTGCCTGGGCTCTCATCAGACCACGGGGAACTCATCTTGGCACTGCTGCCTGCCTCACTTTAACCACCTCAAGTCTCAGCATTCTCGTTTGTAAAGCGGGGATATTATTACGTGATTCATAGTTTTATTGTGACCATTAGAGGTAGGGCACGTGATATGCCAGGCATCATGCTTGGCGAAGGCAGTAAGTAATGCAGCCAGGTGCTGTGGCTCACACCTATGATCCCAGCACTTTCAGAGGTGGAGGCAGGAGGATCACTTGAGACCAGCCTGGGCAACATGGTGAGAACTCCATCTTTACAAAAAATTACAGTTAGGCAAGCATGGTGGTGCATGCCTGTAGTTCCAGCTACTCAGGAGGCTGAGGTGGGAGGATTGCTTGAGCTCAGGAGGTCGAGGCTGCAGTGAGCTGTGATCATGCCACTGCACTCCAGCCTGGGTGACAGAGTAAGACTCAGTCTCAAAATAAATAAATACAAGGTTTTTGCAGAACAATGAATGAGAAAATGCACTGTTGTTATTTGTGATGGAAGTGAATACTATATGGCCTGTGTTTCCTGAAGGAACACTGCCTCCATTAAAACAAATGAGCAAACAAAATCCCTTTTCATGACTTCAGTTCTCTCAGGCCTGAGAGTAAAGTTTACATCATAGATGCTTAAAAACAATTCAGTTAGTAAAAGCATGTGACAAGATGAGATGATTTGTCTTCAACGAGGAGCTTCCTTCCATACTCACAAAAAGATGTGTGTCTTAACATAGTAAGGACATGGTTAAATTTAGTCTTATTTGGACCTAACTTCAGCCAATTAATCTGCTACTTAGAACTCTTTTAGTCAAGGCCGAGCGCAGTGGCTCATGCTTGTAATCCCAGCACTTTGGGAGGCCGAGGCGGGCGGATTACGAGGTCAGGAGATCGAGACCACGGTGAAACCCCGTCTCTACTAAAAATACAAAAAATTAGCCGGGCGTGGTGGCGGGCGCCTGTAGTCCCAGCTACTCGAGAGGCTGAGGCAGGAGAATGGCGTGAACCCGGGAGGCGGAGCTTTCAGTGAGCCGAGATTGCGCCACTGCACTCCAGCCTTGGGGACAGAGCGAGACTCCGTCTCAAAAAAAAAAAAAAGAACTCTTTTACTCAAATTTTATTTGAGTAAAAAAAAAAAAAGAAATTATTTTTTTGGCCAGGTGCGGTGGCTCATGCCTGTGATCCCAGCACTTTGGGAACCTGAGGTGGGTGGATCACCTGAGGTCGGGAGTTCGAGACCAGCCTCACCAACATTGAGAAACCGCTTCTCTACTAAAAATACAAAATTAGCTGGCGTGATGGCGCATGCCTATAATCCCAGCTACTCAGGAGGCTGAGGCAGGAGAATCACTTGAACCTGGGAGGTGGAGGTTGCAGTGAGCCGAGATCGCACCATTGCATTCCAGTCTGGGCAACAAGAGCAAAACTCCATCTTAAAAAAAAAAAAATTATTATAAGAATTTTCAAGTATATACAAAGCAGTGACACATTTTATAAACCCCCATGTACCATCACCCAGCTTCAACAACTACCAATATCTGTCTTTCAGACATGTTTTTAGTCCAAGTTTTCTCTTAATAAAGAGACTTTTCCTTTTTCTTTCTTTTCTTTTTTTTTTTTTTTTGTTTGTTTGTTTGTTTGAGATAGAGCCTTGCTCTGTCGCCCAGGCTGGAGTGCGATGGCAAGATCTTGGCTCACTGCAACCTCCGCCTTGCAGGCTCAAGTGATTCTCCTGCCTCAGCTTCCTGAGTAGCTGGGACTACAGGTGCCCACCACCATGCCCAGCTAATTTTTGTATTTTTAGTAGAGATGGAGTTTCGCCATGTTGGCCAGGCTGGTCTCAAACTCCTGACCTCAGGTGATCCGCCCACCTCAGCCTCCCAAAATGCTGGGATTACAGGCATGAGCCACCGTGCCTGGCCATAAACAGATGTTTCTAAATTCTCCTGGGACAACAGTGAAGTTCTACCTTTCCTTCCTACTTTACCCAAGGAACCTGAAAATAAGGCTGCTTTCTGAAACTTAAACTACTAAGTCAATGATATTTAGAGCAGATGTAAGCAGCTGTCTAGACACAGAATGGCTTCCCAGGCTCGCAAGACTTGTCATGAAGGCCCCAGCACGTCGACAGAAAGCGTCCAAGCTAGAAGAGGCACTGGCTCACAGCAGCAGCCCAGAAAGGAAGCATCTCAGGGACAGATCATGACCGTGCTCCGGAAGAGCTGTCCTGAGCCACTACTGTGAGCATTTGGTCTGCCTGACAGATTCCAATGGTGAGGATGTTCTTAGGAATCATACAGTAAACTAACTTTATTCTGACTCCAAGCATCGTGTTCCACTGATGCTTGCTTTCCAAGGTGTTTTGCTGATTCACATCAACATGCAACCTGCTTGACAGAATACAGTGATGTTCTCACTGTAAATTCATCACCTGCTGCTGTGGTCTCATGTATCATCCCGTGTGCTGTTAGCTGAGGCCAGTGCTCCTGTTGTCTCCTCAGTACCAGGGCACTGGCAAGGGTGCATGTCTGTGCCTATAAAGATGATGGCCAGGTTCTGGGCAGGGTTGAATTCACCAAGGTAACTGCCATCCATCCCTTGATAGGCATTTTTTCTCCTTCTACACACCCTCAGGCGTCTGCACGTGCCACGTGTACCTGGCACCCTTGCTTACGAAGTTACCGAATTCCTGCCATGATACTGTGGGTCACCCTGCTTCATTCTCAGGTGTGGTGTCGGGTGGTTCCTGCCTGGGCGCCCGGTGTTGTTGGGCCCTCCCTCAGGTTATTGGTTTTTGTTTTGAGATGTAATTCACATGCCATATGATTCACCCATTTAAGGTGTACAATATTCCCTTCAAGTTTATTGTGGAAAAAGGCTGTATCTGACACTGCTCAGGAAGCTAAGACACAAAGCAGCCAGAGTGGCTGCCAGGGCTCAGTGTGGCAGGGCAGCAGAGAGGCTGCTGGCACCTCTGTAGCTGTTGGGCACTCTTGCCTTGATGCTGTTTTCAGCTTTGGATTGTAATTGGGTCCCACGTGGGTCCTCTTCATCTCGTCTTGTTGGTGGCAGTGTTGCTCCCAGTGTTGGGGTGGGCAGAGTCACACACCAGAGGGCCTCCTCCTGCTGTTTCCTCTGGACCTTGTTGATTATGTGTTTTGTGACCTTTGGCATATTGTACCTGTTCCAGGTGTACAGCCAGCTGGTTCTGATTGACGTGTAATGGACAAAAGGTGCCCCTATTTAAAAAAAAAAATTTTTTTCTGCTTGTAGTCCCAGCTACTCAGGAGGCTGAGGTGGGAGGATCACTTGAGCCTAGGAGCCAAGGCTTCAGTGAGCCATGGTCCTGCCACTGCACTTCAGCTTGGGTGACAGAGGAAGACCCTATCTCAAAAACAATTATATAGGCCGGGCGTGGTGGCTCATACCTGTAATCACAGCACTTTGGGAGGCCAAGATGGGCAGATCACCTGAGGTCAGGAGTTCGAGACCAGCCTGGCCAACATGGTGAAACCCCATCTCTACTAAAAATGCAAAATTAGCCAGGTGTGGTGGCGCATGCCTGTAATCTCAGCTACTTGGGAGGCTGAGGCAGGAGAACAGCTTGAACCTGGGAGGTGGAGGTTGCAGTTAGCCGAGGTCGTGCCTCTGCACTCCAGCCTGGGCAGCAAGAGTGAAACTCTGTCTCAAAAAAAAAAAAATTATCATAAAATCACTCGTTTTAAGTATGTCATCCAAGGATTTTTAGCACCTTCTACAGAGCTGTGCAGCTATCGCCATAATCCAATTTTAGAACATTTTCATCATCCCCTAAAGATCCCTTTACCCATCACTCCCCATTCCCACCCCCAGTACCAAGCAGCCCTCATCTACTTCCTGTGTCTATTGATTTGCCTTTTATGGACATACTGTACACTTCCATTCATATGAAATGTCTAGATAAGGTACATTCTAATGGGTGACTTTTCATAGTTAGCTTTTTTCAAATGATAGGGAATTTCCTGCTTCAGAAGATGCTTTTTCTGCTGTGCTACTTACCTGTGATCTATTGTGTGGGTGGGATTTCCTTGGATATGCCCATCTTGGTGTGCCCAAATAGGAGCTGTAACAAGCCCTGGCGCAGGGTTAGGACCTGTGTTTTCTTTGGAGCCATGGGCTGGGCTGCAGGCACTCGAGTTCAGAAGCTTCCTTCTGAGGCTCTTGCAGTAATTTGAGTGTCCTGTGGCCTGCCTGGGCAGAGAGTGGACAGGAAAGGTCAGGAAAAGTGCGTATGAGGACTACCGAGGGCACTGATAGCGCCTCTCCTTCCCAACCTCACTTGTCTGGCTCTGACCTTTCAGCCCTAAGCTCCCCTTGGCCCTGTGGGATGGGGCAGCATCCAGAAGGGTCTTGGAGTCAGGTTTTTTTTTTTTTTTTAAAAAGTCATGTTTCCGTTAGGCGTGGTGGCTCGTGCCTGTGATCCCAGCGCTTTGGGAGGCCGAGGCAGGCAGATTGCCTGAGCTCGGGAGTTGAAGATCCGCCTGGGCAACATGGTGAAACTCCATCTGTACTAAAAGTATCAAAAAAAAAAAAAAAAACCCAGCATGGTGGCGCACGCCTGTAGTTCCAGTTGCTTGGGAGGGTGAGGCAAAAGAATCGTTTGAACCCAGGAGGCGGAGGTTGCAGTGAGCTGAGATCGAGTCACTGCACTCCATCCTGGCGATGGAGTGAGAGTCTCTCTCCAAAATAAATAAATAAAGTCATGTTTCTACACTGGATGTGCATGTCTTCAGTAATGGGGACAGGGGACAAAACACACAACTGAAATACAGTTCAGTGGGTGGGTCGGTGTCTTTATTGTTGGGCGACGTGTTTATACAAGGAAGGAAGCACTGAGTGGGCCTGTTGACCATCTGGGCTTGGGAAACAGCTCACGGAGGAACTCAAGGCTCTGGTTCTCCTGGGGGATCCGTGTACAGGTCTGTGCGTGTCCTTCGTTGCCAGGATTGCCCTGCCGAGCTAATGGGGTTGTGCTTCGCGTTTCAGACTTCTGCCTGGTGTCGAAGGTGGTGGGCAGATGCCGGGCCTCCATGCCTAGGTGGTGGTACAATGTCACTGATGGATCCTGCCAGCTGTTTGTGTATGGGGGCTGTGACGGAAACAGCAATAATTACCTGACCAAGGAGGAGTGCCTCAAGAAATGTGCCACTGTCACAGGTGAGATGGTAGTAGTTGGAGCTTTGTTTTTTTCTTTCTTTCTTTTTTTTTTTTTTTTTTTTTCCGAGACGGAGTCTCGCTCTGTCGCCCAGGCCGGAGTGCAGTGGCGCGATCTCGGCTCACTGCAAGCTCCGCCTCCCTGGTTCACGCCATTCTCCTGCCTCAGCCTCCTGAGTAGCTGGGACTACAGGCGCCCGCCACCACGCCCAACTAATTTTTTGTGTTTTTAGTAGAGACGTGGTTTCACCGTGTTAGCCAGGATGGTCTTGATCTCCTGACCTCGTGATCCACCTGCCTCAGCCTCCCAGAGTGCTGGGATTACAGGCATGAGCCACTATGCCCGGCCCCTGCTTTTTTTTTAGACAGGGTCTCACTGCAGCCTCCACCTCCTGGGCTCAAGCAGATCCTCCCACCTCAGCCTCCTGAGTAGTTGGGACTACAGGCACACCCCACCACACCTTGCTCATTTTGAAATTTTTTATAGAGATGGGGTCTCCCTGTGTTACCCAGGCTGGTCTTGAACTCTTGGCCTCAAGTGATCTTCCCACCTGGGCCTTCTAAAGGGTTGGGATTACAGGTGTGAGCCACTGTGCCCAGCCAGATTTTGCTATTTAGAGACAATTTATTAACTGGAATGTGGATACTTTCTTTATTAGTTCTTGACAGTGGAATCTGTGTGATGTTTTAAAAAGCAGAAGAAACAGGCACCATATGAGTGTCCTGGTGGCCGTACAGTGGTTTCACAGCAGACCCTCACTCCTGTTCCCAGAAAGGCAGCAAAACAACAGGGCAGAGCTGGGGCCGGCGTGACCCAGCTTCCTTTCTCCCACTTTACTAAGTACAAGTTTCAGAGCAGACGATGAGGAAGTAGCCTTGCCTTCTTGAGCAGAGCATTTTTGATCCACTCCAACAGGGCTGCCCCTCTTGTTCCCTGGGTATTTGGGTTATTTTATTTTATTTTGAGACAGAGTCTTGCTCTGTTGTCCAAGCTGGAGTGCAGTGGAGCAATCTCGGCTCACTGCAACCTCAGCCTCCCGAGTAGCTGGGATTCCAGGTGTCCACCACCACGCCTGGCTGATTTTTGTGTTTTTAGTAGAGATGGGGTTTTGCCATGCTGGCCAAGCTGGTCTCGAACTCCTGGCCTCAGGTGATCTGCCTGCCTTAGCCTTGCAAAGTGCTGGGATTACAGGTGTAAGCCACCGCGTCTGGCCGCTATTTGGGTTATTTTTAATTGTGGGACAAATGACTTGAATAGCTCACCCAGCCAAGTTATGGGTCAAGTTAAAACAAACATACGTCCTGGAGTCCATCCTCTTTGCGGCCCTCACCTGTGAGGGGTTCTGAGGGATCAAGGTAATTTTGACCATGACAACCTCACAGTTTAAATTAAAACCTAAACCTCCCAGCAGCGTGCTCTGGCTCTCAGCTGAGTGAGAAGGACTTCCTGAGAGCTGGTGGTGATAAGACGTTGGCCCTTTGGGGCTGCTCCATCCCGAGTGTTCCAGAGACCCGAGGGTTTGGCCATCCAAATCCTATGTTAAAGATTTTCACTTTTTTCTTTTTTTCTTGCTCAGTCGCCTACCAGGCTGGAGTGCAGTGGTGTGATCTTGGCTCACTGCAACCTCCGCCTCCTGGGTTCAAGTGATTCTCGCGCCTCAGCCTCTCAAGTAGCTGGGACTACAGGTGTACGCCTCCACACCTGGCTAATTTTTGTATATTTTGTAAAGATGGAGTTTCACCATGTTACCCAGGCTGGTCTCAAACTCCTGAGCTGAAGCAATCTGCCTGCCTCCCAGAGTGCTAGGATTACAGGCGTGAGCCACTGTGCCCAGCTAAACATTTCACTTTAACTGAAAAAACAAAAAAAATTACACTGGCCTTTATTTTTTATTTTTATTTTTATTTTTATTTTTTTGAGACAGAGTCTCGCTCTTTCACCCAGGCTGGAGTGCAGTGGCGCGATCTCGGCTCACTGCAGGCTCCGTCCCCCGGGGTTCACGCCATTCTCCTGCCTCAGCCTCCCTTATAGCTGGGATTACAGGCGCCTGCCACCTCGCCCGGCTAATTTTTTGTATTTTTAGTAGAGACGGGGTTTCACCGTGTTAGCCAGGATGGTCTCGATCTCCTGACCTCGTGATCCGCCCGCCTTGGCCTCCCATAGTGCTGGGATTACAGGCGTGAGCCACCACGCCCGGCCTACACTGGCCTTTAAGTAAAAAATAAATAAAAATATTTTCAGTGGTACTCTCCCTGACATTTTTTTTTGATGACTTGGCGTTGTCTCTGTGAGCCACCATTGACCCAGTTACTATATTTCTATCATCAGCTGTGATTCATTATGAAGGAGGACTTGGGAGAAATATCTTTTGCTACCTTTTCTGAGCTATCCCAGTCAAGAGTTGCCTTTAGCAAATGTATCTGCCATCCTGGCTGTTCCTTGTCTCCTGAGGAAGGGAGTTGAAGTGTTGAGAACTCAGGCAGTGGACAGTGAGCATAGCCAGGGGACGTGAGTGGCTGTGTGTTCCTGGGAGCAGGCAGGTTAGCTGTCTCCCTAGAGTCTGGCCCCGCCTTGCAGGTCCAGAAAGCACATATTGGCATCTGACTGGACGTGATGCATGTCTCTCGAGGCGCTCCCATGTGAGTCTGTAAAGAGCTAAACACCTCCAGGGCTGCTAGTGCCTAGGGTCCTTTGCCGGCATATTCTCTCCCAGGCAGGCAGGCTCTGTGGGAAGGCAAGTGAGAATGAGAATGCCAGTGTATTCATTCATCATGAGAACCAGGACCGCCCCGGGGAGCAGGCACTCGTGTCCCCGGGCCCACGCCTTTAGTCCACATAGGCAAGTCTCTAGTCCAGTTGCCAGAAGACTGCCTGATGAAGAGAGACGCAGAACGAGGGGAGCTGGTTTGCAAGGTGACCATTTAATAGCATCAGGCTAGGCCAGGCCTGAGGATGCGGAGGAGCCAGGGTTCCCTCCATCTTGGACAAGGTGTAGGAGATAAAATAAATGCTGTGTAAAATTTATCATGTTGGCCAGGCGCAGTGGCTCATGCCTGTAATCCCAGCACTTTGGGAGGCGGAGGCGGGCAGATCAAGAGGTCAGGAGATCAAGACCATCCTGGCTAACATGGTGAAACTCCGTCTCTACTCAAAATACAAAAAAAAAATTAGCTGGGCGTGGTGGCTGGTGCCTGCAGTCCCAGCTACTCCAGAGGCTGAGGCAGGAGAATGGTGTTGAACCTGGGAGGTGGAGCTTGCAGTGAGCCAAGATCGCGCCACTGCACTCCAGCCTGGGCAACAGAGCGAGACTACGTTTCAAAAAAAAAATTTATCATGTTAACCTTTAAAAAAAATGTTGTGTTTTGTTTTTTTCTTCTCCCCCCAAAGAGATGAGGTCTTTTTATATTGCCCAAGCTGGTCTCAAACTCCTGGCCTCAAGTGATGCCCCCGACCCTTTATCCAGTGGGTATTACAGTTGAATTAGATGAGTTGATACAGTTAAGCAGATTATTTGGCCCTGGAAGTCATTGTGTTTTGATTATTTGTTTCTTTGTTTGAGACAGAGTTTTGCTCTTGTTGCCCAGGCTGGAGTGCAATGGTCAATGGTGCGATCTCGGCTCACCACAACCTCTGCCTCCCGGGTTCCAGTGATTGTCCTGCCTCAGCCGCCCGAGTAGCTGGGATTACAGGCATCTGCCATCACGCCTGGCTAACTATTTGGGTTTTTTTGTTTGTTTTTTGAGACGGAGTCTCACTTTGTTGTCCAGGCTGGAGTGCAGTGGCACGATCTTGGCTCATTGCAAGCTCTGCCTCCCGAGTTCAAGCGATTCTCCTGCCTCAGCCTCCCAAGTAGCTGGGACTACAGGCGCATGCCACCACACCTGGCTAATTTTTTGTATTTTTAGTAGAGACAGGGTTTTGCAGTGTTGGCCAGGATGGTCTCAATCCCTGACCTCGTGATCCACCTGCCTCGGCCTCCCAAAGTGCTGGGATTACAGGCGTGAGCCACCACACCCGGCCCTAACTTTTGTATTTTTAATAGGTTTTGCCATGTTGGCCAGGCTGGTCTCAAACTCCTGACCTCAGGTGATCCACCCGCCTTGGCCTTCCAAAGTACTGGAATTACAGGCATGAGCCACCACACCTGGCCAAGTCACTGTCTTTTTAAGGTCACTTTGCACATCTCTGCTCTGATTCCATGCAAGTTAATATTAAATTTCCTCTTTGGGAGGCAGTCTTGGTTCCTTATTTCCAAGTTGTGGTCTGGCATGCACATTGAAGGTCCCACGTAAAGGAGAAATGGATGCTGTGGTGAGAGGCACACAGGCCAGCTCATTCTTTGTCCCCAGCAGTCTTGGAAGCACTCTCTCACTGTGCTGTTTCTTTGTCCCCTTGCAGAGAATGCCACGGGTGACCTGGCCACCAACAGGAATGCAGCAGATTCCTCTGTCCCAAGTGGTAGGTTCTTAAAGAGACCCGCGATGGAGTGAGGCCACCGGATGGGTCATTGTGAAAGGACACTTGTCATTTGGGAACTGTCACAGGCTTCTGTCTCATGGTTCTGTTTACTCAAAATTGGCAAACCGGGGGCTCTGTCTGGGCTGCTGGCTTCTGGCTCCAGCGTCTTTACATGGGGGAGTTTATACCGTCCAGCTGATACAGGGGCCTGGGATCCTGCAGCACTTCCTGGCTGGCCCCACCTCCTCCTGTAGGATGGGATGGAGGTGGCTGCTGCCGGTGAGGCTCAGGCCCCTCCTTGGCTGTGCAGGCCTCCAGCTGCTCTGCTGGCCCT
Source organism: Hylobates moloch (assembly GCF_009828535.3). NCBI lineage: Eukaryota > Metazoa > Chordata > Mammalia > Primates > Hylobatidae > Hylobates > Hylobates moloch. The sequence continues at coordinate 38,863,115 of NW_026652288.1, read as the reverse complement.
ACTCCCTGCCCACCCTCCTGTCTGCCTGTTCTGTCTCCTCTGCTTCCTTTGCTCCCTGTTGCCATCACTGTCCCCTGCCCTGTGGGCATCCTCTGTACTCTGCCACCCCCGCCTCCCCGCCACTGCAGTGCGTGATCTCAAGATGTGTGTTAGCTTGCTTTGTAGTGCTGGCGGCTGCTGCCCCATTCCTCCTTTATGGTTTAAGGACTCTGCATCGGGTGCCTGGGGTGAGTGGTCCCAATGCACTACCAGGTAGCAAATGCACCCTCGGGGCAGGCCTCAGGCTGTGGGCTCTGGGAGGCTGCTGTGGAGGGGGGACTGCACCGCACCCCTGCTGGAGGATGGCACTCCGCCGGCAGCTGCTACCCACCGAGTGCACTGTAGCTCAGCAGCTGTTGGGCCGGCTGGCTTGCAGAATGCTGGGGCGTTAGGATGGTCACTTTCCAGCTTTGCTAGGCCAGGAGTCCCATGTCTGTCCTGGCGTTGCTCTGCCTGGCTCCCTGTTTATCCTCTGCTAGCCCCCCCCCCACGCCAGCTCTGGTTTCCATCCTGTTGGGAGAGGAACATGTCCCCCTCACTGTATTAGAAAGTGTGAACAAGACCGTGTTCCCTATAACATTAGGAGCTGTGGGGGGCTTGGTTTCTATAGGAACCGTGAGGTGGCGGCAGGGCCGCCTCATCCAACACTCTCAGTGTGTGCCTAGAGCCCATTAGGGCTGGGGAGATGTGGCAGAGCCAGCCATGGAAGGGGCTGCACACCCCTTCTTAAAGGCGTGGTGTCCACATTCCTCAGTGGGCCCTTCCAGACCCAGCCCCAGCTAGGCCTGTGTCCGGTCCAGCCTCCCTAACACAGATGTTTGTGTTTCAGCTCCCAGAAGGCAGGATTCTGAAGACCACTCCAGCGATATGTTCAACTATGAAGGTAAAACTCCAAAGAGGCCAGGCACGGTGGCTGACACCTGTAATCCCAGCACTTTGGGAGGCTGAGGTGGGCGGATCACAAGGTCAGGATATCGAGACCATCCTAACATGGTGAAACCCCTTCTCTATTAAAAATACAAAAAATTAGCTGGGCGTAGTGGCACGCACCTGTAGTCCTAGCTACTCGGGAGGCTGAGGCAGGAGAATCGCTTGAACCTGGGAGGCGGAGGTTGCAATGAGTCAAGATCGCGCCACTGCACTCCAGCCTGGGCAACAGAGTGAGACTCCGTCTCAAAAAAAAAAAAAAAAAAACTCTGAAGAAACTGATATGTGGGGCAAAACATGTATTCTTAGTTGGGTATTGAGAGACACTTGTGGATTTCCACTGAGGAAGTTGTAGAGCAGGGCTCCCCCCTCCCCAGGTGGTGGCAGCCCCCTGGGATTGGGATCAAGGTGACAGGCCCCACATGGATGCCGCCACCAGTGGGAAGGAGGCTGAGCCTGTGGAGATGTGCTTTAGAGGCGCAGCCTGGCACGTGGCTCTGGAATTTACACTGTCCCTGCACCTCTCACCAGCGGCTTGGCTGTGGGCAAGTGACTGTCGCCCCGCCTCAGAGTTCCCATGTATAAAATGAAGGGTCCCAGACAGGTCTCATAGAGACTCAGCCACTGCGCGTAAAAGGCCTAGAATAGGGCTTGGCAGAGAGCAGTCTTCAAAGCTCCGAAGCCGTCACCTGGACCCGTGGAGCAGCGTGTCAGAGCCGCTGCACTGGCCTTGGGTGTAATTTACAGGCTTCTCTACCAGAGAGATGTTTCTCCGTCTGCTGGAGCCGCGAGCCTCCTCAGTCATGTTCTGGCTTGCTTCCCCTCCTTGCGGGCCCTACTAATTTGTATTCCTTGGGCTGTCTTACTCCTAGAATACTGTGCTGCCAAGGCAGTCACTGGGCCTTGCCGTGCATCCTTCCCACGCTGGTACTTTGATGTGGAGAGGAACTCCTGCAATAACTTCATCTATGGAGGCTGCCGGGGCAATAAGAACAGCTACCGCTCCGAGGAGGCCTGCATGCTCCGCTGCTTCCGTGAGTCTGCGGCCCCTCAGCCCAGGAAGCCCCGCCCTTGAGGACCCCGGTCCATCTCCCCATCCCTAAAATATGAAGGCCTTGGAAATGCCGTTCTTGGGCCCACCAGGGCAGCAGGGCCTCTAAGCCCCAGAAAAGCTGGAAGAAAGTCCCTCAGAGCTCCCCATGGAGGCCCTGGCTGAGGGGATCCCCTGCGGCAGCTCTGTGGAATGGGGGCTGTGAGGTGACCTCAGGCCATGTGTTCTCTTCCAGGCCAGCAGGAGAATCCTCCTCTGCCCCTTGGCTCAAAGGGTAAGTGGCCCCTTACCCTCCTCCTGCCATCAGCCTGCCTCCTCCCTTCCTTGACTGAGCTCAGCCCCGCCCAGCTGTGGTTTACATTATCCATTGTGAACATCATCTTGGCAGAAAGTCATGTTTCTGCGTGAGAATGGCGAGGTGGTGGTTTGTCCCACCGTTCAGTGTGCATAGTTGGGGCTGGAGTGAGTCAGTCACAAGGCAGGCACTGCCCAGGCGGCGTGGGTGACTGGGGATGAGGTCTTCCTGTTGGGCATTTGAGGACTGCTGCACACGGGCCTGAGGCTGGCCTGAGGTGTGGAGGGAGCGCTGCAGTGTGGGGCATAAGAGTTGGTCACGGCTGACAGGACGGAGGGCCACAGGCCAGGGTGTTTCCCAGCAAAGTCTGGTCTGAGCAGGAGGCCAGGCCTCTGGCCTGTGTTTCTGAGCCTGAGTTGCAGGTGATAATGTTGGCACAAAAGACCTGCCATGCTAGTCTGGCCTCTCTCTCCACCTGTTTCCCTGTGAAGAAGCCAGGACCTGGCCTGCGAGTCTGTCCTGTTCTAGCAGTGAAGCCTGGTTTCCAGGCATGGGGCTGGGAAGCAAGCAGTCCAGGTCTGGAGGGTGACCCCAAAAAGGCCAACTCTGCAGCTCCACAGCCACATGGGGGAGGCTGCCACAGGTCACACTCCTTAGCTGGATCCCCTCCTGAAGAAAAGCATCTGAGCTGACCAGCGAGACTGCAGTGGGGCAGACACTATTAAATTTGCTGGCACAGCTCTGAGTACCCCCTCGCTTCCACCCTGACTTCATCGCGCAGCAGCTCTCAGCCCTCCCAGCCCCTGCAGGGCCACGTCTTTCTCTATTGCCGGTCAGCGTGTGTGTGCACAAAGCCCCTAAGGTTTCATGTGTACACACTGGTGCTAAGTGTTTTTTACATCCTTGTCCATCTCTCGGCCTGGGGCTCCTGTGCAGGTTGCCCCGAGAGTTGGGTTTTTAGTTCAAAAAGAAGAAACACAGATGACCACTCTGCTGGCGACACAGCCACTGTGCTGGCACGCACATAGCATGGCGCCTCCTTTTTTGGGGGAATTTCCTTGGTGGCATCTCTGGTGGGCTGTGTCCTCTCCAGCTGCAGTTGTGTACCCTTTCTTGGTTGGAGAGGGGCATTTGGTCAGCCTGAGTCCACCTGGATTCCCCAGGCCCTTGGTGAGCCCCACTCTGGCTGCAGCTCCCCTTGCCTGCCCCGTCCTGAGGCCCCTCTCTCGTCCTCAGTGGTGGTTCTGGCGGGGCTGTTCGTGATGGTGTTGATCCTCTTCCTGGGAGCCTCCATGGTCTACCTGATCCGGGTGGCACGGAGGAACCAGGAGCGTGCCCTGCGCACCATCTGGAGCTCCGGAGACGACAAGGAGCAGCTGGTGAAGAACACATATGTCCTGTGACTGCCCTGTCGCCAAGAGGACTGGGGAAGGGAGGGGAGACTATGTGCGAGCTTTTTTTAAATACAGCGATTGACTTGGATTTGTGTGATCATTAGGGCTGAGGTTTGTTTCTCTGGGAGGTAGGACGGCTGCTTCCTGGTCTGGCGGGGGTGGGTTTGCTTTGGAAATCCTCTAGGAGGCTCCTCCTGGCGTGGCCCGCGGTCTGGCAGCAGCCCCGAGTTTCCTTGCTGATCGATTTATTTTCTCCAGGTAGAGTTGTCTTTGCTTATGTTGAATTCCATTGCCTCTTTTCTCATCACAAAAGTGATGTTAGAATCGTTTCTTTTGTTAGTCTGATTTATGAGTTTTTTTTTTAAGTATAAACAAAACTTTTGTATTAGCATTCTGAAAGAAGGAAAGTAAAATGTACAAGTTTAATAAAAAGGGGCCTTCCCCTTTAAAATTTCAGCATGTGCTTTCTTTATGGGAGTCCTAATTTCAACCCTACCAAAATGATCACAGGACACTATCTGAGGTGTCCCATTCTAGAAATAGACCCCTCAAAATAGCGTCTCTCAGATCTTTTTGAATGAACGCACAAGATGAAATAAATGTCCTATTACTGAGTGCCTGTGAACTTTCGCCAGACCACACTTAGCCTCACCACCTGTGAACGCTGATATTTTATTACTCTATTTCACTTTTTAAAACTTGTGGCTACAACCCTCTGAACTGATATTGATGTCCCACTATAGACTGTAGCCCACACCTTGAAGCACTGCCTTCGAGGGCCCAGGAGGGGCACGTGCTGTTCAGGGAGGACCAAGACCTGGGGTTGGAGGGGCTTAACTGAGTCCTTGTGGCGTCCATGACGCTTCTCCTCTCGTGGTGCTGCGCTCTCTATATCTTGAAGGGGTGGTGGGAGGGTGCTCTGGGTCAGGCCTTGCACTGCCTGCACTGGGCTTTTCTGTCAAGTCTCCCACACGCCCCTGTGTGGGAACCGGGACAGCGAACTGCCCGGCTGAATTTGGCCTCCAGGCCCAATCCTGCTGCCTCCTGTGGGTGTTCCTGACACTAGACTCTAGAAGCCCCTTTCCTCCCTCCTCCATTCCAACAAGGAGGTCCTGGGGTACAGGCATCTGGGTGCCCCATGAGGTCAGGCAAGCGGCTGGACTCTACCTGCCTCAGAGACACAGAAGGAGCGGCCAGGTGCAGTGCCACAGGCCAGACAGTGCTTTCGACTGCTTGGAACCAAAGAACTTCCATGTCTTTCCCTTGGCCCTTCCTAGAAATCCGTTAGGGCTTAAAAATCTCTTCCAGAGGTAAGTTGGGCAAATAGCTCATCTGCTCCTGCCCCGCTTCCCTCACCCACCGCAGATGCTGCAAAGGGATCCTGGTGTCCTCCCAGCTGATCTCTGCATGCCTCAGCCTGCTCTCCAGTGGTCATTGCAGCTGGCTCGGGGTTGGTGAACAAGTGGACTATACTTACCACGTCCCAGACAAATCAGACACACGGGTCCGAGCGAGCCTGTGGTTCAGGGAAAGAGGGGCTGGGAGTTGGGCAGAGCCTCTCCACCTGCAGCGCTCTGGGTGCGGCAGTGGGCGCAGCCCCTAACCCCTGCAAGCCTGCAGAGTCCGCACATGCGCCTCTGCCCAGCAGGAGCCTTTCTCCACCAACTCCGATATGGACTGTCTCCTATCTCGGTCATGTTAAAAAAAAATTGTGCCTTTGGACTTTTTTAAAACCTTGAGAATTGGCCGGGCACAGTGGCTTATGCCTGTAATCCCAGCACTTTGGGAGGCCGAGGCGGGTGGATCACCTGAGGTCAGGAGTTCCAGACCATCCTGGCTAACACGGTGAAACCCCGTCTCTACTAAAAATACAAAAAATTAGCCGGGTGTGGTGGTGGGTGCCTGTAATCCCAGCTACTCAGGAGGCTGAGGCAGGAGAATCACTTGAACCTGGGAGGCAGAGGTTGCAGTGAGCCAAGATTGTGCCACTGCACTCTAGCCTGGGTGACAGAGCAAGACTCTGTTTCAAAACAAAAACAAAAACTTGAGAATCACTTAATTCCACCATAATAGGAAGTTAGATGAAGGGAATTCTCTGAAGCCCAGTTGAGCTTCTGTAGGTTTCTAATTCAATGAGCCTTTATATGTTTCTAGTGCAGAAGCTGCTGCTCTGTGACCCACTTCTCCTGCCTAAACCTGCCCCTTTCTTCTCATGGCAAGGGAGGCCCCAGCCCCACCGCTCCTGGCAGCTCGACTCCATCTGGGCCTCTGGACTCTTTCCAGGGCGACTGGTGGGCCTCACCGCAGCAGACACTCTTCGGGCTGCTGCCACCGTGGCCCTTGAAGCTCAGCTGTGTCATGTGTTCAATTCTTGGGGCCTTTTACAGCCTGACAAAGGCCCTCTTTTTGTTGCAAAGGCTGCCCAACAGTGGGTCAGTGGCCTAGGCATTCAGTGGCCACTTCACATCCCTGTCTCCCTCAGGCTGCTGGCACTGTTGAGAGGTGGAATGGGCTTTATAAAAAATCAACTCATTGCTGGTCTGAGTGCAGTGGTGTGACAAGTAATTGATCACAGCCAGTTACAGAGTTCTTTGTTCCTTCTGCTGCTTTACTTGACCAGCCTGAAAAAAAATCAGCTCACCAAAAATCAGCTCAGAGCTTCTCACTCTCCCTTCTCCTGGTCCACACACTTGAGGAAGGCAGACAGAGTGGCTGTCCCTAAGAAGGGTTCCCCTAGGCCATCTCCTGGGTTAAACATCAGGACAAAGGGCTTGGGGGTTATACAGACTCATAAACATTAGGGACCGGTGCAGTGGCTCATGCCTGTAATCCCAGCACTTTGGGAGGCTGAGGCAGGTTTATCACTTGAATCCAGAAGTTCGAGGCTAGCCTGGGCAACGTGGCAAAACCCCATCTCTACAAAAAAAAAAAAAACAAGCCAGGCGTGGTGATGCATGGCTGTACTCGCAGCTACTCAGGAGGCTGAGGTGGGAGGATCGCTTGAGCCCAGGAGATCAAGGCTGCAGTGAGACATGATTGCACCACTGCACTCCAGCCAGGGCAACGGAGCAAGACCCTGTCTCAAAAAAAATACAAATTGGGCACAGTGGCTCACACCTATAATCCCAGCACTTTGGGAGGCCAAGGCGGGCCGATCACTTGAGGTCAGGAGTTCGAGACCAGCTTGGCCAACATGGTGAAACCCCATCTCTACTAAAAATACAAAAATTAGCCAGGCATGGTGGCACATGCCTATAGTCCCAGCTACTTGGGAGGCTGAGGCAGAATTGCTGGAACCCAGGAGGCAGAGGTTGCAGTGGGCCGAGATCGCGCCATTACACTCCAGCCTGAGTGACAGAATGAGACTCTGTCTCAAAAAAGTAAATAAAAAACAGGCCGGGCGCAGTGGCTCACGCCTGTAATCCCAGCACTTTGGGAGGCCGAGGCGGGTGGATCACGAGGTCAGGAGATCGAGACCATCCTGGCTAACACGGTGAAACCCCGTCTCTACTAAAAATACAAAAAATTAGCCGGGTGTGGTGGTGGGCGCCTGTAGTCCCAGCTACTCAGGAGGCTGAGGCAGGAGAATGGCGTGAACCCGGGAGGCAGAGCTTGCAGTGAGCCGAGATCGCACCACTGTACTCCAGCCTGGGCGACTGAGCAAGACTCTGTCTCAGAAATAAAATAAATAAAGAAAGAAAAATTAGGAATTCTACCCTTATCATTCCTGGGTATGTATGCCTCTTTCTTCCCCCAACATCAAGCCCAGGCCTGCCTGATGGGTGCGGCCTCCAGGGGGCAGGCCCACCGGAACAGGACCTATGGGGCTTGGCCTTAGCTCAGGTTCTGCCCTTGGGACTCTCCTGGACTCACTCGTCCTAGGTCCAGAAGACAGTGGCCACTTGGTCGAGTGTCCTTTTTGCCAAGTCTCCCTACAGTGTCCCACATCAGACAACGTGAGAGAAATCATAAGTCTCTCAATTTGTAAAAATGCCCATGTTCCATTCACATCTGACTCTTCCAAAAACAAGTCTGGGTGTGAGTAGATGTTGAAAGAAGTAGTGAAGCAGTACTTCCTGGGGTGGGATACAGACTGATTTCATGTCCTTGGAGGGAGACCAACAACCTGGCACCTGGGGAGGGAATGTGTCCAGAATTGGGGGGTTCTTGGTCTCACTGACTTCAAGAATGAAGCTGCGGACCCTCACGGTGAGTGTTACAGCTCTTAAGGTGGCGCGTCTGGAGTTGTTCGTTCCTTCTGATGTTCAGATGTGTTCGGAGTTTCTTCCTTCTGGTGGGTTCGTGGTCTCGCTGGCTCAGGAGTGAAGCTGCAGACCTTGGCGGTGAGTGTTACAGCTCTTAAGGTGGCGCGTCTAGAGTTGTTGGTTCCTCCCGGTGGGCTCGTGGTCTCGCTGGCTTCAGGAGTGAAGCTGCAGACCTTTGCGGTGAGTGTTACAGCTCATAAAAGCAGTGTGGACCCAAAGAGTGAGCAATAGCAAGATTTATTGCAAAGAGCAAAAGAACAAAGCTTTCACAGTATGGAAAGGGACCCTAGTGGGTTGCCGCTGCTGGCTCAGGCAGCCTGCTTTTATTCTCTTATCTGGCCCCACCCACGTCCTGCTGATTGGTAGAGCCGAGTGGTCTGTTTTGACAGGGCACTGATTGGTGCATTTACAATCCCTGAGCTAGACATAAAGGTTCTCCACGTCCCCATCAGATCAGTTAGATACACAGTATCGACACAAAGGTTCTATAAGGCCCCGCCAGAGCAGCTAGATACAGAGTGTCGATTGGTGTACTCACAAACCTCAAGCTAGACACAGGGTGCTGATTGGTGTGTTTACAAACCCTGAGCTAGATACAGAGTGCCGATTGGTGTATTTACAATCCCTGAGCTAGACATAAAGGTTTTCCAAGGCCCTACCAGAGTAGCTAGATACAGAGTGTTGATTGGTGCATTCACAGACCCTGAGCTAGACACAGGGTGCTGATTGGTGTATTTACAATCCCTGAGCTAGACATAAATGTTCTCCACATCTCCACCAGACTCAGGAGCCCAGCTGGCTTCACCCAGTGGATCCTGCACCGGGGCTGCGGGTGGAGCTGCCTGCCAGTCCCGCGCCGTGCGCTTGCACTCCTCAGCCCTTGGGTGGTTGATGGGACTGGGCGCCGTGGAGCAGGGTGTGGCGCTCGTCCGGGAGGCTCGGGCCTCACAGGAGCCCATGGAGGGGGTGGGAGGCTCAGGCATGGCAGGCTGCAGGTCGCGAGCCCTGCCCCGCAAGAAGGCAGCTAAGGCCTGGTGAGAAATCGAGCGCAGTGCCGGTAGGCTGGCACTGCTGGGGGACCCAGTACACCCTCCGCATCCGCTGACCCGGGTGCTAAGCCCCTCATTGTCCGGGACCGGCAGGGCCGGCCAGCTGCTCCGAGTGCGGGGCCTGCCAAGCCCATGCCCACCCGGAACTCCAGCTGGCCCGCAAGCACCACACGCAGCCCCAGTTCCCACTCACGCCTCTCCCTCCACACCTCCCTGCAAGCTGAGGGAGCCAGCTCTGGCCTTGGCCAGCCTAGAAAGGGGCTTCCACAGTGCAGCGGTGGGCTGAAGGGCTCCTCAAGTGCCGCCAAAGTGGGAGCCCAGGCAGAGGAGGCGCCGAGAGAGAGCGAGCGCTGTGAGGACTGCCAGCACGCTGTCACCTCTCAGGAACACCTTAGACCCCAGGAGGTGGGGAGAGAGGGGTGGGGAGGGTGCAATCAGTCCTCCCTCTGGCCTCCAGACCCAGCACCGCTGCTTGGCCAGACCGTCACCTGGTCCTCCCAAGTCCAGCAGCATCTGCAGCTGCTATTCTGACCCACTATAAAAACACACCTGTAAGCCGGGTGCAGTGGCTCACACTTGTAATCCCAGCATTTTGGGAAGCCCAGCACTTTGGGAAGCCAAGGCGGGCAGATCACTTGAAGTCGGGAGTTCCAGACCAGCCTGGGCAACATAGTGAAACCCCATCTCTACTAAAAATACAAAAATTAGCCGGGTGTGGTGGCGCATGCCTGTTGTCCCAGCTACTCGGGAGGCGGAGGCACGACAATCACTTGAACCTGGGAAGCGGAGGTTGCAGCGAGCCAAGATTGTACCACTGGCACTCCAGCCTGGGTGACAGAGTGAGACTCTGTCTCGAAAAAAGAAAAAGAAAAACCCCACACTTGTAGACATGGCCAGTCTAGAGCCATTCTGCACCTGAAGCCATCAATGGCAGCTCCTGAATGTGGGGCCCCCTCCCCCAACATTCAAGATGTTCCTAAACGTAGGGACAGGCCCAGCCTTGTTCCAGTCTGGCTGGTACAAAATCATAGGCTTCTGATGCCTCAGGAGCTCTGAGCTCTACCCCATGTAGTAATTGAGCCTGCAGCTCAGTAGCACTGCCCATGGGGCTCAACCGAACCAATGCTGTGGTGTTCCAAGTGACGTTTCCCAATTCCTGCCTGGGTGCAGTACTCACGCCTGTAATCCCAGCACTTTGGGAGGCTGAGATGGAAAAATCGTTTGAGCCTGGGAGGTCAAGACTGCAGTGAACCATGCTCACAATGCTACCACTGCACTCCAGCCTGGGCAACAGACAAGACCAGACCCCATCTCTAAAACCAAAAACAAAAAAATTCCTAAGCTGGGCACCCTGGACCCCTCAGGTTGTGTGTTTGCATGTGGGAAGGTGGCCCACAGAATGTCTCTCCTCTGGGGAGGAGGTTGCTTTTTGGGTTTGTAATGACAGGCAATGACACCAAATATCAGCAGGTCAGACTTGACTCCCTTGTGTGAGTCCTAGTGAAGTGCTCCCAAACCTTTCTGGCACCAAGGACTGGTTTTGTGGAAGACAGTTTTTCCGCAGACCAGGGTGGTGGGGGGTGGTGGGTGGTTTCATGATGAAACTTCCACCTCAGATCATCAGGCATTAGATTCTCATAAGGAAGCTGGGCGCATTGGCTCACACCTGTAATCCCAGCACTTTGGGAGGCTGAGGTGGGTGGATCACTTGAGGTCAGGAGTTGGAGACTAGCCCGGCCAACATGGCAAAACCCCGTCTCTACCAAAAATACAAAAATTAGTTGGGTGTGGTGATGCACGCCTGTAATCCCAGCTACTCGGGAGGCTGAGGCGTGAGAATCACTTGAACCCAGGAGGTGGAGGTTGCAGTGAGCCGAGATTATACCACTGCACTCCAGCCTGGACAACAGAGTGAGACTGTGTCTCAAAAAAAAAAAAAAAAAAGATTCTCATAAGGAGCACACAACCTAGATCCCTCGCGTGCACAGTTCACTATAGGGTTTGCACTCCTATGAGAATCTGATGCCGCTGCTGATCTGACAGGAGGCGGAGCTCAGGCAGTGATGGTCACTCGCCTGCTGTTCATCTGGGTTCCTAACAGGCTGCGGACTGGTACTGGTCTGTGGCCTGGGGGTTGGGGACCCCTGTCCTAGTGAATAGGAGACTGTGTCCGGGATTAAGACCTGCTGGTCCCCTCGCCCCTGGAACCCGGCAGCATGGTTGAGGTTAATGCTGCAGATTGGAGTCCAGTTGATCATAGATGCTTAATGAGATGCTGTATGAAACAACACATTTGGCCCCAGCCTCTGTTGGTCAGATTCATCAGGGTGGAAGCAGAATGACACATTCGTTTGATTTATCAGCAGCTAAGGCGGTAGAGGGGAGTCTCTTGCTCCTACAGGTCTTGCTGAATGTACCAGGAATGCACGACCATGATAGCTGTCTCCCTTGGTTTTATTTATTTTCTTTCTTTCTTTTGAGACAGAGTTTCACTGTGTTGCCTAGGCTGGAGTACAGTGACACAATCTGAGCTCACTGCAACCTCTGCCTCCGGGGTTCAAGTGATTCTCTTGCCTCAGCCTCCTAAGTAGCTGGGATTATAAGGGACACACCACCAGGCTCGGCTAATTTTTGTATTTTTAGTAGAGATGGGGTTTCGCCATGTTGGCCAAACTGGTCTCAAACTCCTGACCTCAAGTGATTGACCTGACTCGGCCTCCCAAAGTGCTGGGATTACAGACGTGAGCCACTGTGCCTGGCCTCCCTTGGTCATTTCTTAGGGTTGTGTTTGCAGCAAGCACCTTGAGGGGTGAGGGCAGGCTGGGTATAGCCAGGCAGGTCCCCAAGCTTAGCATGCCTCTTTCGTAACAACCCACTCCCTGTGCAGGTGTCCATCTGGTTCCCCGGCTCTGCCTCCACAGCCCAGGGGAATCCCACACATGGTGGCGTCTATGCTGCTTCGTGCGAGCAGGAAAGCCTTTGTCTCTGACCCTGGAGTCTCGAGGCTTCTCCCAGCATTTTTGAAACAGTAAGAGGCTCACATCCTAGCCTGTTAAGTGGAATCATATCAAATCCCAGACCCAGCAGTCAGCTGGGTGGAGGCCAAGCCTGGGCCTTTCTAGTTGGGTTGTCAGCCCCTTGGCACTTCCCAGGGACGGTCCGTCGAGATTTCCTGACGATCAGGATCCCAGAACATCAAGGACCAGAGCAAGACTGGCTGTGGTCACAGGTTCCAGTCCAGAGCTTTCGTCTTCTGGGAAAGGAAACTGGGTCCCTGCATACTGTGTGCTTAAGGTCATCTGTCTCCCAAGATGTGGTTGATTTCAAAGAAAACATTCAGGAACAGGGATTATGGTGTTTACAGAACCAAGGCACTCTCTTCCTGTAAGCTTCAGGAAAGAAACCAAACCAGCCTTGCTGCAGCTGCTTTTCCAGTCCACCCATTAGCCCTTGGGCGTGCAGGAGCGTGAGACCTGCCGGGAGGGCTAGACAGTGACCTCCTTGGTCCCCCACCGTCTTGCCTTCCCAACGTACTTAAATTGACATCCAGAAATCTTCCTAAATTGCAGAGATTAAGTAAAAGCTTTCAGGGTTAGAGTGTCCCTCGGAAGGATGGCTGCTGGTGAAGTGTTAGAGAAGGGGTAAGCTGACCTAGCAGTGGATGACGTCAATACCGCTGCCAGCTGGGAGAACAGGTCCCCTTTTCCTACAGGGGAGAAGGCACTGTTTATACCCTCAAGGCATTTTAGGCAGAGATCATCAGGGAATAAACAGGGAAGGACAGGCTGGGTGCAGTGGCTCATGCCTGCAATCACAGCACTTTGGGAGACCGAGGCGGGTGGATCACCTGAGGTCAGGAGTTCAACACCAGCCTGGGCAACATGAGGAAACCTTGTCTCTACTACAAATACAAAAATTAGCCAGGTGGGGTGGCACATGCCTGTAATCCCAGCTACTTGGTAGGCTGAGGCTGGAGAATCACTTAAACCTGGGAGGTGGAGGTTGCAGTGAGCCAAGATCGTGCCACTGCGTTCCAGTCTGGGCGACACAGCGAGACTCCGTCAAAGAAAATTAAAAAACAGGGCCGGGCGCGGTGGCTCAAGCCTGTAATCCCAGCACTTTGGGAGGCCGAGGCGGGCGGATCACGAGGTCAGGAGATCGAGACCATCCTGGCTAACACGGTGAAACCCCGTCTCTACTAAAAATACAAAAAATTAGCCGGGCATGGTGGCGGGCGCCTGTAATCCCAGCTACTCGGGAGGCTGAGGCAGGAGAATGGCGTGAACCCGTGAGGCGGAGCTTGCAGTGAGTCGAGATCGCGCCAGTGCACTCCAGCCTGGGGGACAGAGAAAGACTCCGTCTCAAAAAAAAAAAAAAAAGAAAATTAAAAAACAGGGCAGGTCAGAGCCATAAATGCCAAGGCAAGAACAACAGGGAAGTTCCACATGCCACCTGTGCCTGTTGCTACGTGAGGCGTGACCAGGGACTGGGGAGGGCAAACATAAGCTACGGTCCCTGCGCCTGTTAGTCACGGTGGATGAGAACCAAATGGCAAGGCTGGATGCAGTGGCTCATGCCTGTAACCCCAGCATTTTGGGAGGCCAAGGAGGATCAATTGAGCCCAAGAATTCAAGACCAGCCTAGGCAACATAGTGAGACCCCATCTGTAAAAAATATATATATATATTTTTTGAGATGGGGTCTCACCCTGTCACCCAGACTGGAGTGCAGTGGCGCAATCTTGGCTCACTACAACCTCCACCTCCCAGGCTCAAGCAATTCTCCTGCCTCAGCCTCCCAAGTAACTGGATTACAGGCGCCCACCACTACGGCCTGGCTAATTTTTGTATTTTTAGTAGAGACGGGGTTTCACCGTGCTGGTCAGGCTGGTCTCAAACTCCTGACCTCAGGTGATCCACCCGCCTCAGCCTCCCAAAGTGCTGGGATTACAGGTGTGAGCCACTGCGCCCAGCCCCCCCAAAATTTTTTGTATGAGCCAAGCATAATGGTGCATGGCTGTAGTCCCAGCTACTCAGGAGGCTGAGGTAGGAGGATCCCTTGATAATCCCAGCTACTCAGGAGGCTGAGGTAGGAGGATCCCTTGATAGTCCCAGCTACTCAGGAGGCTGAGGTAGGAGGATCCCTTGATAATCCCAGCTACTCAGGAGGCTGAGGTAGGAGGATCCCTTGATAGTCCCAGCTACTCAAGAGGCTGAGGTAGGAGGATCCCTTGATAGTCCCAGCTACTCAGGAGGCTGAGGTAGGAGGATCCCTTGAGCCCAGGAGGTTGAGGCTGCAGTGAGCTATGATCATACCACTGCACTCCAGCCTGAGTGACAGAGCAAGACTCTGCCTCAAAAAAAAAAAAAAAAAAAAGCTGGGCACGGTGGCTCATGCCTGTAATCCCAGCACTTTGGGAGGCCAGGGTGGGCAAATCACGAGGTCAGGAGATTGAGACCATCCTGGTTAATGCGGTGAAACGCCGTCTCTACTAAAAATACAAAAAATTAGCTGGACGTGGTGGCGTGTGCCTGTAATCCCAGCTACTTGGGAGCCTGAGGCAGGAGAATCGCTTGAACCAGGGAGTTGGAGGTTGCATTGCAGTGAGCTGAGATCAGGCCACTGCACTCCAGCCTGGCGACAGAGCAAGACTCTGTCTCAAAAAAAAAAAAAAATTGAAGAAGAAAACAAAAACTAACATTGATTGAGCATCAGTTTAACTTGTGCCAGGCAAGTTCTGTGCAAAACCATTTCCTACATGAGATAAGTTTTCCTTTTTACAGAGGAGGAAACAGTAGTCCAGAGTGGCTAGCTGATTTCTCCACAAAGCAGTAAGCGGTAGAGCGACTGACCTCCAGGACCCAAACTTGCAGCCCCTCTGTGTCGGTGGTGACTCGCCCTTAGTACAGTACCTGGCAGCAGGAGATGCCACCTGTTCACTAAGGCATGGCGAGCAGCACCTCTGAGTCACACCGTTCTGGGTGGTGCACAAAGCAGATGAGTTCTCACTCTCATGGAATGCGCACTCTGCCTCGAGAGACGGACACTTTCTCTCATATCCCGCGTCCAGTTGCAGGCAAAGCCACAATCATTGCTCATCTCCCAGTCACACTCAGGGTAAAGAGCAAAGGTCTTTGATTTACAAGTCCACGCCCGCCACCTGCCTCTCTTCCCCTCTCCCTCATCTGCCTCTCTCCTTCCACTCTCTCTGCCACTCTGACCTCAGCGCAGCTCCTCAGACACAGGCACATTCCTGCCTCAGGGACCTTTGCATTTGCTCTTCCCTCTTCCTCTATATGCTTGCCTTGCTTGCCTGCTTGTCTTCAGGTCTTTTTTTTTTTTTTTTTTTTTTTTTGAGTCTTGCCCTGTTGCCCAGGCTGGAGTGCAATGGCATGATCTCAGCTCACTGCAACCTCCGCCTCCCGAGTTCAAATGATTCTCCTGCCTCAGCCTCCTCCCGAGTAGCTGGGATTATAGGTGCCCACCACCATGCCCAGCTAATTTTTGTATTTTTAGTAGAGACAGGGTTTCACCATGTTGGCCAGGTTGGTCTTGAACTCTTGACCGCCTGCCTTGGTCTCCCAAAGTGCTGAGATTACAGGCATGAGCCACTGCACCTGGCCTGTCTTCAGGTCTTTTTAATTTTTTTTACTTTATTATTTATTTATTTATTTATTTTGAGACGGAGTCTTGCTCTGTCGCCCAGGCCAGAGTGCCGTGGCGCGATCTCTGCTCACTGCAAGCTCCACCTCCCGGGTTCACGCCATTCTCCTGCCTCAGCCTCCCGAGTAGCTGGGACTACAGGCGCCTGCCACCAAGCCCGGCTAATTTTTTGTATTTTTAGTAGAGATGGGGTTTCACCGTGTTAGCCAGGATGGTCTCGATCTCCTGACCTCGTGATCCACCCATCTTGGCCTCCCAAAGTGCTGGGATTACAGGTGTGAGCCACCGTGCCCAGCCTTATTTTTTATAGGGACAGTGTGTCTCACTCTGTCACCCATGCTGGAGTGCAGTGATGCAATCTCAGCTCACTGCTGCCTAGATCTCCTGGGCTCAAGCGATTCTCCTGCCTCAGCCTCCCGAGTAGCTGAGACTACAGGCATGGGCCACCACACCTGGCTAATTTTTAAATTTTTGTAGAGATGGCGTCTCACTATGTTGCCCAGGCTCCTCTCAAACTCCTGGGATTAAGCAGTCCTCCCACCTTGGCCTCCCAAAGTACTGGGATTACAGGCTTTTATTGTGGTATAAGTTGTACAAAACTCACCCATTTCAAATATACAACTAGGTGATTTTTAAAATTTATTTATTTATTTATTTATTTATTTTTCTTTTTGAGACGGAGTCTCGCTCTGTTGCCCAGGCTGGAGTGCAGTGGCGCAATCTCGGCTCACTGCAAGCTCCGCCTCCCGGGTTCACGCCATTCTCCTGCCTCAGCCTCTCCGAGTAGCTGGGACTACAGGCACCCGCCACCACGCCCGGCTAATTTTTTTGTATTTTTAGTAGAGACGGGGTTTCACCGTGGTCTCGATCTCCTGACCTCGTGATCGGCCCGCCTCTGCCTCCCAAAGTGCTGGGATTACAAGCGTGAGCCACCGCGCCTGGCCTAAAATTTATTTTTTCGAGGCAGGGTCTTGCTCCATTGCCCAGTCTGGAGTGCAGTGGCACGATCATAGCTCACTGCAGCCTTGAACTTCTGGGCTCAAGCAGTCCTTCTGCCTCAGCTTCCCAAGTAGCTGGGACCAAAGGCAGGTGCCACTACGCCCAGCTAATTTTTTTTTTTTTTTTTTTTTTAGAGATGAGGTCTCTCACTATGTTGGCTAGGCTGGTCTCAAACTCTGGTCTGAAGTGATCCTCCCACCTCGGCCTCCCACAGTGCTGGGATTACAGGCATGAGCCATCGTGTTCAGCCCTCAGAGATTTTAAATAACTTTACCAAATAGTGCAATTATTACCATAAATTAGTTCTAAAACATCTAAAACACTTTCCTGTCTTCAATAAGATCCCTCCCTCCCTGTTCCTACCCTCAGCTCCCAGCAACCACTAATCCACCCTGTCTCTATAATTGCCTTTCCTGAAAATTTCATATAAAGGGTGTCATACAATATACATTGCCTCTTGTGTCTGGCGTGTTTCACCTAGCACATAATTAAAGTCCGTGGCATAGCCTATATCAGGAGTTCGCTGCTTGCTGTTGCTGAACACTATTCCATTGTATAGACGTGCTACATTTTCTTTTTTCTTTCTTTTTCAGACAGAGTCTCACTCTGTTGCCCAGGCTGGAGTATAGTGGTGCGATCTCAGCTCACTGCAACCTCCACCTCCTGGGTTCAAGTGATCCTCCTGCCTCATCCTCCCAAGTAGCTAGGATTACAAGTATGTGCCACCACACCTAGCTAATTTTTGTATTTTTATTTTGTATTTTTATTTTTTGAGATGGAGTCTCACTCTGTCGCCCAGGCTGGAGTGCAGTGGCGTGATCTCGGCTCACTGCAACCTCTGCCCCCACAGGTTCAAGCGATTCTCCTGCCTCAGCCTCCCAAGTAGCTGTGACTACAGGCACACACCACCACGCCCAGCTAATTTTTGTATTTTTAGTAGAGAAGAGGTTTCACTACGCTGGCCAGACTGGTCTCGAACTCCATACCTCGTGATCTGCCCGCTTTGGCCTCCCAAAGTGCTGGGATTACAGGCGTGGACCACTGCGCCTGAGCAATTTTTGTGTTTTTAGTAGAGATGGAGTTTCACCATGTTGGCCAGGCTGGTCTGGAACTCCTGACCTCAAGTGATCCACCTGCCTTGGCCTCCCAAAGTGCTGAGAATACAGGTGTGAGCCACCGTGCCCGGCCACATATTACATTTTCTTTTTTTTTTTTTTTTTGAGACGGAGTCTCGCTCGTCACCCAGGCTGGAGTGCAGTGGCGTGATCTCGGCTCACTGCAAGCTCCACCTCCTGGGTTAACGCCATTCTCCTGCCTCAGTCTCCCGAGTAGCTGGGACTACAGGCGCCTTGCCACCACGCCCGGCTAATTTTTTTGTATTTTTAGTAGAGACAGGGTTTCACTAAGTTGGCCAGGATGGTCTCGATCTCCTGACCTCGTGACCCGCCCGCCTCGGCCTCCTAAAGTGCTGGGATTACAGGCGTGAGCCACTGCACCCGGCCCACATACTACATTTTCTATCCACTCACCAGTTGATGAAGACTTAATTTGTTTCCCGTTTTCTTTTTTCTTGAGACAGGATCTCCCTGTATTGCCCAGGTTGGTCTTGAACTACTGGGCTCAAGTGATCCTCCCACCTAAGCCTCCCAAAGTGCTGGGATTTGTTTCCAGTTTTTTTTCTACCATGTTATACATTTGACTTTGTTTCCCTGACTAGGATGTCAATTCCATGAGGCTAGATTTTTGCTGTTTTTTTTTTTTTTTTTTTTTTTTTTGAGATGGATTCTTGCTCTGCTGCCCAGGCTGGAGTGCAGCAGTGCGATCTTGGCTCACTGCAACCTCCGCCTCCCGGGTTCAAGCAATTCTCCTGCCTCAGCCTCCCAAGTGAAGGGGTGGGTTGCCCCTCCACACCTGTGGGTGTTTTTCGTTAGGTGGAACGAGAGACTTGGAAAAGAAAGAGACACAGAGACAAAGTATAGAGAAAGAAAAAGGGGCCCAGGGACCAGCGTTCAGCACACGGAGGATCCCACCGGCCTCTGAGTTCCCTTAGTATTTATTGATCATTCTTGGGTGTTTCTCGGAGAGGGGGATGTGGCAGAGTCATAGGATAATAGTGGAGAGAAGGTCAGCAGATAAACGTGAACAAAGGTCTCTGCATCATAGACAAGGTAAAGAATCAAGTGCTGTGCCTTAGATATGCATACACATAAACATCTCAATGCCTTACAGAGCAGTATTGCTGCCCGCACGTCCCACCTCCAGCCCTAAGGCGGTTTTCCCCTATCTCAGTAGATGGAACATACAATCCGGTTTTATACTGAGACATTCCATTGCCCAGGGATGGGCAGGAGACAGATGCCTTCCTCTTGTCTCAACTGCAAAGAGGCGTTCCTTCCTCTTATACTAATCCTCCTCAGCACAGATCCTTTATGGGTGTCGGGCTGGGGGACGGTCAGGTCTTTCCCTTCCCACGAGGCCATATTTCAGACTATCACATGGGGAGAAACCTTGGACAATACCTGGCTTTCCTAGGCAGAGGTCCCTGCGGCCTTCCGCAGTGTTTGTGTCCCTGGGTACTTGAGATTAGGGAGTGGTGATGACTCTTAAGGAGCATGCTGCCTTCAAGCATCTGTTTAACAAAGCACATCTTGCACAGCCCTTAATCCATTTAACCCTGAGTTGACACAGCACATGTTTCAGAGAGCACAGGGTTGGGGGTAAGGTTATAGATTAACAGCATCTCAAGGCAGAAGAATTTTTCTTAGTACAGAACAAAATGGAGTCTCCTATGTCTACTTCTTTCTACACAGACACAGTGCCAATCTGATCTCTCCTTCTTTTCCCCACACCAAGTAGCTGGGATTAGAGGCGCACGCCACCATGCCCGGCTAATTTTTGTATTTTTTTTTAGTAGAGACGGGGTTTGACCATGTTGGCCAGGCTGGTCTCGAACTCCTAACCTCAGGTGATCCGCCTGCCTTAGCCTCCCAAAGTGCTGGGATTACAGGCGTGAGCCACTGCACCTGGCCACTTTTTAAAAAAATTAATTTGTATTTATTTATTTTCAGCTCCTCCTTTAACAATTTTTTTTCTTTTTTTTTTTAAATAGAGACAGGGTTTTGCCATGTTGCCCAGGCTGGTCTCAAACTCCTGAGCTCAAGCCATCCACCCACCTCGGCCTCCCAAAGTGCCGGGATTACAGGCATGAGCCACTATGCCTGGCCATCCCCAGGTCTTGAAGTGTGCTGGAGACATAGTAGGTGCTCAATAAATACATGCTGAATAAGTGAATGTGAAGAAAGGTAACTGCAGATGGTGGCAGGCACAGGCTATGCTGGACGTCAAGCCGGGGAAAGGGGATGGAGCAATGTCGCTGAGTTGCTGGCAGCCGAGCCAGGCGCCTCTGAGGAATGGACATGTGAGCAGACACCTGAGTGTACAAGGGCATGAGCTGCATGCTCATTACCATGCCCAGGCCTCAGCCACCTGCTCCTAGATGCCCACTCCCTGCAGGTGCAGGCAGCCCAGTTGCTGGGGGCAGGGCTGGGCTGGAGAGGGATGCCAAAGACCTCTCGCCTCACAGAGGTAGGAGCAGATGACTCAGGCTCCAGTTTCTACCCTAGCCCGACCTGAACCCAGCCCAGGGGAGGGAAAGCTGGGCCCAGCTGGTTGCTTATTCCTCTGAGAGCTCCCGAGAGGGTGAGACAGAGGGGCCAGGCCAAGCCTTGGAATCAAGCTACACTGCCTGGGTTTGAACTACATATATAGCATGAACAGACTAGAACTAGACTACGTGTGTGTGTGTGTGTGTGTGTGTGTGTGTGTATGATGGTGTCTCGCTCTGTCACGCAGGCTGGAGCGCAGTGGCACAATCTCAGCTCACTGCAACCTCTGCCTCCTGGGTTCAAGTAATTCTCAACCCTCAATCTCCCGAGTAGCTGGGATTACAGGCACGTGCCACCGTGATCAGTGAATTTTTGTATTTTTCACCATGTTGGCCAGGCTGGTCTTGAACTCCTGACCTCAAGTGACCCTCCCGCCTCAGCCTCCCAAAATGCTGGGAATTACAGGTGTGAGCCACTGTGCTCGGCCCGTATGTGTGTTTTGAGACAAGGTCTTGCTCTGTCACCCAGGCTGGAGTGCAGTGGCTCAGTCACAGCTTACTGCAGCCTGGACTTCCCAGGCTCAAGTGATCCTCCTGCCTCAGCCTCTCAAGTAGCTGGAACTACAGGCGAGAGCCACCATGCCTGGCTAAGTTTTAATTTTATGTAGAGATGGTCTCAGTATGTTGCCCAGGCTGATCTCAAACTCTTGGGCTCAAGTGATCCTCCTGCCTTGCTTCCCTCCCAAAGTGCTAGGATTACAGGCATGAACCACTGCACCTGGCCCATGCTATATGTTTGCCCCTCGTCTTCTTACCTACTTCCTCAGTTTTCTCATCTGTGAAGTAGGGGTTGGAACAGTAGGGGTTGAATGTTTGTGTCTTCCCCAAACTCCTGTGCTGAAGCCGAGTGATGGTATTTGGAGGTAGGACCTCTGGGAGGTCATCAGGTGATGCCGGTGGAGCCCTTATTAATGGGATTTGTGCCCTTATAGAAAGGGACACAATATGAAATGATCTTGCTCTGGGCCATGCGGGGAGGCAGAGAGAAGGTGGCTGTCAACGAGCCAGGAAGCGGCGCTCCTGACACCGGATCTACCAACACCCCCATCTCAGACTTCCAGCCTCCAGGACCGTGAGAACTGTGTTTCCTGTTGAAGCCACCCTCTCTATATCTGTTACAGCAGCCCACACTGATTAAGACACTTGTCTTTTGTTTGTTTGTTTGTTTGTTTGTTTGAGACGGAGCCTCGCTCTATCACCCAGGCTAGAGTGCAATGGCGCAATCTCGGCTCACTGCAACCTCTTCCGCTCGGGTTCAAGTGATTATCCTGGCTCAGCCTCCCAAGTAGCTGGGACTACAGGCACCTGCCACCATGCCTGGCTAAATTTTGTATTTTTAGTAGAGACAGGGTTTCACCATGTTGGCCAGGCTGGTCTCCAACTCCTGACCTCAGGTGATCCACCTGCCTTGGCCTCCCAAAGTGCTGCGCGTGAGCCACCATGCCTGGCCTGACACTTATCTTTTATATCTATATATTTTTTTCTTTGTTGAGACAGAGTCTCACTGTGTCGCCCAGGCTGGAGTGCAGTGGTGCGATCTTGGCTCACTGAAACCTCTGCCTCCCAGGTTCAAGTGATTCTCGTGCCTCAGCCTCCGGAGCAGCTGGGATTACAGGCATGTGCCACCACGCCCAGCTAATTTTTGTATTTTTAGTACAGACGGGGTTTCACCATGTTGGCCAGGCTGGTCTTGAACTCCTGACCTCAGGTGATCTACTTGCCTCGGCCTCCCAAAGTGCTGGGATTACAGGCGTGAGCCACCACGACTGGCCCAAAACACCTACCTTTTATTTTTTAAAAAACCAACACATTATCAGTACTTCATGCCAGACACCATTCTAGGAAATTAACTCATCTGACTCTCACATCAATCCCATGGGTAGCTGTTATTTACAGATGAGGAAACTGAGGCACAGAGGTAAAGCAACTTTGCTGAGGTCACCCTGCTGCTAAGTGACTCGGCTGGCATCTAGTGCAGCAGGCTGGCTCCAAGTCTATGCCCTTCACCCCCCGGACGCTGCTCACCAAGCCGGAGGGGCTGTGGGAGCGAGTTAGAACACGGGACGCCCCTGGCAGCAGCGCCCTGCGTGTTAAAGCGCCGCGGAGGAGGCTGTATTGTCGCGGTATGCAGGA
Source organism: Hylobates moloch (assembly GCF_009828535.3). Classification (NCBI taxonomy): domain Eukaryota; kingdom Metazoa; phylum Chordata; class Mammalia; order Primates; family Hylobatidae; genus Hylobates; species Hylobates moloch. The sequence goes on along the minus strand of NW_026652288.1, from coordinate 38,840,636 downwards.
AGGCAGGGGCAGCACCTCCCTCTTCAAGAACCAGCATCTGAGCTTTTGGGGGAAACCTGTAGCTCCCTGAATGCCATCCACAGAGCCCCCCTCAGTCGGCCTCCCCTCAGGCACCAAGGCTGGCGGAGGCAGTCACCTGTCCGTCTCCCCCCACTTTTCACAGAGGAAATGCTGGGTGGTGCCGGGCAGTGAGTCAGGGCTGAGGACCAGGACAGAGGTTGGGTGGGGCGTCTCAGCAGTCCTCCAACGGGCAGGTCTCAGCGCTCCTCCCCCTGCTCGGCTCCTCTGCAGGGCCCAGGCGCCCTTGGCCTTGGGACACATCTTCTCTCACGCTATGGAGTTCGACCTCGGAGCAGGTGAGTTCCTGGGGAGTGTGGATTGGAGGTGCGGGGGGCCGGACCCAAGCCCAGAAGCTGCCTGCACCAACCACCCAACTTCTCTCCACAGCCCTGGAGCCCACCTCCCAGAAGCCCGGTGTGGGGGTGGGCCACGGGGGAGACCCCAAGCTCAGTCCCCACAAAGTTCAGGGCCGGTCGGAGGCAGGGGCAGGTCCGGGTCCAAAGGTAAGTCGCCTCATCACCGGCTGTGGAGGGGCGGGAACGGTGGGGTTGCCCCTGACCCCAGGGTCCTGCCTTGGGCTTCCAACTTCGGGGGCTGGATAAGGGGCACCGCCTCACTGCCGCACCTCCATCCAGCAAGGACACCACAGCTCTTCCGACTCCAGCAGCAGCTCCAGCGACTCGGACACGGATGTGAAGGTAAGGGGCTCTCGCCAGCGTCCCCAAGCACGTGCCCTGTACCCCAGAGAGGCGTCCCAGCGCTGGGGCTGTCGGGGAGGGTGCGCGGAGCGGTCCCCCTGTCTCGCTTCCAGCCCAGAACCATCTCTTCTCTCCCATCCCTGCCCTCGGCCCCACAGCCCCACGCTGCTGGCTCCAAGCAGCACGGGAGCACCCCGGGCAAGGCCAAGAAGCCCAAAGTGAAGAAGAAGGAGAAGGGCAAGAAGGAGAAGGGCAAGAAGAAGGAGGCTTCCCACTGAAGGGCCCTGGACAGGGCTCATTAAACCTTCCTCTCTGCCTTCTGCGACTGGTCAGCGCGGTGCCTGCTTTGGCCCGTCCCCAGCTCCCTGCCCCCTGCCCAGGACTGGGCCCGCCCGTTCGTGCGCGCGGCCAAGGAGAGGCTGCCCACGCCATGCCCATCAGGGTTTATTGTTTCTGTAACAGTGGCCACGCCCTGGGGCGGTGGCCTGTGCAGCTGGAGATCATTCAGCACCTTGGGATGGGGGCGGGGCTGGGCGGGACATGGGGTGGAGGCGGTGCCTGTGGCCAGACAGGGTGGACCCTGGGGCCTGCAGGCAGGAGATGAGTCCGGCGGCCACAGTGGCCCCCAGCAGCAGCAGCAGCAGCAGCGGGAGGTTCAGCGGGCGCGCTCACCGCACCAGGTGGAAGGTGAGCCAGTACATGAGCAGAGGCTGTGCCGCCGCCACCGCCATGGTCAGGTACATGCGCAGCTGGTTCCGGGCCCCACGCACCGGGACCCCCTCAGCTGCTGCCTCTGCCAAGATCTTCAGCCGCAGGGTCCGGATCTGGGTGGGAAAGGGAGAAAGGAACCAACGGGTTTACCCTTGAGCCTTCTGGGCCAGAGTGAGTCTGGACATACTTCCAGCCTCTGCCTAGAAGCCCCAGGCAGCCGGGGGACTAGTCCCTGGCCCTCTGCAGCCTCAGGTTTCTGCTCCCGGGGCCACAGTTTCCCCAAACCTCCTAACGTGGTGAGGATTTGCTTCTCCCCAGGCCCTGTGGGCAAAATATAAGAAGGTTCCACACTCAAATGCCAGGCAAGGTCCGGGAGCGGGTGAAGGGGGACTTCCCGGTGGACACCCGGCCTGAGGGGGTGGGAGACGTGGCCCAGGCTGCTGTCCCCCCTTATGCTGGCGACATGGCAATTTCTAAAGACATGCCAGAAATGCTATCTTTATTTTTATTAAAGGACAGGGTCTCTGGCCTGGCGCGTTGGCTCACGCCTGTAATCCCAGCACTTTGGGAGGCCAAGGCGGGCGGATCACGAGGTCAGGAGATCGAGACCATCCTGGCCAACACGGTGAAACCCCGTCTCTACTAAAAATACAAAAATCAGCTGGGCGTGGTAGTGCGTGCCTGTAATCCCCGCTACTCAGGAGGCTGAGGCAGGAGAATTGCTCCTGAACCCAGGAGGCGGAGGTTGCAGTGAGCCAAGATCCCACCACTGCACTCCAGCCTCGTGACAGAGCGAGACTCTGTCTCACAAAAAGAAAAAGAAAAAAAAAAAAGGTCAGGGTCTCACCCTGTCCGCCAGGCTTGACTGCAGTGGCGTGATCTCAGCTCACTGCAGCCTCAACCTCCCAGACTCAAGTGATCCTCCCACCTCAGCCTCCCAAGTAGCTGGGACTACAGGTGCACACTGCTATGCCTGGCTAATTTTTATATTTTTTTAGAGATGGGGTCTTGCTATGTTGTCCAGGCTGGTATCAAGCTCCTGGCCTCTGGTGATCCTCCTGCCTCAGCCTGCCAAAGTGCTGGGATCACAGATGTGAGTCACGTGCTTGGCCTAAACTTTTAAATGATGAGACCTAAGTCAAAGTTTATCTGAGGCTCTGCCCTGGCCCACCAGCCACCACGGTCTGCCCTCTGCTTCTCACATGCCCACAGTGAATCCTCCCAGCACCTTGAGGTGCAAGTATCATCATCCTATTTTACAAAAGGGGAAACTGAGTTTATTTTTTATTTTTATTTTTATTTTTTGAGACGGAGTCTTGCTGTGTCACCCAGGCTGGAGCGCAGGTGCGCGATATCGGCTCACTGCAACCTCCACCTCCTGGGTTCAAGTGATTCTCCTGCCTCAGCCTCCTGAGTAGCTGGGACTACAGGCACACACCACCATGCCTAGCTAATTTTTTGTATTTTTAGTAGAGACGGGGTTTCACCGTGTTAGCCAGGATGGTCTCGATCTCCTGACCGTGTGATCCGCCTGCCTCGGCCTCCCAAAGTGCTGGGATTACAGGCATGAGCCACTGCGCCCGGCAAAAGGGGAAAGTGAGTTTAAAGAAAGGAAGTGATTTGCCCAGGATCCAACTAAGCTTGGGGTCCACCCAGCCTGCAGACCCAAGTGCTCTTCACCAGCACGCCTGACTCCACCGGGAAGGGCTCTAGACAATCTCCTTCCAGGGAAATTCTGGCAGGAAGGCCCCCATGTAAGGAGAGTGGAATGAGGATGAGAGTCCAGCCTGGAGCCTGTGTGCTGGGGATCCCCAGTCTCTAGCAGCCTGGCTGGCGTCTCCTCTTCCAGGGCTCAGGATACTCCCTCTTCCAGGAAGCCCTCCTGACCCCCCCAGGCCAGGCAGCCACTCCAGGGCTCCTCAGTTCAGCAATGTGTCTCTGGTCTGAACCCCATACCAGACATCCTCTGCTTGGATGCCTCCGGGGCACCTGTGCCCTCAGCCTCACCAGCCCCGAGCCCCAGCTCACCATGAACACAAAGATGGCCACACAGCACCAGCCCAGCACCAGGTAGTAGCCAATCTTCCCGAAGAGTAGGCCCATGAGGACCCCACCAATCATCCTGGGGGAGGGAGAGGCGGCTGTGTGAGGACAAGGCCCAAGGGCTGGTGCTGGCATGAAGGGCGGGGGTACTCACCCGACATATTTGTAGCCCAAGAAGGCCACCAGGTCGATGGTGGTGAGGTCGGTGTTGACAGTGACCAGATAGAGGCTGAGCAGGATGGCCAGCACCTCTAGGGTAAGCCAGGCCAGGGCTGAGCTCGCTTGCAGCCCCAGGAGGTCTGGGGAGAACCTGCAGGCATAAAGCCCCACCACTTGGTCGGCTGGGTCAGACCCCCCACCCCCAGCACCCGTCTGGGGACAGCTCTGTGTTGGGTAGGGCTGGACACCGGGCAGTGACCAAGATGGATCTGCGCGCTATCCTATTCCCACGGAAATCCCATCCAGAGAGGATGGCACACCCATCCCTAGACAGTGACACCCAGAGCGGGCAGGGCTGGAGTCACAGGGCGCTGTGCTGACAGTCAGGAGGCAGGTGTCAGAGAGGGCTTCCCAAGAGAGGGGATACCGAGCTGAGGCCTGCAGGAAGGAGCTGGTCTCCGCCACATCCCCAGGGCCTCACCAGTTAGTTAATGACAGATGTGTTCAGTGCCACAAAGGAAAAGAACAGGGCAATGTAAGCAAGAGGAGGGGCCTGACCTAGCCTGGGGGGCAGGAAGGCTTCCCAGAGGAGGTGATACTAGAATGGAGCCAGCGGGAATGCGCAGGTACTCAGCAGTAGTGGAGGGGAACACGCTCCCGGGCAGAGGGGAGTTGATGTGACAAGGCCCCAGGAGACAGCGCCAGCCCTCCCGAGGAAAGGAATGGACTGGAGCATGCAGCGGGAGGGGCAGCGCCAGGCTGAGGAGCTGGGGCTTGATTGGGAGCCATAGATAGCAGGGCGGGGCAGGGTGAGCCAGGCCCGCACCTCAGAAAAGACCATCCTGGCTGCTGCTGGAGTAGGGGTGCAGTGGGGAGCTGGTGAGGACACAGCGAGGATGATGATGGGTCTGGTAGTAGAGGCCAAGAGGAAGGGTGGATGGAGAAGGGTCACCCAGCACAGGGGGTGGTGACGCAATGCACATGGGTAGGAAGGAGAGGGAAGAGGCGAGGGTGATGCTGATGGTGACCCTGAGGGCTGTATCTTGGGCCAACTGGGAGCAAAGTGGGGCTGTCCTGAAAGGGGAACTGAGACCTTCCTGACCAACCATGGGCCTCCCAAACCCCACCCTATTCGGCCTGCCCCAGGCCTCCCTTACCTATCCTGGGTCCCCAGCGCAAGACCAGCCACCAAAACGTAGGTGATGAAAGCCATCGCTGTGGGAGGCAGACACACAGACCCTGGTCACCAGAGGAAGAACTGCCCTGGGCCTCCAGGCACCCACACACCCGCCCCATACAGGCCCGGAAGAGGAGGGTGTGGGGTAGGCGGAGGGTGAAACCTGGAATGTAGAGGTCCGGGGCATTGACGTCAAAGCGGGGGGCCACCGGGGTGTCCTGTTGGTACTGCACCTCCCAGTCCTGCGGGGATGGGGAGACGGGCAGGACCCTCAGAGCCAGGCCCCTCCCACCCTGCTACAGGCCTTCCTCCCTCGAGGCGAATCTCCCGGCTCCACCATGCACGTGCCCCCACCCCTGAGCCCACATTCCCCTGGGGGTGCTGACCTGGTGTAGGTAGGGGAAGAACAGCAGGCCCAGCTTTCTGCCCACATACATTGTGTCCACAGCAAAGTAATACTTGAGCTTGGTGATGGGGATGAAGCGGTCGATCTGGGGAGGCAGAGCTCAAGTCTGAAGCCCTGTGGCCCCGTGCATCCCCCCACTCCCGCCAGCCCCGGCCACTCACGTTCTTATCCACCAGCTCCTTGCCCTGTGCGGCCAGGCTGCTCCCATAGGCCATGGCCATGTTGGACACCGGGTCAGCCAGGAAGGCTGCCTGGGGCGTGGGAGAGGCTGCAGGATAGCCTAGGCCACCAGGTGCCCGCTGGGCCCCATAGCCCCGGCTCTGGGCTGAACTTGTGTCATCGAAAAGCTGGTGGGGGTCGGCCATGCCCGGCTGGGACACAGGGATCCTCCGCTTTGAGGCTGCAAGGGAAGAGGGTGGGAAGGCACTGGGGACCCAGGATAGGTAAGGGAGACCTGGCGAGCCTCATTCATCCCGCAGCTCTGCCTCCTGCTGCAGAGGAGGGTGGTGTCACCATTAGAGACACTGGCTTTGATGTCAGATGGACTGGCATGTGCAGGCTCTGCCATTCATCCACCAACCCACCCATCTAGCCAACTATCCATCCACTGATACATTCATCTATGCATCCATTCATCTACCCACCCATCCATCTACCCACTCACCCACCTGTGCATCCATCTGTCCATCCAACCATCCATCCATTCATCCATCCACCCATCCATCCATCCATCCACTCTCCCACCCATCAATCCATCCATTCATCCATCTACCCACCCATCCATCTATCCATCCACCCACCCACCCATCAATCCATCCATTCATCCATCCACCCATCCATCCATCTATCCATCCACCTATCCAACCATCTATCCACCACCCATCTAGCCAAACTATCCATCTACTGACGCATCCACCTGCCCACCCACCCATCCATCTATCCATCCATCCACTACTGACGCATCCACCTGCCCACCCATCCATCCATCCATCCATCCATCTATCCATCCACCCACCCACCCACCTATCTAGCCAACTATCCATCCACTGATTCATTTATCTTTCCATCCATCCATCCATCCATCCATCCATCCATCCATCCATCCATCCATGCATCCACTCACCAAGCTATCTATCCATCCACCAACTCATTCATCTATCCACCCATCCATCCATCCATCCGCCCACCTATTCATCCACCCATCCATCATCATCCATCCATCTAACCATCCATTCACCCACCCACCCATCCACTTATGATCCGTCCATTTAGATATCAATGATGATGATTATCTCAAAAGCTACTATGTTCGAGAGGGAGTGGGGGCTATTGGGCACAAAATCCTGTACTAAGCCTTTCACACAAGGCCGCTGTCCATATCTCCCATGCTCCCCCTCAATGACTTGGCTCCAGCCACCTGCGCCTCCCAATGCTCACTGAATGCACCAGGAAGGTGCCTGCCTCAAGGCCGCTGCACCAGCTGTGCCTCTGCTTGGAACGCTCTTCCCCCAACATCCTCAGGGCTCCCTCCTCTCCTCCTCAAGGGCTTTGCTCAGTGAGGCCTTCCCCAGCCATCCTGTCTACAACCGTACCTCCCTTGGTGGCACTCCCCACCCCCTGCCCTGCTTCACTGATATCCATAGAACTCAGCACTAGCTGACATGCTGGCTGTCTTATTTTGTTCACTGTCTCCCCCACTCTACTATGAGTCCCCCAAGGTGGGGATCTTGATCTCGTTCACAGCTGAGTCCCCAGCCCCTTGCACAAGGTTAGAGTAGGCGCTTGATAAAAACCTGATCAATGAATAAAGGTAGCCTGAGCAACATGGCGAAACCCCACCTCTACAAAATATAGAAAGATTAGCTAGGCGTGGTGGCTCACGCCTGTGGTCCCAGCTACTCGGGAGGCCAAGGTGGGAGGATCGCTTAAGCCTGGGAGACAAAGGTTGCAGTGAGCTGAGACTGCACCACTGCACTCCAGCCTGGGCAACACAGTGAGACCCTGTCTCCAAAAAAAAAAAAAAAAAAGAGAGAGAGAGAGAATAAACGACCACTCCCAATTTACAGGTGTGGAAACCAAGGCCCAGACAGCTAAAATGCCTTGTGCAAAGGGCCAAACTGAGTGAATGGCAGAGCAGGAGCCCAGCCCTGCTGTGCCTGATAAATATTACAATAATCCTGTGGATGAACTCATTTCATCTTCACAACCACCCTGTTTCTGCCAATTGCCAATGCTATCATCATCCCCATTTTACATATGAGAAAAGCAAGTCCTAAAGAGACTCAGGCCCTTGCCCAAAGTCATAGTATGAGAACCAGGTTTCAAAAGTTTTTAAAAGGTCCCTATGGCCTCATGTGGGGAACAGATGAGGGGTGGGCAGGGAAGCGAGAGAGGAGGCTGCTGGGGCGGTCCAGGTGGGAGACCACAGCAGACAGGACGAGGGGTATAAAAGGGGAATGGGTTATTTCTGGATCAGTTTCAGAGCTAGGAAGGACAGGACTTGCTGAGGCGTGCTCAGAGGAGGTGTGTTAAGAAGTGGGAAGAGGCCGGGCGCAGTGGCTCATGCCTGTAATCCCAGCACTTTGGGAGGCCAAAGCGGGCGAATCACCAGGTCAGGAGTTCAAGACCAGCCTGGCCAACACGGCGAAAGCCCGTCTCTACTAAACATACAGAAATGAGGTGGGCATGGTGGTGTGTACCTGTAATCCCAGCTTCTCCGGAGGCTGAGGCAGGAGAATTGCTTAAACCGGGATCCGGGAGGCGGAGGTTGCAGTGAGCCAAGATTGGGCCACTGCACTCCAGCCTGGGCTACAGAGCGAGACTCAAAAAAAAAAAAAAGTGGGAAGAGGCTGGGCATGGTGGCTCACACCTATAATCCCAGCACTTTGGGAGGCCAAGACAGGCAGATCACTTGAACTCAGTTCAAGACCAGCCTGGCCAACATAGTGAAACCCCATCTCTACAAAATATAAAATAGCAGGGCATGGTGGCACGCACCTGTAGTCCCAGCTCTTCAGAAGGCTGAGGTGAGAGGACTGCTTGAACCTGGGATGTCAAGGCTGCAGTGAGCCAAGATCGCGCCACTACACTCCAGCCTGGGTGACACAGCGAGGCCCTCTTAAAAAAAAAAAAAAAAAAAGTGGGAAGAGCCAACACTCTGTATAGGTCCTGGTTTGAGTAATGGGGCAAGTGGGAGCGCTCTGTACTGAGATGGAGAAAATGGGGAGGATGGCATTTGAACCCAGCACTATGCCTACAGGGCCTTTGCTCCTAATCAATAACCAATGCTACCCTGCAAATATCTGCTGAGATCCTACTATGTGCCAGGCACTATTGCAGGCACAGGGAATGGGTGATCAGATGACAGTGGGAATGGGGAGAGGAATCGAATTATCCACGTCATGACTTTCTCTGCACCTGGATGTTCTCGTCTACACAATGGAGTTAACTGTCCCACCTTGCAAAGCTGTTGTGACACTCATAAACTCCTTGGCCCCACAGAAAGCAGTCCATCCATGTCACTCCTGATCAGCTACTAGCCTGGAACTCTTCCTCTCAATTATTTGAAGCCTGAAGACACACCCAGGTCTCCTCAATTCCAAGGCAAGCAGCACTGGCCCCAGCCTCTCCGCAAGCCCCACTTCCCCTTTCTTTCCCCTACTTCTTCTTTTTTTTTTTTTAGACAGATTCTCGCTCTTGTCGCCCAGGCTGGAGTGCGATGGTACGATGGTGCGATCTCGGCTCACTGCAACCTCCACCTCCTGGGTTCAAGCAATTCTCCTGCCTCAGCCTCCTGTGTAGCTGGGATTACAGGCGCATGCCACCAAGCCCAGGTAATTTTTGTATTTTTAGTAGAGACGGGGTTTCACCATTTTGGGCAGGCTGGTCTTGAACTCCTGAGCTCAAGTGATCTGCCCTCCTCGGCCTCCCAAAGTGCTGGGATTACAGGCATGAGCCGCCAGTGCCTGACGCAGAGTGATCTTTTTTTTTTTTGAGACGGAGTCTCACTGTCACCCAGGCTGGAGTGCAGTGGCGTGATCTCAGCTTACTGCAAGCTCTGCCTCCCGGGTTCACGCCATTCTGCCTCAGCCTCCCAGGTAGCTGGGACTACAGACGCCCACCACCACGCCCGGCTAATTTTTTTGTATTTTTAGTAGAGACGGGGTTTCACCATGTTAGCCAGGATGGTCTTGATCTCCTGACCTCATGATCCGCCTGCCTCGGCCTCCCAAAGTGCTGGGATTACAGGCGTGAGCCACCTGACTTGGCCCAGAGTGATCTTTTTAAATGCAAATGAGACCATGTCAACCTCTGCCTAAGATCACTATTCACTGTGCTCTGAAAAAAACCCAAAGGCCTGCCAGGCCCTGCATGACCCAGTCCTGCCAACCACCATGGTTTGCAACCTCTCCTGGGGATCCCATGCACCAGCCAGCCACATGGCCTGCCAAACTCCTTGCCCCCACTGGCTTTTGAATATGCAGAGCTTTCATCCTGGAACAACCTCCCTCCATCAGCACCTCCCAATATCGCACAGAGGCCCCTGCCTTTGCAGAGACCTTCCTCACTCCTCACTGTAACGCACTAACCTCGCCTGGTTCCTTCTCATAACATGCGGTGCTTTCTTTTTCTCTTCTGAGCGCTCATAATAATTTCTGAATATATATTCATTTGTCTACTTGTTCACTTGGCACAGGCCTCCAATGCCTTTCCTTCTCTCTCTTTTTTTTTTCTTTTCTTGAGGCGTTGTTTCGCTTGTTGCCTAGGCTGGAGTGCAATGGCGCAATCTTGGCTCACTGCAACCTCCACCTCCTGGGTTCACATGATTCTCCTGCCTCAGCCGCCCGAGTAGCTGGAATTACAGGTGCGCGCCACCTCACCCAGCTAATTTTTTTTTTTTTTTTGAGATGGAGTCTCATTCTGTCACCCAGGCTGGAGTGCAATGGTGAAATCTCAGCTCACTGCACCCTCCGCCTCCCAGGTTCAAGCAGTTCTTCTGCCTCAGCCTCCCGAGTAGCTGGGACTACAGGCGCACACCACCACGCCCGGCTAAATTTTGTATTTTTAGTAGAGACAGGGTCTCATCATATTGGCCAGGCTGGTCTGCAACTCCTGACCTCATGATCCGTCCACCTTGGCCTCCTAAAATCCTGGGATTATAGGTGTGAGCCACCACGCCCAACCTAATTTTTTTGTATTTTTAGTAGAGATGGGGTTTCACCATGTTGGCCAGGCTGGTTGGCTGGGCACCGTGACTCATGCCTGTAATCCCAGCACTTTGGGAGGCCAAGGCAGGTGGATCACTCTCTCTCTCTTTTTTTTTTTTTTTTGAGGCGAAGTCTTGCTCTGTTGCCCAGGCTGGCACAATCTCACCTCAGTGCAACCTCCGCCTCCTGGGTTCAAGTGATTCTCAAGCCTCAGCCTCCCAAGTAGCCAGGATTACAGGCGCTCGCTGCCACACCCGGCTGATTTTTTGTACTTTTATTAGAGATAGGATTTTGCCATGTTACCCAAGCTGGTCTCCAACTCCTGGCCCCAAGTGATTCGCCCACCTCGACCTCCCAAAGTGCTGGGATTATAGGTGTAAGCCAGCACGCCCAGCCTGCCCTCTCACCACAAATCTCCTTCCCCTGGGTAACTTTTCATGATCAGAATTATCCTCTTCCATGCCGGGCACGGTGGCTCATGCCTGTAATCCCAGCACTTTGGGAGGCCTAGGCGGGCAGATCACCTGAGGTCGGGAGTTCGAGACCAGCTTGACCAACATGGAGAAACCCCGTCTATACTAAAAATACAAAATTGGCCGGGCGTGGTGGCCTGCGCCTGTAATCCCAGCTACTTGCGAGGCTCAGGCAGGAAAATCGCTTGAACCCGGCAGGCGGAGGTTGCGGTGACCTGAGATCGCGCCATTGGACTCCAGCCTTGGCAACAAGAACAAAACTAGGTCTCAAAAAAAAAAGAAAAAGAAGTATCCTCTTCCAGGAAGCTTCACTGACATCCCTAGGCTGGGTCACGTGCCTCCTCAGGGCTCCCACAACATCTCCATCCCAGCACAGGGTCTGACACATGGGAGTTGAGACAAGTTAGGTTGAATGAATAAATGAAACACACAGCACACTCACGGAGATGAAGGGACAGGAAAAGGGGGCCAACAGCACAATACAGGTTCGCTTCTTAAATGAGCAGTAGGCATGGCCCTCTGCGCTCACGGGGGCCACGAACCTGTCCTAAGGGTGTGGGCGACAGCAGGCGGTACTGGGGAGCCACGGAAGGGTGGGGGGCAGGGTAGGGCGGATCGCTAACTGCAAATGAATGAAGGTTGCATTTCTCTGCATATCGCACGCTATCCTGTCCCAAGTTGTTTTCTTCTAAAGGAATTTCCTAAAGAATCGCCCCCCAAGGCGCCTCCTACCCGAACCTGGCATCCCAGCGCTGTGCACACCTCGGGGTTCCAGATCCTTGATCTCGTGACCTCTGACCTGCCGTGACCTCGGCAACCGACGCGGCCGCCCCGCCACGCCCCCGCCCGCCCGCCCGATCTCCTCCGCCGGCCACGTACGCCACTTACGCAGCCGGGGCGTCCCCGCCGCCGCCGCCGCCGCCAAGCCTGCCGGGTGCATCCTTAGCTGTCGCCACCTAAGCCGCGGTTCGGAACGTGCCCGCCCGGCTCCCGTACCCACGCCCCGCCGGTGAAGAGACAGCCAATGGACGTCAGGATTGAGGGAAGGCCACGCCCCCCCACGGAGGCCTGGACGAGTGGGCGGTTGCCTTACGTAAGAGGCGGAGACTGGGCTACTGGGCTCCTGTTGTAAAGCGAGTCAGGGCCTGAGTGGCAGGAGGGCGGGGCGGGGCACAATCCCAGGAGGAGGCGGTGTCTGCCACGATAGAAAATGAGTGTCTGCCCCTTGCCGGGGCTCACGCCCCTAACTCCAGCACTTTGGGAGGCCGAGGCGGGAGGATTGCTTCAGCCCAGGGGTTCCAGACTAGCCTGAGCAACATAGTGACCTCGTCCCGCCCCATCCTTACAATTTTTTTTTTTTTTTAAATTTAGCCAGGCGCAGTGGCTTACGCCTGTAATCTCAGCACTTTGGAAGGCTGAGGATCGCTTGAGCCCAGGAGTTCGAGACCAGCCTGGGCAACAGCGAGATCTCCATCGCTACAAAACATTTTTAAAATGTAAATATCGAGCGAAAAGGTCGATGGGAAATGCAGTTCTCTACAGACGTTTGGGTCGTTGAGAGCACTGGAGAGCCAGAAAAGGCTGTGGAGCAGGGAAAAGAGAAACATTTGTGTTCCTGAGGGGCTAATTGGAGTTGTAGGGGCTTATACAATTTTTGACATCCCTTAGGTATGAAAGTAAATATTTATTTATTTTGAGACAGGGTCTTGCTCTGTTTTCCAGGCTGCCTTGGACCCCCTGAGCTCAAGTGATCCTCCTGCCTCAGCCTCCCCAGTAACTGGGACCACAGGCATGCACCACCATACCCAGTTAAGTTTTAAATTTTTTGTCAAAACAGGATCTTGCTATGTTGACCAGGCTGGTCTCGAATTCCTGGGCTCAAGCCATCCTCCTGCTTCAGCCTCCTAAAGCATTAGGATTACAGACATGAGCCACAGTGCCCGGCCTTAAAGTGAATATTTAGGGTGAGAAAAGGAAAGCTAACAAGTTAGGTGAGAAGAACCAGGTGTCTCCTTGGAAGAGATCTTAAGGCAGTTTTCCAGAAATTCATAAAAATGTTCTCACATTGCAACCTGGTTCCCTCTGTCCACCAAAAGCATTCTACAACCCCCAGCAACTCACAGCACACAGGCGCACCTGCAAGTGAAGAGCTCTGCCGACCTAGCGTCCTTAGTCTCTCCTCTCTCTGACCCTCAGTCTCCCCCTTTCTCTCCCTCTCAGACTCCCCGACTTATCTCAGGAAAACATAGTGGTGGAAGTTACTTCTGCGCAGCGATAGCACATCCGGAAGGATGTCAGCAAGTGACCGTATCGCTGTGGCTTCCCCTTCCTCCTCTGAGACGTTGTCTTTTTGGAGACCTTCAGGGCTGCTCCTGGTTTCTCAGTGATGAGTCCTGGCTCCACTGTAGTTCATTTTTGTGAGTGAAATGCCCGCATTCTTCTTCACCTCTGATTTAGCCTCTGTCCCCTGGGCTTCAGCACCATTTTCTCCTCATCCTCAGCCCTCTCTTGCTCTGGTTGCTCCAGATACATCTCTTCTGTAAATGTTTTTTTCTTATTGCTTTTTTGTTTGTTTGTTTGTTTTCTGAGATGGAGTCTTGCTCTGTCGCGCAGGCTGGAGTGCAGTGATGTGATCTCGGCTCACTGCAACCTTTGCCTCCTGGGTTCAAGCGATTCTCTTGCTTCATCCTCCCGATAGCTGGGATTACAGGTGCGTGCCACCACACCTGGCTAATTTTTTTGTATTTTTAGTAGAGACGGGGTTTCGCCATGTTGGCCAGGCTGGTCTCGAACTCCTGACCTCAGGTGATCCACCTGCCTTGGCCTCCCAAAGCACTGAGATTACAAGCATGAGCCACCGCGCCCAGCTTTATATATAATTAATAAAACAAGCAAGTACTGACAGGTGTGGGGGATCACGCCTGTAATCCCAGCACTTTGGGAGGCCAAGGCGGGCAGATCACCTGAGGTCAGTTCAAGACCATCCTGGCCAACATGGCGAAACTGTGTCTCTACTTAAAATACAAAAAATAGCTGGGTGTTGTGGCAGGCACCTATAATTCTAGCTACTTGGGAGGCTGAGGCAGGAGAATTGCTTGAACCCAGGAGACAGAGGTTGCAGCGAGCCGAGATTGTGCCATTGCACTCCAGCCTGGGAGACATAGCGAGACTCTTGTCTCAAAAAAAAAAAAAAAAAAAAGCAAGCCTGTTGGCTTCCTGCTGGCCTCATGTTCACCCCTTACCAGTTGTGTGACTACTACTTTTTATTTTTTTGAGGCAGGGTCTACTCTATCACCCATACTGGAGTGCAGCAGTGCGATCATAACTCATTGCAGCCTCTAATTCCTGGGCTCAATCGATCCTCCTGCCTCAGCCTCCCGAGTAGCTGGAACAACAGGCGTGGGTCACTCTTGTGTCAGTCTCCCAGTTAGACTGGGAGCCTCATGAATGCATGGCGCAGGACGGTCTCATCATTACTGAGTCTCCAGGATCATCCAGCGAGGGGTCGGCACAAAGTGGGCATTGAACAAAGCTTTGGTAAGTAGCTAAGGATCCCCACTCTGTCCACACGGGCACAGGGGACACCTGACCCTGTGGTGTCTGCTGTTCCCACTCCAAGGCTCACAACTTGGTGAATGGAGCGGGAATTAGATTTCAGTTTGCCCCTTGCTCCGTCAGCCGCGCGCCCTAATGCAGTGCACAACCTTAGCTGCTGTGCGCGATGGGGGGCGACACCTCGGCCTGCGAGCAGATAGGAAAGTTCACATACCTCTAACATAGGGAACCAGCCTTCCAGGAGGACGAGAAGGAAGGAATAAGGGGAAGAGAGGACTACCTCCACCCTTTCCATCCCTTTGGTCTCCTGGGTCTGGAGCACTGGGCTCCACCCTCTCTGAACTAACACCTGGCGGTTGGGCGTGCCTCAGTTTCCCGGAGGCGGGGCATTCCTCCGTCGCCGCCCCCCACCTCCCCTTTTTCCTCTTCCTCTTGGGGCATCTGCTGCCGCGCCTCTAGCACTCCCGGAACTAAAACTAGGTGCCAGACGGTCCGGAGGCGGGGGCCACGTCAGCGGGGCCACCCAGGGCTCGCGGGGTCCCGGCGGGCGCCATGCGGAGGGGTGCGCTCCTGGCGGGCGCCGTGGCCGCGTACGCCGCGTACCTGGTGCTGGGCGCGCTGTTGGTGGCGCGGCTGGAGGGGCCGCACGAAGCCCGGCTCCGAGCCGAGCTGGAGACGCTGCGGGCGCAGCTGCTTCAGCGCAGCCCGTGTGTGGCTGCTCCCGCCCTGGACGCCTTCGTGGAGCGAGTGCTGGCGGCCGGACGGCTGGGGCGCGTCGTGCTTGCTAACGCTTCGGGGTCCGCCAACGCCTCGGACCCCGCCTGGGACTTCGCCTCTGCTCTCTTCTTCGCCAGCACGCTGGTCACCACCGTGGGTACGTAAGCGCCGCACTGCAAGGCGGCGAGGTCCCGGGATCCCCACTTCATCCTTACCCCCTGGGGACCCCAGGGCCCTCAAGAATACCCTTATCCCAATCCCCTCTGGGCTTCGGATCCCCCGAAAACACCCCAGTGAGGACCCGGGACCCAGGCTCATGATATCCGCTCTGCTCTGGGAGCCCAAGTCCTCCTAAGTAGGAAACACTCAGCTCCCCTCAGAGTACCCTTGCAGAGACCAGCTGGGACCCCGTTCCTTGGTCTTTTTTCTTTTTCTTTTTTTGAGGCAGGGCTCACTCTGTCGCCCAGGCTGGAGTGCAGTGGCACGATCTCGGATCACTGCAGCCTCCGCCGCCTCCCGGTTTCAAGCTATTCTCCTGCTTCAGCCTGCCGAGTAGCTGGGATTACAGGCACATACCACCATGCCTGGCTAATTTTTGTATTTTTAGTGGATACAGTGTTTCACCATGTTGGCCAGGCTGGTCCCAAACTCCTGACTTCAGGTGATCAGCCCGCCTCGCCCTCCCAAAGTGCTGGCATTACAGGCACGAAGCACTGCACTGGGACTCCATTCCCCAGTCTTAATCCTCCTAGTGACCCGGGTCTGTCCAGCCTCCTCTAAGCCTAGGACTGTCCTCAGAGACCTCCAGCAAGGACCCAGGACCCGCCACCCTCCAAGGGAGATCCTTGCCCCCTCTGGACCCAGACCTCAACCATGCCAGGACCCCTGATTTTATCTCTAGTCTGGGCCTGCCACCCTTGCCATATCTCCTGACCCTCCAGATATGTCCTTCTGGGAAACCCCCCTGGAGAAACCCCATCTCAACCTCCTCCTGACCCTGGCGCCTTAGCGAGGACCCTAAATCTCCCGACCTCTCAGGGTGTCTTCACTAAAGACCTCCCTCCCAACAGAGATTCCTCAGCAAGGACCTGGCACCCCCATCTGGGACTTCTGGCCCTCTGGACCTAGGCCTCTGCTCCAGACCCTCGTCCCTCTCCTGGCCCCATACTCCCCAGCAGGCAACTCTGACCCCAGACACAAAACCCGTCCCTAGGTACCCCACCCCATCTTGACATCTCCCCTATATGGTGTCACTCTCAGTGCAGGATTTTCCTCCCAATAGGGACACCACCTGTTCCCTCTGGACCTGGGACTCCCAATTCAGCAGCCCCAGCTAGGGATGTGTCAAAAGGACCCACCGTGGAGGGATCCCAAGTTTTGGGAAACTCTGAGAAGCCAGACTTGGGAAATCTCTTTGTTGCCAGGCTCTGCTGCTCCCCCAGCCCCTTCTCAGCTCCCTGACTTCCTCTTTGTTTCTTTGTTGGGGATTTGTTGAGGAGAGGAGGCTGGTGCAGGGTTAGCCCAGACTCCTAACTCCCCCTCCCGGCCAGCAATAGGGGGCAGCTTTTGCTTTTGGTCCCCTGGCAGCAGAGCTGGGTGACTTCTCGTTAGCTGACCTCCCCTCGGTCTGCCCACGCTGCCAGGGCGGCCTGACCTGCTTCTGAGCTTCCCTGGGTCACGTGTGCGCCTCCTGCCTCTTCCCAGATCCTGACTTCTAAGAAGTCATTCCTGGCAGGGCAGATGAGGGAAGCCAGACACACGTCAGGCACAGCCTGGCTACATCCCTGCTCAGCCGCGGCTCATTGCCAGGCCTCGGTGTCCTCCCTCATTGCTAAAATGGAGATAATAACACTCCCCATTTCCCTGTAATAGCAATAGCCTGACAGAGGACTTGCCAATGCATGCTTTAACTCACTCAATCATCACAACAGCCTTGTGAGGCAGGCACCTTTATAGGCTCTATATTTTTAGCCATGGAAACAGAAGCCTAGAGAAGTTGGGTAACTTTCCCAAGGTCACACAGAAAAGATGGCATAGAGTGGAGATTTAGTCAAGGTCATCAGGCTCTAAAGTCCCATGCTGCTAGCCAACACACCACACTACTTAGAAGAAGGGTGCTGTGTGTGTTGTAAAAGAAAAAATATGCTAACACTTGTTAAAAACGGAAAGTTATTGTGGTAGAGGAGAGACCATTGCAAAGGCCAGAGAGACTGAACTCGACTGTGAATATAGCAAACAGCTGGAGATTTATGGCTAACAAATAGAATAAGGGAGTCAGTGGATGGAAGAATATTAAGAGGAGAGACATTCGGGTGGGGGATTCTTGCTAAACACAGCTTGACAAGATTCTTGCTAAAGACAGGCCAAAGACTTAGATATCGAGAGGGGGTGGATGAGGGCCAGGCGCAGTGGCTTACGCCTGTAATCCCAGCACTTTGGAGGGCCAAGGTGGGCAGATCACCTGAGGTTAGGAGTTCGAGACCAGCCTGACCAACATGGTGAAACCCTGTCTACTAAAAATACAAAAATCAACCGAGCGCTGTGGCAGGCGCCTGTAATTCCAGCTACTCGGGAGGCTGAGGCAGGAGAATCACTTGAACCTGGGAGGCGGAGGTTGCAATAAGCTGAGATTGTGCCACTGCACTCCAGCCAGTGCAACAGAGTGAGACTCCATCCCAAAAAAAGAAAAAACAGGCCGGGTGAGGTGGCTCATGCCTGTACTCCCAGCACTTTGGGAGGCTGAGGCGGGCAGATCACCTGAGGTTCGAGACCAGCCTGGCCAACATGGTGAAACCCCATCTCTACTAAAAATACAAAAATTAGCCAGGCATGGTAGTGCGTGGCTGTAATCCCAGCTACTTGGGAGGCTGAGGCAGGAGGATCACTTGAACCCGGGCGGCGGAGGTTGCAGTGAGCCGAGATCTCACCCCTGCACTCCAGCCTGGGCGTTAGAGCAAGACTGTCTCAAAACAAACAAAAAAGAGTGGTGGATGAGGAATTTGATCAGATATTGGGGCAGGTGGCTTGTAGGATTCTTGCTAAAACTGGGCCTACTTAAGGACTCAGGAGTCAGACTGAAGTGTGGTGAAGGAGGGAGTCTTTGTCTGTGCGAAGCGCTGGTAATAACTGATGTTTATTGAGTTAATGTTGACTGTTTTCTTTTCTTTTCTTTTTTTTTTTTTTGAGACGGAATCTCGCTCTGTCACCCAGGCTGGAGTGCAGTGGCGCGATCTCGGCTCACTGCAAGCTCCGCCTCCCGCGTTCATGCCATTCTCCTGCCTCAGCCTCCCGAGTAGCTGGGACTACAGGCGCCCGCCAACACGCCCGGCTAATTTTTTGTATTTTTAGTAGAGATGGAGTTTCACCGTGTTAGCCAGGATGGTCTCGATCTCCTGACCTCGTGATCCGCCCGCCTTGGCCTCCCAAAATGCTGGGATTACAGGCTTGAGCCACTGCGCCTGGCCTGTTGACTGTTTTCATTGTGGGCGAAGCCTTGAATGCATCTGGAGAAATGGAAAACCAATTAGACGTGATTCAGAGAGACCTCTTCCCACAATGCCCCTCGTTTGGTCATAGGCCCAAATCTTGGCCCTGGAATTGCTCCGGGCAGCCTTGCTGCACTTGAGGCAGGAGGAAGCGGGTAGTCCTACCCGGAACTGGGAATCGGAGAGAGGAAGTGAGCATCACAATTCTTGTAACTCTTTCCACGCTCTTGCTAGCCGCTATGCCCTATCCCAGCCTAGTAGGATTACTACCACATTTGAGGAAGGGATTGTTTGTTGTTTTTGAGACAGGGTCTTGCTCTGTCACCCAGGCTAGAGTGCAGTGGCGCAGTCATAGCTCACTGCAGCCTTGACCTCCTGGGCTTAAGTGATCCTCCCACCTCAGCCTCCTGAGTAGTTGGAACCACAGGTGTACGCCACTGTGCCCAGCTAATTTTTTTATTTTTTATTTTTTGTAGAAGGTGGTCTCCCCATGTTGCCCAGGCTGGTCTTGAACTCCTCCTAGGCTCAAGCGATTCTCCTGCCTTGGCCTCCCAAAGTGCTGGTATTACAGTGTGAGCCACCTTGCCCAGCCAGGAAGGGATTGCTTACGAGCCCATTTTTGCAGAGAGGGAACTGAGACTCAGAGGGGAGAGGTCATTTGGCCAAAGTCATGCAGGGAGTAAATGACAAAACGCTGTTTTGGACTCTTCTCTTTGAAATAGTAACTTGAGGCTCACAGGCCCCATGCTTTTCAAACTCTATGATGTGTCTATTTATGAGGATTTCTCTTTTATTATTATTATTTTTTTATAGAGATAGGGTCTTGCTATGTTACCCAGGCTGGTGTCGAACCCCTGGGCTCAAGTAATCTTCCCACCTCGGCCTCGCAAAGTGCTGGGATTATAGGAATGAGCCACCTCACCCGGCCTATTTATAAGGATTTCATGCCATTTGCAAACCTGCCAGGCTGCTGGAGTTTCCCCATCAAAAACCCTTGTATTAATGAGGGTTGGGGTCATAAGTGATACACCTCAAATTACAGTTGCTTC
>NW_026652288.1:38803219-38815896 GCF_009828535.3 Hylobates moloch | reverse complement strand
GGCTAACATAGTGAAACCCCGTCTCTACTAAAAATACAAAAAATTAGCCTCCCGAGTAGCTGGGACTACAGGCGCCCGCCACCTCGCCCGGCTAATTTTTTGTATTTTTAGTAGAGACGGGGTTTCACTATGTTAGCCAGGATGGTCTCGATCTCCTGACCTCGTGATCCGCCCGCCTCGGCCTCCCAAAGTGCTGGGATTACAGGCGTGAGCCACCGCGCCCGGCTGGGATCATTTCTTTTCCCAAATTTTTTTATTGTAGTAAAATACACACAACATAAAATGTACCATCTTAGTCATTTTTAAGGCTACAGTTCGGTGACATTAAGTACATTCATATTGTTACCATCATCACCTTCATCTTTTTTTTTTTTTTAATAGATATGAGGCTGGCCATGCCACGTGGGAGATGGAGTTATTGCTCAACTCAAATCACTCTCCACCATCCATCTCTAAAACTTTTTTTTTTTTTTTTTTTTTTTTAGACGGAGTCTTGCTCTGTCACCCATGCTGGAATGCAGTGGCACAATCTCGGCTCACTGCAACCTCCGCCTCCCAGGTTCAAGTGATTCTTCTGCCTCAGCCTCCCGAGTGTCTGGGACTACAGGCGCGAACCACCATGCCTGGCTAATTTTTGTACTTTTAGCAGAGAACCCGGCTAATTTTGGTCAGGCTGGTCTTGAACTCCTGACCTCATAATCTGCCTGCCTAGGCCTCCCAAAGTGCTGGGATTACAGGTGTGAGCCACCTCACCCGGCCTCTAAAACTTTTTTTTTTTCTCCTGAGACAGGGTCTCACTCTGTCGCCCAGGCTGGAGTGCAGTGGTGCCATCACAGCTCCCTGTAGCCTCAACCTTCCCAGGCTCAGGTGATTCTCCACCTCAGCCTCCCGAGTAGGTGGGACTACAGGTGCACACCACCATGCCTGGCTAATTTTTTTATTTTTCGTAGAGACAGGGTTTCACCATGTTGCCCCGGCTGGTCTTGAATTCCTAGGCTCAAGGAATCCCCACACCTCGGCCTCCCGAAGTGTTGGGATTACAGGCTTGAGCCCCAGCGCCCAGCCTCCGGAACTCTTCTCATCTTGCAGAACTGAAATTCTATACCCATTAAACCGTAACTCCCCATTCGCCCCTTCTCCTAGCCCCTGGCAACCACCGTTTTACTTTCTGTCTCTGAAGTTGACTAACTACTTTGTATAGAATAATACAGTGTCTGTCCTTTCACGACTGGCTTGTTTCACTGAGCATAATGTCATTAAGGTTCATCCATGTTGTACCATGTGTCAGAAGTTCCTTCCTTTTTAAGGCTACATAACATCCCACTGTATGTATAAACCACATTTTATTTATTCATTAATCTGTAGATGGAAATGTGTTGCTTCCGAGGTTTAGTTATTGTGAATAATGCTGTTATGAACATGGGTATACAGATACAGATATCCCTTTGACACTCTGCTTTAGGTTCTTTTGAGCATATAAAAAAATGGGGCCGGGCGTGGTGGCTCACTTTGGGAGGCCGAGGCAGGTGGATCACCTGGTCAGGAGTTTGAGACCAGCCTGGCCAACACTAAAATACTAAAAATACAAAATTAGCCGGGCGTGGTGGCGCATGCCTGTAATCCCAGCTACTCGGGAGGCTGAGGCAGGAGAATTTCTGGAACCTGGGAGGCACAGGCTGCAGTGAGCTCAGATTGCACCACTGCACTCCAGCCTAGGCAACAGAGTGAGACTCCATCTCAAAAAATGAAAACAAAAAAAAAACCCAGGATCTTTTCACGTGGAAAACAGGCACAGGTGACACTTGCTCGAGTGTGCCACATATCCATGCTTCATAATGATCGAGGGCCGCATCTGTCGTCTTTGGACAAGATAAACCAGGCCCCTCACCGCCCTAGTCAGATCTCTGAACTTTGGTTTGATTTAATTGGAAAATAAAAAGATTTTAAATTACGCTTTGCTGGCTGGGTGAGGTGGCTCACGCCTGTAATCTCACCACTTTGGGAGGCCGAGGCAGGCAGATCACCTGAGGTCAGGAGTTCAAGACCAGTCTGACCAACATGGAGAAACCCTGTCTCTACTAAAAATACAAAAATTAGCCGGGCGTGGTGGCGCATGGGAGGCTGAGGCAGGAGAAGGCTGAACCGGAGGCGGACCTTGAATGACCGAGATTGCCCACTGCACTCACCTGGGACAGAGAAAACCCGTGGGGCTTCATGGGTCATGATGAGGACTCTTTCCTTTTATCTGAGTGAGATGGGGCCACAGAGGGGCTCTGGGCAGGGGAGGGGCATGACTGAACTCAGGTGTTGGCAGGCTATGCTGGCTGAACAGATTGTAGGGGCTGGGGTTGGGGAAGGGGAGATCCAGGAGGAGGCTGCTGTGGTGGACAGGACCAGGGTGGGGGCCATGGGACTGGGTGGGAGAGAAGTAAGTGGGTTTTGGGCCTATTTGAAGGTTGAGATAATAGGCTTCACTGACAGATGGAGTGTGGCATGAGTGACGAGGGCATTAGGGATGAAGGCAAGGCTCTTGGCCTGAGCATCGGAGGACAGAGGTGCCATCACCTGGGACGGGAGGGAATGTGGGGAGAGGCAGGTTTGGGATGAAATCAGGTCTAGGTGTGGGTGTCCACAGATATCTCGGTGGAGGTGTTGAGTGGGCAGAAGGATTTTCCCGGGCTGGGTCCTGGGGGTTAGATCTGTAATTCTGACACCTTGGAAGGCAAAGGTGGGAGGATCACTAGAGCCCAGGAGCTCAAGACTAGCCTGGGCAACATAGTAGGACCCCATCTCTACAAAAAAATTTAAAATCAACTGGGTGTGCTGGACAGTGCCTGTAGTCCCAGCTACTTGGGAGGCTGAGGTGGGAGGATCACTTGGGTCCAGGAGTTCAAGAGTGCAATGATGGCACCACTGCACTCCAGCCTGGGTGACAGAGTGACCCCCCATCTCTAGAAAGAAAAAGCTTTCCCCTTTACTCTCTTTACTCCCCTAGGCTATGGGTACACAACGCCACTGACTGATGCGGGCAAGGCCTTCTCCATCGCCTTTGCGCTCCTGGGCGTGCCGACCACCATGCTGCTGCTGACCGCCTCAGCCCAGCGCCTGTCGCTGCTGCTGACTCACGTGCCCCTGTCTTGGCTGAGCATGCGTTGGGGCTGGGACCCCCGGTGGGCGGCCTGCTGGCACTTGGTGGCCCTGCTGGGAGTCGTAGTGACCGTCTGCTTTCTGGTGCCGGCTGTGATCTTCGCCCACCTCGAGGAGGCCTGGAGCTTTTTGGATGCCTTCTACTTCTGCTTTATCTCTCTGTCCACCATCGGCCTGGGCGACTATGTGCCCGGGGAGGCCCCTGGCCAACCCTACCGGGCCCTCTACAAGGTGCTGGTCACAGGTGAGCTGGGCGGCTAGGGCGGGGCTTTGAGGAGGACCTAGCCCTATCCCTGGGGGAGTTAAAGGCACACAGTCCCACTCTGGGACTTCCAAAAGGGATCCAACCCCACCCCGCAGGGTCCAGTAGAACTGCAGCCCCGCCGGGAAGATCTGAGCCCCAGGATGACCAATGCCCCTCCTCCGCCTCTACAGTCTACCTCTTCCTGGGCCTGGTGGCCATGGTGCTGGTGCTGCAGACCTTCCGCCACGTGTCTGACCTCCACGGCCTCACGGAGCTCATCCTGCTGCCCCCTCCGTGCCCTGCCAGCTTCAATGAGGATGAGGACGATCGGGTGGACATCCTGGGCCCCCAGCCGGTATCGCACCAGCAACTCTCTGCCAGCTCCCACACCAACTACGCTTCCATCCCCAGGTAGCTGGGGCAGGCTCTGCCAGGCTTGGGTGTGCCTGGCCTGGGACCAAGGGGCCCAGGCGACCAGAGCTGGCTGTACAGGAATGTCCACGAGCACAGCAGGCGATCTTGAGGCCTTGCCACCCACCGTCTCTCCTTTGTTTCCCAGCATCTGGCTGGGATGTGAGGGGCGGCACTCCCTGTCCCCATGTCCCGGGCTCCACTGGGCACCAACATAACCTTTTTCTCTGTCCTTTCTCTCATCCTCTTTACACTGTGTCTCTCTGGCTCTCCGGCATTCTTGCTGTCTCTGTCTTTCCCTCTTGCTGTCTCTGTTTCTCATTCTCTTTCATGTTCCGTCTGTGTCTCTCAATTAACCACTCATCAATTGCTGATTCTACCAGGCTCAGACCTCATTTCAGGCACCAGATTGGTCGCTACACCCTGGACAAGTGACTGCCCCTCTCTGAGCCTTGATTTCCTCAGCTGCCAAATGGGAAGAACAGACGAATTTGCCCCTAAACCCCTCCTGTTTGCTGGCCCTGTGCTAGACAGTGCTGGAGACATAGTTGGGGGTGGGGAACTGCCCTCATGGAACTTGCAGTCCAGTGAGGTGGACAGACCTGTCCCCAGACAGTGATGGCTCAAAATGGTCAGGACTTTAATGGAGGAGGTGAGGTGATGAAAGCACAGGCAGAGTGGTCAGGGCTGAAGTTGGAGAAGCACAGGGGCTAGGCCCAATCCCGCCTGGAAAGTCAGGGAGGACTTCCTGGAGGAAGGGACATCGAACTAAGACCTGAACTATGAGAAATAGGCAGGAAGAAGTTGTACCTGACTCATTTTTCTCAGGTGTCTCCAGGGAGCAGGGCCCATGGAGGGAGCCCTGGTGTAGGCCTGGGTGGTAGACTCTTCCTCAGCAGCCTGGCAGGCAGGAAACGGACATAGGACCCCAGCCCAGATCTGAATGGCATGGGAGGTGCTGCCCTTAGCCGTGATACCATTGTAAGAGCTGTCCCCATTTGTATGTTGTGCCCTGGAATCAGCCTGGTTGAGCTCAAATCCCAACTTAGCCACGTCTGGCCTTTGTCATTGGGCAGTCACCCTGCCTCTCTGATTTTGTTTCCTTATCTGTAAAATGGTGATCATCATATACGACTTCAAAAGATGATTTCAGGCTGAGTGTGGGGGCTCACGCCTGTACGCCCAGCACTTTGGCAGGCTGAGGAAGCAGGATCGCTTGAGGCCAGGAGTTTGAGACTAGCCTGGGCAACACAGTGAGACCTTATCTCAACAACCACAAAATCTAAAAATTAGCTGGGTGTGGTGGTGCACATCTGTGATCCTGGCTACTCCAGAGGCTGAGGTGGAAGGATCACTTGAGGCCAGGAGTTTGAGGCTGCAGTGAGTTATGACGGTACTGCTGCACTCCAGCCTGGGGGACAGAGTGAGACCCCGTCTGAAAGAAAAAAAGAAAGAGAGAGAGAAAGACAGAGAGAGGAAGGAAGGAAGGAAGGAAGGAGAAAGACAGAGAAAGAGAGAGAAAGAAAAAGAGAAAGAAAGAAAGAAAAGAAGGAAAGAAGCCGGGCACAGTGGCTCAGTCCTGTAATCCCAGCACCTTGGGAGGGCCAAGGTGGGAAGATCGCTTGAGTCCAGGGGTTTGAGACCAGCCTGGCCAACATAACAAGACCCCATCTCTACAAAAATAAAAATTTTAAACAGGGCCGGGGCATTTGAGCCGGGTCTCAACAGTAG
Source organism: Hylobates moloch (assembly GCF_009828535.3). Lineage (NCBI taxonomy): Eukaryota > Metazoa > Chordata > Mammalia > Primates > Hylobatidae > Hylobates > Hylobates moloch. The sequence continues at coordinate 38,810,363 of NW_026652288.1, read as the reverse complement.
ACAAGTAGAAAAGGCATGGAGAGGGCATGCCAGGTGGGAGGAGCTGTGTACAAAGGCCTGGAGATGGAAAAGCATGCTGGCCACCAGCTTCTGACAAGCAGTTTACTATGAACGGTATGGAGGGAAAGAGGGAAGGAGGGCAGAGTGGTCGGCACGAGCACCTCTTAGTGTCCTTAAATGACAAGCATGGGAACCTGGTCTCTTTCCTGAGGGCCCTAGAGAGCCATGGAAGGGTTTAGAGTAGGAGAGGGTCATGGTTAGGTTTGGGTTTTAGGATGATCCCCCTAGTTGCTCTGGAGAGGTGGAGCAGAGGGGGGACTGAGGCTGGGTGCCTGTGGGAGGCTGGGGCAGGAATGAAGAGGGAGACGATGGGCCTGGGCTGAACCATGGAAGGGAGGAGGGGTGGGTGCGGGGACACTCAGGAGCCAAGTGGACAGGCCATAGCCCTCACGGACTGGAGGGACGCGGCTAGGGAAGGTCCCACGGAGTGGCCAATTATCCCTCAGATGGGGACCTGGGAGAGAGAGCAGGTTTTAGCGGAGACGCTGAGGCTGCTTTAGAATATGGTGTGTGTGTGGGGCAAAAGGGACACCCAGGGGTGTATCAAGAGGTCATGGAGGGGCAGGCCAGGTGGCTCACGCCTGTAATCCCAGCACTTTGTGAGGCCAAGGCAGGTGGATCACCTGAGGTCAAGAGTTCAAGACCAGCCCGGCCAACATGGTGAAACCCCGTCTCTACTAAAAATACAAAAATTAGCTGGGTGTGGTGGCACACGCCTGTAGTCCCAGCTACCTGGGAGGCTGAGACAGAATTGCTTGAACCTGGGAGGTGGAGGCTGCAATGGGCCAAGATCGCACCACTGTACTCCAGCCTGGGTGAGACAAAGACTCTGTCTCAAAAAAAAAAAGAGGTCATAGGGGCTGGGCATAGTGGCTCTCACCTATAATCCTAGCAAATCCTAGCACTTTGGGAGGCTGAGGCAGGAGGATTGCCTGAGCCCAGGGGTTCAAGACCAGCCTGAGCAACATAAAATACAAAAAATACAAAAATTAGCTGGGTGTGGTGGTGTGCACCTGTGGTCCCAGCTACTCAGGAGGCTGAAGTGGGAGGATCACTTGAGCCTGGGAGGTCAAGGCTGCAGTGAGCTGTGATTGCATCACTGTACTCCAGCTTGGGTGACAGAGCAAGACCCTGTCTCAAAAAAAAAAAAAAGAAAAAAAAATACGTATATTGGATATACTATGTGCCAGGCACGATTCCAAGCCCCTGATACATTCTCTACATTTTACAGATGAGGGAGGAGGTCCAGAGATGTTAAATACTTGCCCAAGGTCGCACAGAAAGTGGAACACTGGTATTTGAACAAGGTTTTGGTTGGGCATCTTTTCCTATGGGAGCTCAGAAATATCTGTTGTCTAGCCCTTTCTCAGCCTCCCAACCTTCTTGGTTCCTTACCTATGTCACAGTTGACTTTGAGCTAAAGTCATCTTGGGGCAGCTAGGTGCCTATGTGAGCTGGCGCTCATTTCTCACTGTTTCTCCTTCCAAATACCTCCAGGAAGAAAAGCAAGTCCTTTTCGGTCCAAGACATTAAAAAAGCCAGGCTCAGTGGCTCATGCCTATAATCCCAACACTTGGGGAGGCTGAGGCAGGAGGATCGCTTGAGCCTGGGAGTTGGAGACCAGCCTGGTCATGTTAACATAGCAAGACCCCTCTACAGAAAATGTTAAAAATGAGCTGGGTGTGGTGGTGCACACCTGTAGTCCCAGTTACTCAGGAGGCTGAGGCAGGAGGATCACTTGAGCCTAGGAGGTTGAGGCTGCAATGAGCCATGATCACACCACTGGACTCCAGCATGGGCTACAGAGCAAGACCCTGTCCTAGGACAGAAAAAAGGGCCGGGCACAGTGGCTCACGCCTGTAATTCCAGTACTTTGGGAGGCCGAGGCGGGCGGATCACGAGGTCAGGAGATCAAGACCATCCTGGCTAACATGGTGAAACCTGTCTCTACTAAAAATACAAAAAATTAGCCAGGTGTGGTGGCACGTGCCTGTGATCCCAGCTACTCAGGAGGCTGAGGCAGGAGAATCACTTGAACGTGGGAGGCGGAGGTTGCAGTGAGCCGAGATCCCACCATTGCACTCCAGCCTGGGAGACAGCGAGACTCCGTCTCAGAAAAAAAAAGAAAAGTGTATGCTAAAAAATGCATCAGGTACTAAAGAGTGTACGGTGGAAAGTAAGTCTTTCTCCTACACTCACACCATGGATGGATGTCGCAGGTCTTCCCAGGCACATTCGATGTATGTACCAGCCATATGCATGTGTGTGTCATTTATTTTTCACCCTACACAAGTAGTACCTAACATGGTGAGGTTGTTATGATTACAGACTCTAGAGGCAAAGTTCCTGGGTGTAAATCTGAACTCTGTCACTCCCAAGCTAAGTGGCTTTGGGCAAGTGATTTCACCTCCATGTGCCTCAGTTTGCTAGTCTGTACAATGGGATGGTAATAGCACCTACCTCATGGACTTGAGAAGTCAGCAACTTCATACCTGTAAAGCCCTTAGAGCTAGCAGTGTGTGGCACTCAATAAAATGTTGACTAATGGTGATTCTCACTTCTATACTATGCTTTTTTGTACCAATTATAAATATTAATATTTTAATGTCACTTTTCTATTATTCTTGTTTCTGTACCTTGCTTTTGTCACCAACACAGTGTAATTCAGAGATAATTTCAGAGACATATAATAGGTCTTTTTTCTTTTTTTTCTTTTTTGAGACTAAGCCTCGCTCTTGTTGCCCAGGCTGGAGTGCAGTAGTGGCATGATCTCGGCTCACTGCAACCTCCACCTCCTGGGTTCAAGCAATTCTCCTGCCTCAGCTTCCCGAGTAGCTGAGATTACAGGCACCTGCCATTATGCCCGGCTTATTTTTGTATTTTTAGTAGAGACAGGGTTTCACCATGTTGGCCAGGCTGGTCTCGAACTCCAGATCTCAAGTGATCCACCCGCCTCGGCCTCCCAAAGTGCTGGGATTACAGGTGTGAGCCACCACACCTGGCCACAATAGGTCTTATATTTTATGGTGTCTCCTCTAGGACACATGTCCCATAAATAATTTCAACATCCCCTGTTGATGATATGTGGGTGTTTTCCAGTCTTTTGCTGGTACAACAATGCTACAGCAAACATCTTGCGGTTTAAGATCTAATGAAAGGATCGAGTGAGGCAGGAGTTCAAGACCACCCTGGGCAACATAGCAAGACCCTCCCTGTACAAAAATAGGCGGGTGTGGTGGAACACCAGCTAGTCAGGAGGCTGCGGCAGGAGGATCACTTGAACCCAGGTGTTTGGGACTAGCTTGGACAACATGTGAGACCTCATCTGTGCTGGGCATGGTGGCTCATGTCTGTAATTCCAGCACTTTGGGAGGCCAAGATGGGAAGATGGCTTGAGGCCAAGAGTTTTAGACCAGACTGGTCAAAATGGTGAGACCCCATCTCTATTTATTATTATTTTTTTAAAGATGAAAAAAGGTCAGGTGCAATGATGCACATCTGTAATCCCAGCACTTTGGGAGGCTGAAGTGGGTGGATTGCTTGAGGTCAGGAGTTTGAGACCAGCCTGGCCAACATGGTGAAACTTCGTCTCTACTGAAAATACAAAAATTAGTCAGGTATGGTGGCAGATGCCTGTAATCCCAGCTACTCCGGAGGCTGAGGCAGGAGAATTGTTCGAAAGGGGGAGGTGGAGGTTGCAGTGAGCTGTGATGGCACCATTGCACTCCAGCCTGGGCGACAGAGTGAGACTGTCTCAAAAGAAAAGAAAAGAAAAGAAAAAGATGAAAAAGAAACCCCCATCTCTAAAAAAAATTAAAAATTAAACAAATTAACTGGATGTGATGACTCGCATCTGTAGTTCCACCTACTTGGGAGGCTGAGATGGGAAGATCACTTGAGCCTGGGAGTTCGAGGCTGCAGTGAGCAATGATTGCGCCACTCCACTCCAGCCTGGGTGAGAGTGAGACCCTGTTTCTAAAAAAACAAAATAAAATAAAAAATTAAAGGGCTCTGGTACATGGCTACTGAGTTTCTTCCCCTAGAAGATATCACCGTTCCCTGGCCTGCAGGGGTGGGCTGGGGTGGGAAGGATAGACCGCCATCATCGGTTCATTTACATAAAACAACTATTATGTGCAGTGCCTGGCAGGGCTGGGGGACTACAGAGGCAGAGAAAGCCATACACCCTGCCCTCACAGAGCCTGTGATCCAGTGGAAAAGAAACACCCATTTCCAGCCATGAATGGCCTAGAGGGGCCAAGAGGTAGGATGAGGGCTGATCATGTGTATCAGGGAGAAGAGCTAAAGGGAGGAAAGTGGTGGACCCTGTTAAAAAGCACGGAATGGTATTCCAGAGGGCATTACTGAGCCTGCACAGGTCTGGAGCGTGCATGGGTCACACCTGATCAAGGATATTCAAGTCGCTCCATGTGACCAGACTGTGGACCACAGAGGTCTAACGGGGAGAGGGCAGATGAACCAGATAGAATGACAGGGAGGAGAGTATGAGGGGCTCTGGAAGTTTTTCTGAGGGCCTAGAGGGTCATGGAAGGTTCTAGAGCACTGGTTCTCAAGATGTGGTCTCTAGTGTCAGCATCACCTAGGAACTTGCCAGAAATACAAATTATCAGGCCCCACTCCAGATCTACTGAATCAAAAATTCTGGAAGTAGCCAGGTAGTTACTCAGGAGGCTAAGGTGGGAGGATCACGAGGCCTGAAATTCAAGGCTAACCTGAGATAGGGTATTGTTCTTTGCCCAGCTGAAATGCAGTGGTGTGATCACAGCTCACTGCATTTCCATGTATTTCAGAGCTCACTGCAGCCTCAAAGTCCTGGGCTCAAGTGATCTTCCTGCCTCAACCTCCCAGGTAGCTGGGATCACAGGGATGGGCCACCATACTGGCTAATTAAAAAAAAATTTTTAGCAACAGGGTCTTATCCATATTGCCCAGGCTGGTCTCAAGTGATCCTCCTACCTCAGCCTCCCAAAGAACTGGGATTACAGGTGTGCACCACCACATCTGGCTTAATTTTTTTTTTTTTTTTGAGACAGGGTCTCATTCTGTCGCCCAGGCTGGAGTGCAGTGGAGGGATCTCGGCTCACTGCAACCTCTGCCTCCTGGGTTCAAGCAACTCCTGCCTCAGCCTCCCGAGTAGCTGGGATTACAGGTGCCCGCCACCATGCCTGGCTAATTTTTGTATTTTTTGGTAGACACAAGGTTTTATCATGTTGGCCAGGCTGGTATCGAACTGCAAAGCTCAAGTGATCCGCCTGCCTCAGCTTTCCAAAGTGCTGGGATTACAGGCATGAGCCACTATGCCCAGCCAGAGACTCCATCTTTAAAACAAAAACTCAGGATGTGGTGCCCACCAACCTGGCTTACCCAGCCTTTTAGGTGAGTCTAATGCATGCTCAAATTTGAAAACCGCTGGGTTTTGTAGGGAAAAGAAAGAGTGATCAGATTGTTACTGTGTCTATGTAGAAAGGAAAGACATAAGAGACTCCATTTTGAAAAAGACCTGTACTTTAAACAATTGCTTTGCTGAGATGTACTTTAAACAATTGCTTTGCTGGGGCAATAGCTTTGCCCCAGCCACTTTGCCCCAGCCACTTTGACCCAACCTGGAGCTCACAAAAACATGTGTTGTATGAAACCAAGGTTTAAGGGATCTAGGGCTGTGCAGGACGTGCCTTGTTAACAATATGTTTACAAGTAGGATACTTGGTAAAAGTCATCGCTATTCTCTAGTCTCACTAAACCAGGGCACAATGCACCGCGGAAAGCCGCAGGGACCTCTGCCCCTGAAAGCGGGATATTGTCCAAGGTTTCTCCCCATGTGATAGTCTGAAATATGGCCTCGCTGGATGAGAAAGACCTGACCGTCCCCCGCCCCGACACCCGTAAAGGGTCTGTGCTGAGGTGGATTAGTAAAAGAGGAAAGCCTCTTGCAGTTGAGATAGAGGAAGGCCACTGTCTCCTGCCTGCCCCTGGGAACTAAATATCTCGGTATAAAACCCAGTTGTACATTTGTTCAATTCTGAGATGAGAGAAAAACCACCCTGTGGTGGGAGGCGAGACATGTTTGCAGCAATGCTGCCTTGTTATTCTTTACTCTGCTGAGATGTTTGGGTGGAGGGAAACACAAATCTGGCCTACGTGCACATCCAGGCATAGTACCTTCCCTTGAACTTAATTATGACATAGATTATTTTGCTCACGTTTTTTGCTGACCTTCTCCTTATTATCACTCTGCTCTCCTACTACATTCCTTTTTGCTGAAATAATGAAAATAATAATCAATAAAAACTGAGGGAACTCAGAGGCCGGTGCCGGTGCAGGTCCTTGGTATTCTGAGCGCCGGTCCCCTGGGCCCACTATTGTTTCTCTATACTTTGTCTCTGTGTCTTATTTCTTTTCTCAGTCTCTCGTCCCACCCGACTAGAAATACCCACAGGTGTGGAGGGGCAGGCCACCCCTTCAGGGTTAAACGTCTGGTCTGGAATTCATCAAAAACTCATGGCCTGAATCCTTACCTGTAAGGGATCAGAATGCAAATGAAAATTAACTTAATGAATATTTTACTTGAGTCGGGCACACTTCCCACAATGGTGTGGGATGGCGGTCCTTGTCCTGTTTTCTAAAGGACAGTGCTAAGCAGCCGATTCATTTTCACAAGGTCTCTAGGAAACCACACTTTTTTTTTTTTTTTTTTTTTTGAGACGGAGTCTTTCTCTGTCCCCCAGGCTGGAGTGCAGTGGCGCGATCTCGGCTCACTGCAAGCTCCGCCTCCCGGGTTCACGCCATTCTCCTGCCTCAGCCTCCCGAGTAGCTGGGACTACAGGCGCCCGCCAACACGCCCGGCTAATTTTTTGTATTTTTAGTAGTGACGGGGTTTCACCGTGTTAGCCAGGATGGTCTCGATCTCCTGACCTTGTGATCCACCCGCCTCGGCCTCCCAAAGTGCTGGGATTACAGGCTTGAGCCACCGCGCCCGGCCGGAAACCACACTTTTTTAAGGAGTAGAATTTTGGGGTAGGGCCGGGCGCGGTGGCTCACGCCTGTAATCCCAGCACTTTGGGAG
>NW_026652288.1:38656742-38798219 GCF_009828535.3 Hylobates moloch | reverse complement strand
GCCAAGGCGGGTGGATCGCCTGAGGCCAGGAGCCGAGACCAGCCTGACCAACAAGGCGAAACCCCGTTTCTACTAAAAATGCAAAAAATAAATTAGCCAGGCGTGGTGGCGGGAGCCTATAATCCCAGCTACTCGGGAGGCTGAGGCAAGAGAATCCTTTGAATCCGGGGCGGGGGCGCGGAGGTTGCAGTGAGCCGAAATCGCGCCACTTCACACTTCACTCCAGCCTGGGAGAAACAGCGAAACTCCGTCTCAAAAAAAAAAAAAAAATTTGGGTAGGAAGGACAAGTAGGGACGGTGCTTGCTGCCAGAACAACCAACAGAAACTCCTTGAAGGCCTTCCTGGCACAAACGTAGTCTCCAGCACCCTCTGCCGACCAGGCCCCGCGCTCTGAGTGCTGAGACAGCCCTCAGCCATCGGTGCCTTAAGTGTTGCGCGTTACCTTGGAGACAGCGTGAGAGGAGGGCGTGCCTCTGTAAAGGCGGAAGTCGGCTGTGGAAGTGTGGGCGGCCATTTTGGGACCGGGCAAGAGGGGCGGGACTGTTGCGGCCAAGTGACAGTTGACCGGTTTTAACCAAGTGACTGGTATCACGGGGCCGGGGAGAAAGCTGTGCCATCCGGGGCGGGGGGATGCCGGGGACGGGGAGGAACTAGGAAGGGGAGGGGAGGGGGAAGGCGAGAAGGGGAGAGGCAGGGGAAAGAGGGGAGAGTCGTGGGAGCTGGCAGAGGAGGGAAAGGGGGAGCCGAACGTGAAGGGCGAAGGGCGGGGCGGGGTAGGAGAGTCGGGGTATAGAGCAGGCAGGTGTTAATGGCATGGGAAGGACAAGTAAGAAGTGGGGCAAGAAGGTGTCGCGGTACGAGGGGAAGGTGAGACTCAAGAAGGTGCCGGCTAAGAAGCTGGTGCTGGCGTGGAAGGAGAAGGTATAGGGAGAGGAAACAACGAAGGGCGAGGAAAGATCCCAAGGCGAAAAGACAGTCTCCATCAGGAACGGGCAGGGCGAGGAGGAGGGGCGTTGCCAGAGGGCGGGACGGGGCGAGGGGCCGGCGCGGGAAGAACCAATCGCCGAGAACCCGGGGAAGGGACTGGTCCATAAAGACCAGGTGAAGGAGCAGGGGCGGGGCCAGGAGCGGAAGCAGAGTGAGGAGCAAGCCCCGGGCAAGAAACAGGGGCCCTGCCGGGAGCAAGAGCAGGGGCGGGGCCAGGAGCAAGAGCAGGGGCGGGGCCGGGAACAGGGGCGGGGCCGAGAGCAGGGGCAGGGGAGGGGCCGGGAGAGGGGCGAGACGAGGTACAGTACCCAGGCCCTGGGCAGACCCGAGCGAGGAGAAAGGGGCGATACCAAGAGAAGTGCGAGGGTGGGGCAAGAGGTTGGGGCAGAGCCGGATGGAAGTACACGGGTGCGATCGCAGGCAGGAGCAGGACGGGGAAACACAAGAGGGGGACTGTCAAAGCGAGAAATAGAAACCAAGACCAGGTGAAGAGCAAGAGTGAAATACAGAGTAGGGGCGGAATAAGGAGCAAGGTGGGGATAAAGTTAAAGGAAGAGACGTGGAGGCGGGGCGGAACGAGGCGCAGGAGCAGGGGTGTGGCCAGAAACATTAGTAGGGCTGGGGACCGGAGCAATAGCAAAGGTGCGATCCCCACGAGGGTCAGGGGCAGGGCCAGGAGCAAGAGCAGCGGCGGGACCAGGAGCAAGTGCAGAGGCGGAGCCAGGAACAAGAGCAGAGGCGGGGCTAAAAGTCCGTGCGGGGGCAGGGCCAGGAGCAAGAGCAGGGGCGGGACCAAGAGCAAGTGCAGGGGCGGGGCCAGGAGCAAGAGCCGGGGCGGGGCCAGGAGCAAGAGCCGGGTCGTGGCTGGCAAGGGCTGTGAGAGGCGCAGAAGCGAGGTAGAATCTTAGAAGTGGGCTCCAGAGAGCTGTCCTGCGCGTGGGTGTTGACGCCTGCGTTCTCCAGGTTCTAGCCACGTTATGTGCGGCCCAGCCATGTTCCCTGCCGGTCCTCCGTGGCCCAGAGTCCGAGTCCTGCAGGTGCTGTGGGCCCTGCTGGCAGTGCTCCTGGCGTCGTGGAGGCTGTGGGCGATCAAGGATTTCCAGGAATGCACCTGGCAGGTTGTCCTGAACGAGTTTAAGAGGGTAGGCGAGAGTGGTGTGAGCGACAGCTTCTTTGAGCAAGAGCCCGTGGACACAGTGAGCAGCTTGTTTCACATGCTGGTGGACTCACCCGTCGACCCGAGCCAGGTGAGGGGACCAGGGTCAAGTGAACCAGAGGGATTTTGAACCCGCACTCCACTCATTTCTGGACATGTGGCCTAACCTTTCTTTGCAGAAATACCTGGGCTTCCCTTACTACCTGAAGATCAACTACTCCTGCGAGGAAAAGGTGAGTGGGTGCAGCACGGATAGGCACATTCTATGAGCCTTGGTTTTCCCATCTCTAACATTTTTATTTATTTATTTATTTTATTTTTTTGAGACGGGGTCTTGCTCTATTGCCCAGACTGGAGTGCAGTGGAGCGATCTCGGCTCACTGCAACCTCCGCCTCCCATGTTCAAGCGATTCTCCTGCCTCGGCCTCCCAAGTAGCTGGGACTACAGGCGTGTGCCACCACGCCCGGCTAATTTTTGTATTTGGTAGAGACAGGGTTTCACCACGTTGCCCAGGCTGGTCTCAAACTCCTGACCTCATGTGATCCACCTGCCTCAGCCTCCCAAAGTGCTGGGATTACAGGTGTGAGCCACCGTGCCTGGCCCCCATCTCAATATTTTAATAGTGGTAGCACCATCCAACCCTCGTGGCTTTAAGGATTCAAGAAGGCTGTCTGTGTACAGTTCCCAGTAACCCACCAATCACCTAGTAGGTGCTCAAGTAAGCTTTTTTGTTCCATGTTTTTTGTTGTTGTTGTTGTTGTTTTGAGACGGAGTCTGGCTCTGTCGCCCAGGCTGGAGTGCAGTGGCACGATCTCGGCTCACTGCAAGCTCCGCCTCCTGGGTTCACACCATTCTCCTGCCTTAGCCTCCCAAGTAGCTGGGACTACGGGCGCCTGCCACCATGCCCGGCTGATTTTTTGTATTTTTAGTAGAGATGGTGTTTCACCGGGTTAGCCAGGATGGTCTCGATCTCCTGACCTCGTGATTCGCCTGCCTCAGCCTCCTAAAGTGCTGGGATTACAGGCGTGAGCCACCTCGCCCGGCCTTGTTCCAGGTTTTTAAAGCTATGAGTAGGAGTTTACCATATATATAATTCACACACCATAAAATTCACCATTGTTATTTTTGTTATTTTTCTGAGGCAGGGTCTCACTCTGTTACCCAGGCTGGAGTGCAATGGTGAAATCACAGCTCATTGCAGCCTTGACCTCCTGGGCTCAAGTGAACCTTCTGCATCAGCCTCTTGAATAGCTGGGACTAGTTGTACGCCACCACACCAGCACGGGAGGATCACTTGCATCCAGAAGTTCAAGACTAGCCTAGGTGAATTTGGCTGGGCATGGTGGCTCACACCTGTAGAAATGCTAAGGCAGGATCATCATAATGAGCCTAGGAGGTTGAGGCTGCGGGGAACTGTGATCATGCCACTACACTCTGGCCTGGGTGACAGAGTGAGACCCTGTCTTTATTTTTGTTAATTAATTAATTAATTAATTTTTGAGATGCAGTCTCACTCTGTTGTTGGGGTGATCAGACCCAGCACCAGGTCGGGGGGGGTGGGGGCCAACGAAGTCCGGCGGAGTCAAAGGATTGAGAAAAAGACAGTTTGAGAGAGAAAAGTAAAGTGGGACCAGGGGGCCATTCCTAGTGTATGGAGGCTGCTAAGGCCCCGAGCTCTGGGAGCCCACCCTATTTATTGGTAATCCAACAAAGAAACAGGTGGTGAGAATGTGGAGGTCAAAAGGATGCGATGCATTAAGCACATGATTTAAAGCTGTGATGGTTTAGCATTTGCTCTGCTACTTGAGATAATGGAGAGCAGGTTCTTTTAACTCAAGATACAATCAATCCTGGGAGTGCAAGGAGCCAGCAAGTCTAGACACATTCCAGAGCCACGGGCCCTGGATTCTATCCAAGCCACGAGGGATTTTATGCCCTGAGCTTAGATTATGGTGCATCAGGGTAGCCTGACTGCCCTTTAGCACAGAGCTTGGTGTTCCAAAGGCCACAAGGGGTTTTAGACCCTGGACCCCGGACATGTTCCAAGACTCTTTTACATTATGTCAGACATGCAAGCCCTGCTTCCGCTTCTCCTAACACTCTGTCGCCCAGGCTGGAGTGCATTGGCACGATCTCGGCACACTGCAGTCTCTGCCTCCTGGGTCCTAAGTGATTCTCCTGCCTCAGCCTCCTGAGTAGCAGGAATTAAAGTTTTTAATTTTGGTGAAGCCCAGTTTATAAATTTTTTCTTTTTTTTTTTGCTTGTGTTTTTTGTGTCATTTACAAAGGCCTTGCCTAACTAAAGATCATGAAGACTTACTCATATTTTCTTCTAAGAGATTTTTAGTTTTAGTTCTTACATTTAGGTCTTTCATCCATTTTGAGTTAATTTTTGTATATGGTGTGAGGTCCAAGCTTTTACATGTGCATATCCAGTTGTCTCAGTACCATTTGGTGAGATTATTATTATTATTATTATTTTTTTGAGACAGAATCTCGTTCTGCCATCCAGGCTGGAGTGCAGTGGCGTGATCTTGGCTCACTGCAAACTCCACCTCCCAGGTTCAAGCGATTCTCCTGTCTCAGCCTCCTGAGTAGCAGGAATTACAGGCATGTGCCACCATGCCTGGCTAATTTTTATATTTTAGTAGAGACAGGGCTTCACCATGTTGGCCAGGCTGGTCTCGAACTCCTGATCTCAGGTGATCCACCTGCCTTGGCCTCCCAAAGTGCTGGGACTACAGGCATGAGCCACCATGCCTGGCCTGTTGAGATTATTCTTTCACCACTGAATTCTCTTGGCACCTTTGTCAAAAATCAATTGAATATAAATATAAGGGTTTATTTCTGGACTCAATTCTACTCTAAATGAATTGATTTCTCAATAATTCATTGCTCTAAATGCCTATTCATATGCCAGTACCACAAAGTTTTTTTTTTAATTTTTTATTTTTTTTTATTTGAGACAGGGTCTCACTCTATCACCCAGGCTGGAGTGCAGTGGCGTGATCTCGGCTCACTACAGCCTGCACATTCTGAGTTCAAGTGATTCTCCTGCCTCAGATGCCCAAGTAGCTGGGACTACAGATGTGCGCCACCACGCCCAGCTAATTTTTGTATTTTTAATAGAGACAGGGTTTCACCACGTTGGCCAGGCTGGTCTCAAACTGCTGATCTCAAGTGATCCACTGGCCTCGGCCTCCCAAAGTACTGGGATTACAGGCGTGAGCCACTGTGCCCGGCCTACACCTCAATTACTGTAGCTTTGTAGTAAGTTTTCAAATGGGGAAGTTTGAGTCCTCCAACTTTGTTCCTCTTTTTCTAGATTGTTTTGGCTATAGTTAATTGTTTGGGCTCTGAAGCCAAGCACATAATAGCTATGTGTTCTCAGGCAAGTTACTTAACCTGTCTGTGCCAAAGTTTTCTCATCGTTAACAAGGGTATGGTAACAATCATATAGTGATTAAATATGTGTAAAGCATGCATGTAAAGCATGGCTCATAGAAAGGGCTCCATGTGGGAATAATACCTTTTCCTATTCACTCAACACCCACTGTGAATTAGGCCCCCCTTTTACTGAAGGTGATACAATGGTGAATAAAATGGTCAGGTTTTCTTGTGGATTCAGTTGTCTGGGGAGGCAGAAAATCAGCAAGTAAATGCATTAAAAATGAAATAATAGGCTGGGCGCGGTGGATCACGCCTGTAATCCCAGCACTTTGGGAGGCCGAGGCGGGCGGACCACAAGGTCAGGAGATCAAGACCATCCTGGCTAACACAGTGAAACCCCATCTCTACTAAAAATACAAAAAATTACCTGGGCGTGTTGGCAGGCACCTGTAGTCCCGGCTACTCGGGAGGCTGAGGGAGGAGAATGGCGTGAACCCAGGAGGCGGACCTTGCAGTGAGCTGAGATCGTGCCACTGCACTCCAGCCTGGGCGACAGAGCAAGACTCCGTGTTAAAATAAAGAAAGAAAGAAAGAAATAATAATTTTGTTTTTGTTTTATTTTTTTTGAGATAGAATTTCGCTCTTGTTGCCCAGGCTGGAGTGCAATGGCGTGATCTCGGCTCACCGCAACCTCCACCTCCTGGGTTCAAGCGATTCTTCTGCCTCAGCCTCCCAAGTAGCAGGGATTACAGGCATGTACCACCACGCCCAGCTAATTTTGTATTTTTAGTAGAGATGGGGTTTCTCCATGTTGGTCAGGCTGGTCTTGAACTCCCGACCTCAGGTGATCCACCTGCCTCAGCCTCCCAAAGTGCTGGGATTATAGGTGTGAGCCACCGTGCCCGGCCAATAATTTTTTTTTTTTTAGAGACAGGGTCTTGCGCTGTCACCCAGGCTGAAGTGCAGTGGCTTGATCATAGCTCATTGCAGCCTCAACCTCCTGGGCCCAAGTGATCCTCCTGCCTCAGCCTCCCAAGTAGCAGGGACTACAGGCTCGGGCCATCACACCAGTGGACTTTCGATTAGACAGGGTCTCACTATGTTGCCTAAGGCTGGCATGAAAGAATTTCTGAGAGTAGTATTAATAAATGCAAAGAATAAAATGAGGTAATATGTTAGAAAGGAGAGGGCACTGTTTTAGTGGGGGTGGTTGGAGAAGGTCACTCTGGAGAGGCCTGAGCAGAGACTCAAATGATAAAAAGTGGGGACTATTAGGAGAGCCAGGCAAAGCTTTCCAGGCTGAGGGAAGAGCCAGCACGATGGCCCAGAGGTAGGAAAGAGGTCAGCATGTGTGAGAAACTATGACGAGGCCTTCGTGGCTGGAGCAGAGTGAGTGAGAGGGAGTGGAGGAGGAGAGGTCAGGGAGGTGAGGGGGGAAGGTTTTTTGGGCTTGATGGGCCATGGTGAGGACTTGGCTTTTACTCTGAGACAGAGCCTGAGAGGGCCCTATGCAGAGGAGGGATGGGATCTGATTCCAGGCTTCACTGGCTCCCTCTTATTGTTGGGGGAGCAGGGCAGGAGCAGTGAGACAAGGAGGAGGCTGCTGCATTGCCCAGGCAGGAGATGACTGGGACAGGACCAGGGTGTTAGTGGCTACTGTCATCCTCACAGGAAGGAGGTCCCTGCCCCACTAGTACCTCCTCCTCTGCAATGGGAACTCAGGCAGGGCCAGGGACAGGTGTAGTTGACAGGATTGAAAGGAGCCTGGCGCTGGGTGTGGTGGCTCATACCTATAATCCCAGCACTTTGGGAGGCCGGGGAGAGATTGCTTGAGCCCAAGAATTCAAGACCAGCCTGGACAACATAGGGAGACCCTATCTCTACAAAAAAAAATTAAAAAATTGGGCCGGGCATGGTGGCTTATGCCTGTAATCCCAGCACTTTGGGAGGCCAGGGTGAGTGGATCACCCGAGGTCAGGAGTTCCAGACCAGCCTGCCCAACATGGTGAAACCCCATCTCTACTAAAAATGCAAAAATTAGCCGGGCGTAGTGGTGCATGCCTATAATCCCAGCTACTCGGGAGGCTGAGGCAGGAGAATCTCCTGAACCTGGGAGGCGAAGGGTGCAATGAACTGGGATGGCGCCCTTGTACTCCAGTCTGGGCAACAAGTGCAAAACTCCACCTCGGGAAAAAAATAAAAATAACAAAATTAGCCAGGCATGGTAGCGGTACCTGTAGTCCCAGCTATTTCGGAGGCTGAGGCAAGAGGATTGCTGAAGTCTGGGAGAGGTGGAGGTCACAGTGAGCTGTGATGGCACCACTGCACTCCAGGCTGGGCAACAGAACAAGACCTTATCTTAAAAAAAAAAAAAAAAAAAAAAAAGAAAGGCCAGGTGCAGTGGCTTACACCTGTAATCCTAGCACTTTAGGAGGCTAAGGCTGGAGGACTGCTTGAGGCCAAGAGTTCAAGACCAACCTGGCCAACATAGCAAGACCCTGTCCCATGTAAAAAATAAATAAATAAATAAATAAATTACAGAAATAGCCAGCCTGGGCAACAGAGTAGACTCTGTCTCTACAAAAATTAAACAATTTTCAAAGAAAGAAAGGCGTGGTGGCTTAGGCCTGTAATCCCAGCAGTTTGGGAGGCCGAAGCGGGCAGATCAGTTGAGGTCGGGAATTTGAGACCAGCCTGGACAACATGGTGAAACCTCGTCTTTACTAAAAATACAAAAATTAGCTGGGCGTGGTGGTGCACGCGTGTAGTCCCAGCTACTCAGGAGGCTGAGGCAGGAAAATCACTTGAACCCAGGAGACAGAGGCTGCAGTGAGCCGAGATCATGCCACTGCACTGTAGCCTGGGTGACAGAGTGAGACTCCTTCTTAAAAAAAAAAAGGGAAAAGAAAGGAGCCTGGCAAAGAAAGGCAGCCCTCTCGATGAAGGGCTGTGCACAGGTGGCTGGATCTGGTAAATCCCTTGCCCTGGTCCCACAGCAACCAAGGCCTCCCCTTGGCGGCCTGAGTGCCGCCTTCTCTCGGGGATGCCTCTTGGCCTTCACTGGTGCTGGTCCGCATGCCTGAAACATCCTTCTCCTCTTCTCCCATTTCCACTCTAAGCGCTCCCCACCCTTTAATATCCAGCCAGGATCCCACATCCCTGGGAGGTTGTCCAGGCATGCCCTGTCACCCTCGTCCTCAGTCCCTTCCTGTGTAACCGCCCCATCCTACCCCTCACCCCAAGCTCCAGGCCCAGAACCTGGCTGTCCTCTGACTTGCATAGGTGGCAGAAAGTCTGCTGCAGAGAGGGTGGAAGCCCACCTCAAGAGTGAGACTGGGGGCTGGATGAGATGGCTCACGCCTTTAATGCCAGCACTTGGGAGGCCAAGGTGGGAGGCTCACTTGAGACCAGGAGTTCAAGACCAGCCTGGGCAATGTAGTGAGACCTCATCTGTCTTTTTTTTTTTTTTTTTAAGCCTGGAACTGGGAATCCCTGGAGTGGAAAGCAGCACCCTGGGTGCCACATCCCTCCCACCTTCCCAGCATCCTTCCCACCTGCACAGTTTTGTTCATCCCATGCTGCCCTTCCCTGTGTATTCCCTACATGCACATTCTGTCTGCAGACACTGGCTCTGGAGTCATCTCCTCCAGGAAGGCCTCTGACTCCCTCCACAGCCCCTTGCCCCTCTGCCGCCTCCTAGGCTGGCCCATCCCCCATCCAAGCCCCAAACCTAGACTATGTCCTCTGACCATCACATGGTGGACAGTGTGCTGCCCCCGGACAGCCCAGGAGACAGACTGTTAGAGGCGGGCTCAAGGCAGGGGGCACCCAGAGGCTACCATAAGGACACACTTGTGGGGCCATCTCACCCTCAGCCCTCTGAGGACCTGGTACGCATGGGCCACCTGACGGGGCTAAAGCCCCTGGTGCTGGTCACCTTCCAGTCCCCAGTCAACTTCTACCGCTGGAAGATGGAGCAGCTGCAGATCCAGATGGAGGCTGCCCCCTTCCGCAGCAAAGGTGGGCCTGGGTGAGGCAGGAGGGGTCACAGCCTGGCAGGGGTGTGGGGTTTGCTGGGGGCCTCTGTGGGGCCATGATCTGAGGAGGGTATGTGAAGGGCAGGAGCTCAGCACATTCCATGGCCTAGAGGGGCCACACAGAGGCCCCAGTGGGACCCATGGCGTGGAGGCAGGTATGGGGAGTTGTGGGGAGATCTCAGTGTGGTCTGGGGCCTGGAACCAGCCATTGGGAGGCCCCAGCAGTTTCAGTGCCCAGGGCCTCCCTGCAGAGCCGTGCGTGGCAGAGGAAGTGTGTAGCATGAGCTGGTACACGCCCATGCCCATCAAGAATGGCAGTGTGGTCATGCGTGTGGACGTCAGCAGCAATGGCCTGGGGACCTTCATTCCAGATAAAAGGTACCCTTTCCCAAGACGGGGGCCGGGGTGGACTCCGGGGGAATTCCTCACCCCAGGGTCCCCAGAGGAGCCAGTGGGAGATCCAAGGGAGAGAATGGGGAGAGGAGAGGCAGCTACAAGCTGTGGAACCCCTGACACTGGGACCTCACCTGCGCATGTCCTGCACCTGCTGCTAGGTTCCAGGTGAATATCAATGGCTTCCTGAAGAGAGACCAGGACAATAACATCCAATTCACTGTGGGAGATGAGGTGAGGGAATCTGGGCAGGGGAAAAAGACAATGGTCTGGGCCTTAGGCTGATGCCCTGGTTACTTCCCAGACAAGCAGCAGATCCCATTTAGGGAGCACCAACTTCATGCCAGGCCCCACATGAAGATCCCATTAATCTCCCCAGTGACCCGTCAAGGGGACGTACTCTCACATACTCCATTATAAAGAGGAGAAAACTGAGGTCCCAAAGGGATGGAACCATTTTCCCATAGTCCCTCAGCATGGAAGGAGTCTTGAAGTTATCTGTCTGACTCCTATACATACCTGTACATATATATATGCACACACCTGTACATATATATATGCACACACCTGTACATATATATGTGCGCACACCTGTACATATATGTGTGCACACCTGTACATATATATAGGTGCATACCTGTACATACATACACACACACACACACATATATATATATATTTTTGAGACAGGGCCTCACTCTGTCATCCAGGCTGGAGTGCAGTGGTGCAATCATGGCTCACTGCAGACTTGACCTTCTGGGCTTAAGCAATACTCCCACCTCAGCCTCCCTAGTAGCTGGGACCACAGGCATGTACCACCATATCCAGCTAATTTTTAAACTAATTATCATTATTATTATTATTATTATTTTTGAGACAGAGTCTCGCTGTGTCACCCAGGCTAGAGTGCAGTGGTATGATCTTGCCTCATTGTAACCTCCGCCTCCCGGGTTCAAGCAATTCTCCTGCCTCAGCCTCCCAAGTAGCTGGGATTACAGGTGCCCATCACCACGCCCAGCTAATAATTTTTTCATTTTTTGTAGAGACAAGGCCTCACTCTGTCACCCAGGCTGGAGTGCAGGGGAATGACCTTGTCAGGCTCAGGTGATACTCTCAATTCAGTTTTTGTATTTTTAGTAGAGGCAGGGTTTTACCATGTTGCCAGGGTGGTTTCAAACTCCGGGGCTCAAGTGAACCGCCTACCTTGGTCTCCCAAAGTGCCAGGATTACAGGCGTGAACCACTGTGCCCAGCCCATGCCCATATTCAATTTTTTTTTTTTTTTGAGACAGAGTTTCGATCTTGTTGCCCAGGCTGGAGTGCAGTGGTGTGATCTCGGCTCACTGCAACCTCTGCCTCCCGGATTCAAACAATTCTCCTACCTCAGCCTCCTGAGTAGCTGGGATTATAGGCATGTGCCACCACACCCAGCTAATTTTTTTTTCGTATTTTTATTAGAGACGGGGTTTCTCCACGTTGGCAGGCTGGTCTTGAACTCCCAACCTCAGGTGATCCACCTGCCTCAGCCTCCCAAAGTGCTGGGATTACAGGCATGAGCCACCACGCCTGGCCTCATACCCATATTCTTAATCCCGATGCATTCACCCATTCATTCATGCAGTCACTCAGCAGGCACTTACTGAGCACATGTTGTTGCATCATGGGGACACAGCAGTGAACACACAGACCCAAATCTCTGCCCTCCTGGAGTTGACACTCTAGTGGGGGAGACAGATGGCAAACCGGCAAACTGTGAAAATCAAGTGAATTCCGTAGTAGGGTAAAGGGTGGTAAGTGCTCTAGAGAGAAACGGAACAGGGCAACGGGAGTTGGGTCTGTGCAGAAGGAGAGTGCAATATTTAATAGGATGGTCAAGAAAGGCCTCATTGAGAAGGTTAAGCTTCCAAGGAGAGAATCGCATGGATACTGAGGGAAGAGCAGTTCATCAGGATAAACAGCATTTCATCAGGAGAAACAGAGGCCCTGAGGTGGGCGTGTTCCTGGGAGGTCTGAGAAGCAGAGAAGAGGCCGTGTGGCTGGGAGAGAGGGAGCGAGGGGGAGAATGGTAAGGATTGAAGTCAAGGAAGTGAGAAGGACAAATCGCGTGGGGCCTTGTAGGTCCAGGTCAGGCCTTGGACCTAAATGAGATGGAGCCTCAGGAGAGTGGTGGGAGTGTTGGCGTCCCTCCTGTCCCTCCTTGGCAGCTCTTCGACCTGATGCCCCGGTACTTTGTGGGTGTCTCATCAAGGCCCTTGTGGCACACTGTGGACCAGTCACCTGTGCTCATCCTGGGAGGCATTCCCAATGAGAAGTACATCCTGATGACCGACACCAGCTTCAAGGACTTCTCTCTCGTGGAGGTGAACGGTGTGGGGCAGATGGTGGGTGGGGCGTCTTGGAGGGAGCTGGGCCTCAGCCCCTGAAATAGGGTGGGGGCCTGGGGCTCTAGAAGAAGTCCCCAAAGACACATCAGTCCCCATGAGAGGCAGATAGCATGAAGAAAAAACACAAGATTCTACAGCCAGAGGGCCTAGGTTCAAACCCTGGTTCTGCCACCTCCTGGCTGCCTGACCCTGGACCTGGCAGTTCAATGACCTGGTCTTCAGATTCCCATTTGTAACATGGGAGTAATATTTATATTTACTTCATAGGATTGTTGTGAGGATGATATAAGTTAATAGTTTCTGGCCAGGTGCAGAGGCTCATGCCTATAATCCCAGCACTTTGGGAGGCTGAGGTAGGAGAATCGCTTGAGAGCAGAAGTTCGAGACCAGCCTGGACAACATAGTGAGACTCCATCTCTACCAAAAATACAAAACTTAGCCAGGGGTGGTGGCATGAGTCTGTAGTCTCAGCTGCTTAGAAGGCTGAAGCGGGAGGATTGCTTGAGCCTGGGACTTCGAGGCTGCAGTGAGCTATGATCACACTGCTGCACTCTAGCCTGGGAGAGAGATCGAGACCCTGTCTCAAACAAACAAACAAACAAACAAACAAAAAAAAAACAGGCGTGGTAGCGGGCACCTGTAATCCCAGATACTCAGGAGGCTGAGGCAGGAGAATGGCGTGAAGCTGTGAGGCAGAGCTTGCAGTGAGCTGAGATCGTGCCACTGCACTCCAGCCTGGGCAACAGAGCCAGACTCCATCTCAAAAAAAAAAAAAAGTTAATAGCTTCCATAACCAATGATATATATGTGCCATCACCTTCTACACTCTGGAAAATTCTGCATTGCAATATACATCTCTGCCCAAGGGTTTCTTATTAGGCATTGAGAGCCTATATTATCCCAGAGTAGGGAGGGAGTGTCTGAAGTAAGGATCTTTTGGCTTCAGCGACAGAACTATGTTGGAATTAGTGCAGCTACAGGAGAACGCCAAGCCAGGTTGGTTTACCCAGAGAACTGGCTTTAAGAAGTGCACCCACAGCCGGGTGCAGTGGCTCACGCCTGTAATCCCGGCACTTTGGGAGGCCGAGGCGGGTGGATCACCTGAGGTCAGGAGTTCAGACCAGCCTAGGCAACATGGTGAAACCCCGTCTCTACTAAAAGTACAAAAATTAGCCAGGCATGGTGGCAGGCACCTGTAATCCCAGCTACTCAGGAGGCTGAGGCTGGAGAATCGCTTGAATCTGGGAGGCGGAAGTTGCAGTGAGCCAAGATCGTACCACTGTACTCCAGCCTGGGCGATAGAGCAAGACTCTGTCTCAAAAAAAAAAAAAAAAAAAAAAAAAAAGATTGCCTTAACCTCCTCCCATCAAGGTCAAAAGTCCTACTCACAATTTCTGAGGATCCCACGTGGATTAGTATTCTCCTGACCCCCTCTGGTTCTGAATTCCTGCTTATGTGGAATTTGTTCAGTTTGTGGACCATATTCCTGTCCTGTGTCAGCTTTCTCTGTTCTGAGCCAAGTCTATTCAGACATTGTTTAATTTACACACACTTTAAAAAAAAAAAGGGACAGGGTTTTGCTCTGTCGCCGAGGCTGGAGTGCACTGGTGTGATCATAGCTCACTGCAGCCTCCAACTCCTGGACTTAAACGATCCTCCTGCCTCAGCCTACCAAGTAGCTGGTATTACAGGCATGCGCCACCTTACCTGGCTAATTTTTAAAAATTGTTTGTAGAGACACGGTCTCACTATGTTGCCCAGGCTGGTCTCAAACTCCTGCCCTTAAGCAATTCTCCCATCTAGGCCCCCCAAAGTGCTGGGATCACCGTGCCTGGCCAATTTCCACAGACTTTTTTTTTTTTTTGAGATGGAATTTCACTCTTGTTGCCCAGGCTGGAGTGCAATGGTGTGATCTCAGCTCACTACAACCTCCACCCCCTGGGTTCAAGTGATTCTCCTGCCTCAGCCTCCCAAGTAGCTTGGATTACAGGCATGCACCACCACACCCAGCTAATTTTGTATTTTTAGTACAGATGGGGTTTCACCATGTTGGCCAGGCTGGTCTCGAGCTCCTGACCTCAAGTGATCCACCCACCTCAGCCTCCCAAAGTGCTGGGATTACAGGCATGAGCCATCGCGCCTGGTCATAGAGAAGGTGTTTATATTCATAGGAATGAAAACAAGTTCAATTTAAATTCAGGCATCCAAATTCTTGTTCCTTATTTTTTTTTAACTTATTGAAGTGAAATCCATAAATTTAACCATTTTAAAGTGCGCATCACTGGCATCTAGTTCACTCACAATATTATGCAACCACCACCACTATCTACTTCCAAAAAATTTCCATCACTCCAAAATAAGCCCTGGGTTTGTTTTTATTTCATGTCAGACAGGTAATGGGCCGACACCATAACAAGGCTTGAGGGAGACACATCTCAGATGACGGTGAAAACCCAATCACCACACTTAGAAACTACAAGAAGATCCTATGATCTTGTTTTAGTTCTTTATTTTTTTTTTTCTTTTTGTCATGGTCTCACTTTGTTACCCAGGCTGGAGTTCAGTGGTGCAATCTTGGCCCATTGCAGCCTCCACCTCCTGGGTTCAAGCCATCCTCCTACCTGAGCCTCCCTAGTAGCTGGGACTACAGGCACATATCACCATGCCTAGCTAATTTTTGTATTTTTGGTAAAGATGAGGTTTTGCCATGTTGCCCAGCTTGGTCTTGAACTCCTGACCTCAAGCCATCCTCCTGCGTTGGCCTCCCAAAGTGCTGTGATTACAGGCATGAGCCACCGTGCCCGGCCTTATTCTTGTTCTCTAACCAAGGAGATTTCTCCCTGATGGCCTCATCTATTTGTCTCCTCTCTTCCCTGCTCCTGTCTCTCTCCACCACTCCCTTCCACACTGCCCGCAGGAAACAGATCCTCCCCTGGCTCATGGTTGGGGTCCAGGTATAGATCCTGTAACAAAGAGACCCTGGAAGGGAATTACTTAAATAGAGACTGTTGCTCCTTCTTTTTTTTCTTTCTTTCTTTCTTTCTTTCTTTCTTTCTTTCTTTCTTTCTTTCTTTCTTTCTTTCTTTCTTTCTTTCTCTCTCTCTCTCTTTCTTTCTTTCTTTAGACAGAGTCTCGCTCTGCTGCCCAGGCTGGAGTGCAGTGGCGCAATCTCGGCTTACGCAACCTCCGCCTCCCAGGTTCAAGTGATTCTTCTGCCTCAGCCTCCCGAGTAGCTTGGATTACAGGCACCCACCACCACACCTGGCTGATTTTTGTATTTTTAGTAGAGATGGGGTTTTGCCACGTTGGCCAGGCTGGTCTCGAACTCCTGACCTCAAATGATCTGCCCACCTTGGCCTCCCAAAGTGTTGGGATTACAGGTGTGAGCCACCGCACCCGGCCGTTGCTCATTCTCATAACAGTCCAGAGATGAAGAACCTTGTTCCTTCCATTTTCTCTCTTCACCATCCCCTGGGCTCAAGGTGTTGGCCTCTGTATGATGGCAGCCACTGGGAAAGGGGAGGAACAGAAGTAGAGGGCACGCCATTTTCTTTTAAACAAACTTCATTTCCACTGACATTCCACTAGTGAGAAGGGGTCACCTGGCTACATCCAACTGCAAGGGACACTGGGTGGTACATGCCCAGCTAAACTCAATCACCAAAAAATATGGGGAAGTGGATTTGAGAGCTTCACTAGCCATCTCCTGAAAGTGGAGAAGAAAGTTTATTGGTTCATGAGACAAAAAAATTCAGGACTTCAGGCTCTGCTTGGCCCAGGATTTCAAACAGTATCACTGAGATGGGGTTTCTCGCCTCATCTCTTGGACCACATTCCTCTGTTTTTTGTTTGTTTGTTTGTTTTTTGAGATGGAGTTTCACTCTTGTCACCCAGGCTGGAGTACAGTGGTGCAATCTTGGCTCACTACAACCTCTGCCTCCTGGGTTCAAGCGATTCTCTTGCCTCAGCCTCCCAAGTAGCTAGGATTACAGGCACATGTCACCATGTCCAGCCAATATTTTGTATTTTTAGTAGAGATGGGATTTCACCATGTTAGCCAGGCTGGTTTTGAACTCCTGGCCTCAAGCAATCCACCTGTCTCAGCCTCCAAAGTGCTAGGATTACAGGCACTCGGCCACATTCCTCTGTATTGACTTGATGCTCAAAACAGTCCTGTTGGCTGGGTGCGGTGGCTCAGGCCTGTAATCCCAACATTTTGGGAAGCCAAGGTGAGCAGATCACTTGAGCCTGTGAATTCGAGACCAGCCTGGCCAACATGGTGAAACCCCATCTCTACTAAAAATACAAAAATTAGCCAGGCATGGTGATGGGCACCTGTAATCCGAGCTACTCGGGAGGCTGAGGCAAGATAATCGCTTGAACCCGGGAGGCAGAGGTTGCAGTGAGCCAGGATTGTGCCACTGCACTCCAACCTGGGTGACAGAGTGAGATCCTATCTCAAAAAACAAACAAAAGATGGTTCTGTTTTCTGGAACTGAAGACTACAGAGGCTGCATCTTCTCAAGCCCACATTCAGTGGGAAAGATCTTTCCCAAGAATCCCCACATCCCCAAAGTCACAAGATTCCTTCCACTTGGTACAGCTCAGGTCCCTTCCACCCCAACAAAACCAACACAATCACCATGCCCAACATGATGCCTAGTGAATTAAATGAGTCAGAACTTTCCAATGAGGCTGAGGCGGGAGGACTGATTGAAGCCAGGAGTTCAAGACCAGGGCAACATAGCGAGACTCCCATCTACACATTTATTTATTTATTTTAATTAGCTGGGAGGCCGGGTGCAGTGGCTCACGCCTGTAATCCCAGCACTTTAGGAGGCTGAGGCGGGTGGATCACGAGGTCAGGAGATCGAGCCCATCCTGGCTAACACGGTGAAACCCCGTCTGTACTAAAAATACAAAAAATTAGCTGGGCCTGGTGGTAGGCGCCTGTAGTCCCAGCTACTCGGGAGGCTGAGGCAGGAGAATGGCGTGAACCTGGGAGGCAGAGCTTGCAGTGAGCCAAAATCACACCACTGCACTCCAACCTGGGCGACAGAGCAAGACTCCGCCTCAAAAAAAAAAAAAAAAATTAGCTGGGAATGGTGGCAAGCACCTGTAGTCCCAGCTACTCGAGAGGCTGAGGTGGGAGGATTGCTTGAGCCCAGGAGTTCAAGACCAGCCTAGGTAACATAGCGAGACCTCACCTCTACAAAAATAAAAATAAAAAAATTAGCTAGGCATGGTGGTGAGCACCTGTCATGCCAGCTACTCAGGAGACTGAGGTGAGAGGATCGTTCGAGCCCAGGAATTTGAAGCTGCAGTGAGCTATGATCATACCACTCCAGCCTGGGTGACAGAGCCAGATCCAGCCTTTAAAAAAAATGTTGCTTGGGGTGAGCATGGGGTGTTGTATCCACGTAGGTATAACCCTGACTGTAGCCAAGGGCACAAGGACCGTTGAGCATGCTGTGCGCTGCCCAACTCCAGGGGGCACACGAAGCCTGAACTGGCTCAGGCCTGGGTCACCTGCTTCTCTGGTCCATATGGGAGAGGTTTGGCTGCCAAGGTGCTGCTGCGGGGTGAGCAAGGAGAGCGCCCTGGGGCAGCTACGTGTGTCCCTCCCAAGCAGCTGTCAGAGCAGGAGCTTCCCCCCAAGGCAGGACATGGGGGCTGAGGCCAAGGCCACCTGCTCACCACTAGCCTCTGCTCCCCTGCAGCTAAGCATTGACAGTTGCTGGGTGGGCTCCTTCTACTGCCCCCATTCTGGCTTCACGGCCACCATCTATGACACTATTGCCACCGAGAGCACCCTCTTCATTCGGCAGAACCAGCTGGTCTACTATTTTACAGGCACCTATACCACACTCTATGAGAGAAACCGCGGCAGTGGTGAGTGTGCTGTGGCTGGACCCACACCTGGGGAGGGCACCCTGGTGAACCTCTCCACTGAAGGTACCTGGGGGCTGGAATTGCTGTGGGTGAGGCAGTGGGGAAGGAGCTTGCCAAGGCCCCAAATCACCCTTGCCCACCCCTAATGGGCCTTGCCTTGCCCTTTTTTTTTTTTTTTTTTTTTTTTTGCCGGGATGAGGTTTCCACCCAGACCCTCCTGGGAATTGTGAGCAGCTGTGAGAAGAGAGGGTGTGAGAGTAAAGGGAGGTAGAGAGAGGCAGACACACGCGTGTGCCCACACACAGTGGCAGAAGGACATACCAAGACAGACCAGACGGGGAGAGAGAAAGTCAGAGGGAGAGGGGCATGGCAAGTCAGAAAGACAGAGTGGGAGGAGAGGGAGAAACAGATGGGCAAAGCCTCAAGGGAAACTCATTGGAGAGGAAAAAAGAGAGTCTAGGCACAGTGGCTCAGGAGGCCAGACTACTCAAGAGGCTGACAGGAGGGGGCATCGCATGAACCCAGGGGTTTGAGGCTGCAGTGAGCTATGATCACACCACTGCACTCCAGCCTAGGCAACAGAGCAAGACCCTGTTTCAAAAAAAAAAAAAAAAAAAAAAAAAAAAGCTGGGCGCGATGGCTCATGCCTGTAATCCTAGCACTTTGGGAGGCCGAGGTGGGTGGATCACTTGAAGTCAGGAGTTCAAGGCCAGCCTGACCAACCTGGTGAAACCCCATCTCTACTAAAAATACAAAAATTAGCCGGGCGTGGTGGTGGGCACCTGTTATTCCAGCTACTCAGGAGGCTGAGAAAGGAGAATTGCTTGAACCCAGGAAGCAGAGGTTGCAGTGAGCTGAGTTCACGCCACTGCACTCCAGCCTGGCCAACAGAGCGAGACTCAGTTTTAAAAAAAGAGAGAGGAAAAAGCAAGAGAGATGAAAAAGAGAGACTATTCAACTTAATCTTTAAATGATACCGTGGCTGGGCGCGGTAGCTCACACCTGTAATCCCAGCACTTTGGGAGACTGAGGCAGGTGGATCACGAGGTCAGGAGTTCGAGACCAGCCTGGCTAACACGGTGAAACCCCATCTCTACTAAAAATACAAAAAATTAGCAAAATTAGCTGGGCGTGGTGGCACATGCCTGTAGTCCCAGCTACTCGGGAGGCTGAGGCAGGAGAATCGCTTGAACCCGGGAGGCAGAGCTTGCAGTGAGCTGAGATCGTGCCACTGCACTCCAGCCTGGGCGACAGAGCAAGATGCCATCTCAAAAAAGAAAGAAAGAAAGAAAAAAGCCAGGCGTGGTGGCTCACGCCTGTAATCCTAGCACTTTGGGAGGGCAGATCACGAGGTCAGGAGTTCGAGACCAGCCTGGCCAATATGGTGAAACCCCGTCTCTACTAAAAATGCAAAAATTAGCTGGGTGTGGTGGCGTGTGCCTGTACTCCCAGTTTCTCGGAAGGCTGAGGGCCGGCCGGTGGTCCGTTGTAACCACACTTTGGGAGGCCGAGGGGGGCGGATCGCAGGACAGATCGAGACCACGGTGAAAACCTGTCAAGACACCAAAACTCTCCTGTTTCTTCTGGTTTTTCCCGCCATCTCAGTGAGAACTGTCAGCTTACGGAGTCACTGGAATTGGACTATAACTTACATTTCATAAGTGAATGCATGTCCCCAGCAGCTTTGCTTTATCTCTTTCTTAGGGCACTTTGACAGTGGGAGGAACCAAATTCAAATTGGCTTAAGCCAAAGAAAAGGGGTGTTTATTGGCTTCCGTGGCTGAAAAGCCCAGGAGCATTGTTGGTTTCAGGGATGGCTGCACCAGGGGGTCACTGTCACGGTTAGACAGTCACCTCCTTGTGCATGCCACGGTGATTCAGGCCCCTGCCCAGCAATTGTAGACTTTTATGCCCCTCAGTAGCCCCAGAAAAGAGCATCTTGTTGCTGATGGCAAGCTGATATTGCCTCTGATTTGGCCAGCTTGGTCACATGCTAATCACTGTGGCCAAGGGAGTGCAAGGGAGGTGTCAGCCCAATCTGACCCTCATGGACAGAGTGTGAGCAAGGAGGATTTTCTCAAAGGCAGCGGGTGCCCTCTGCCAGGTGCTCCCTGACACCACACTGAACAGGTGCTTCAGCATGAGGACAGATAACAGGCTCACTAAAGCCAGGGAGATGTGGGCGGGGGTGGAGGCCCCAGATCCAACCACCTGGGTCTGAGGCCCCATGCTGACTTCCCTAGGCAGTTGGGTTCGTGTCCTGGCCAGCGAGTGCATCAAGAAGCTGTGCCCTGTGTATTTCCATAGCAACGGCTCTGAGTACATAATGGCCCTCACCATGGGCAAGCATGAGGGTTATGTACAATTCGGGACCATCAGAGGTAAGGGTATGGGCCTCTGTCAGCCCCAGGGACTCCTCCATACCCTCTCTCACCTCCGAGGATTCTAACCTTGAGCCCTCACTCATCACCATGTGCCCTGAGGAGGGCCCCCAGGCTGAGGGTGGTGGTGGTGGAGGGATGCCTTTGTAGGGGTAGGGCTTGGGGGTATGTTATGTATCTTTCATGATGTACTTGGTTTTAAAGGGCAGAAGAGCTGGGCACAGTGGCTCATGCCTGTAATCCCAGCACTTTGGGAGGCTGAGGCAGGTGGATCACTTGAGGTCAGGAGTTCAAGAACATCCTGGCCAACATGGTGAAACCCCATCTCTACTAAAAATACAAAAATTAGATGGGCGTGGTGGCAGGCACCTGTAATCCCAGCTATTCAGGAGGCTGAGGCAGGAGAGTCACTTGAACCCAGGAGATGAAGGTTGCAGTGAGCCGAGATTGTGCCACTGCACTCCAGCGTGGGCAACAGAGTGAGACCCTGTCTCAAAACAAACAAACAAACCCCCCCCCCAAAAAAAAAAATAGCAGAAGCACAATTCAAAAATAATTTAAGTACAGCTGGGCACAGTGGCTCATGCCTGTAATCCCAGCACTTTGGGAAGCTGAGGTGTGTGGATCACCTGAGGTCAGGAATTCGAGACCAGCCTAGCCAACATGGCGAAACCCCATCTCTACTAAAAATACAAAAATCAGTTGAGCATAGTGGCACACACCTGTAGTCCCAGCTACCTGGGAGGCTGAGGCATGAGAATTGCTCGAACCTGGGAAGCGGAGGTTGCAGTAAGCCGAGATCATGCCACTGCACTCCAGCCTGGGCAACAGAGTGAGACTGTCTTAATAATAATGATAGTAATAATAATAATAACTTAAGCACAAAGAATTTGTGGACTTACATAAATGAAAAGACTACGGTTCAACTTCAGGTATGGCTGGATCCAGGGGCTCACAGGGTAGGTCATCAGGACTCCATCTCTTGGTAAGGTAGTGCAGCATAGTAATTAATTATAGCACAGATTCCGGAGAGAGACTGCTCCATCACACCTTCGCTGTGTGCCTTTCGATATGTAACTTGACCTCTCTGATCTCGTTTTCTTCACCTACAAAATGTGGCTAAGGGTAGTACCAGTATCTAGGTCACTGGATTGATATAAAGATTAAATAAGTTGGTTTTTATAAAGGTCTTAGTGCTAGTGATGTGGTGAGTGTTACAAACAGTTTATTATCATTGGTCCTATAATTTGGGTCCATTTTCAGGTAGCTATTCCTGCATGGAGGCTAAAGGTGGCCCCTTAAAGCTTGAGACTCAAGTCACCTACTAGTCTGAGTCACACCAAAAGAATGAAGACAGCATCTTTCCCATTAATTCTAACACAAATCCCAGAGTAAACTCTGATTGGCCCACTGTGGGTCACATGGCCAGACCTGAGCCATGAGACCCACAGTCTCATGACTGTGACCAAAGACAGACATGCTCTGATGGGCCAGATGTGAGTGACAAAAGGCCAGAGAATGAGATCCCAAGGACTGAGGGGCTGGTGGGCATGAGGAGGGCAATCAGAGTTGGCTTGATGGGCTGCCAGACAGGAGGGAGAGGGCCTGAACATGAACCCCACCTTGCTTTGCAGATGGCCAGGTGTCCTTTGAGATGCTGCCCAGGCAGTGGTCTGTGTGTGAGCAGATAGGAGGTACTCATTCCCCGGATGGGTCTGCAGTGGGAGGCTGGGGGAACTGAGGATGTAGAAGAGCAGGGGAGGGTGGCAGGGGTCATGGGAAAGAATGGGCAGTGTCTTAGGGAGGGGTGAGAGTTATGGGGAGGGGCACAGCTGGCACAGGACCAAGGCTATTGAGCCCTGGGGCGGCTCTGGACTGCCCCTTTCCCTCTCAGTTACCACCTGCTCCATAATTTGGTCTGAATACATCGTGGGTGAGTATACCCTACTGCTGCTGGTGGAGAGTGGATATGGTAATGCCAGTAAACGTTTCCAGGTGGTCAGCTACAACACAGGTAATGAGGGTGACGCAAGGGGCTGGGCGCAAAGGGGCAGGAGCCCAGACTGTGGACTGCATGCCCATCCTGAGGGATCTCTGCCCAGCAGACAGAGGGAAGGAGACATTACCTGTGTCACTCCTGGTTGAGGGGTAGCAGTGGAGAACAGGATATAGGCTTGGTGATCTGAAAGGGCCCTGTGGCTCACAATAAAGAGATTTTATTTTACCTGCAGTGAGAATAGGGCCCCTATGTAGAGTTGTACAGGCTGTGCACTGCACAAAACCCCCAACTGAGGGGTCAGAGGAGACAGGTCCTGTGCCTTAACAGAACTGTTTCCTCTCAGAGGCAGTGCCTTTTTGTAATTCACATGAAGAAATTCTAAAGGGCTAGGCACGGGGTTCACACCTGTAAACCCAGCACTTTGGGAGGCCGAGGCCAGAGGATCGCTTGAGGCCAGGAGTTCAAGACCAGCCTGGGGCAATATGGCAAGAGGCTGTCTCTACAAATTAAAAAAAAAAAAAAAAAGCTGAGTATGGAGGCGCGCCTGTAGTCCCAGCTACTTGGAATATACCCAAGGTAGGAGGATGGCATAAGCCCAGGAGGTTGAGGCTACAGTGAGCTATGATCATGCCACTACCTGGGTGACAGAGCAAGACCCTGTCTCAAAAAAAAAAAAAAAAAAGAGCAGAGCCAGGCGTGGTGGCTCGTGCTTGTACTCCCAGCACTTTGTGACGCCAAGGTGGGTGGAATGCTTGAGCTCAGGAGTTTAAGACCAGCCTAGGCAACATAGCGAAACCTCATCTCTACTAAAAATACAAAAATTGGCCGGGCACGGCGGCTCATGCCTGTAATCCCAGCACTCTGGGAGGCCGAGGCAGGGGGATCACCTAAGGTCAGGAGTTCAAGACCAGCCTGACTAACATGGTGAAACCCTGTCTCTACTAAAAATACAAAAATTAGTCAGGCATGATGGTGGGTGCCTGTAAACCCAGCAACTCAGGAGGCTGAGGCTGAAGAATCGCTTGAACCTGGGAGGCAGAGGTTGCAGTGAGCCGAGATCATGCCATTGCACTGCAGCCTGGGCAACAGAGCGAGACTCCATCTCGAAAAAAAAAATTAGCTGGGCATGGTGGTGGTGTACACCTATAATCCCAGCTACTCCATAGGCTGAGGTTGGGAGGATCACTTGAACCCAGGAGGCAGAGGTTGCAGTGAGCCGAGATCACACCACTGCACTCCAGCCTAGGCGACAGAGAGATCCTGTCTCAGGGGGAAAAAAAAAAGAAAAGAAACTCTAAGGACTAGCAAGCCTGAGTGGGAAGCTCTTTGGAGGGTTTTACAGGAGGCTGAGAAGCAAACAACTTGCTCCAGCTCCAGGTTTTGAAAGCGCAGGGCCTTAGGAGATTTTGCTGTGTTCTCCCCACCTGTAGCTAGTGATGACCTGGAACTTCTCTACCACATCCCAGAATTCATCCCTGAAGGTAGGAGGGGAAGGCAGAGGTGGCCTCAAGGGCGGCTGTGGGCCACAAGGGGCCCAGGTGACTCCACCTTACCGCTGTGTCCTCTCTTCCTCTGCCCTGGTTAGCTCGAGGATTGGAATTCCTGATGATCCTAGGGACAGAGTCCTACACCAGCACTGCAATGGTCCCCAAGGGCATCTTCTGTAACCCATACAACAACCTGATCTTCATCTGGGGCAACTTCCTCCTGCAGAGGTGGGCCTCTACCACCCCCGGGTGGGCCAGGCATACTCTGTCTCCCCAGCACCTTTAGGGTGGGGACCCTTTCAAGACCAGGCTAGGCAAGTCTCACCAAGCCTTCAGAGGATGCACAAATCCAGAAGTTAACCAGGACTGTGATGGGGAACACACCATTAGGGTAGTCAGCGCTGGGACGGGGGAAGCTAATGTTTTAAAGCTGTGGGAGCCCTTTTCTTAAAATGAAACCTTATATAAAGACCCAGCCTGTGTGAGCAATAGATGAGCAGTTTCTAGGGGTTTTTTTTGTTTTTGTTTTTCTTTTGGGACAGAGTCTCGCTCTGTCACCCAGGCTACACGGCAGTGGCACAATCTCAGCTCACTGCAGCCCCCGCCTCCCGGATTCAAGCGATTCTCCTGCATCAGCCTCCAGAGTAGCTGGGATTACAGCTGCGTGCCACCATGCCTGGCTAATTTTTGTATTTTTAGTAGAGACGGGGTTTCACCATGTTGGGCAGGCTGGTCTCAAACTCTTGACCTCAGGTGATCCTCCCGCCTCAGCCTCCGAGAGTGCTAGGATTACAGGTGTGAACCACCGTGCCTAATTGACAAGCATTTTCTAGGGACAGTTTAGGATCCTCCCCACCGCAGCCACCCTCTCGACCGTCAGGAACCTAGGGGCCCCTGAGCCACCTTCTTGGGTGGCTGGCAAACTGCTGGGTTGGCTCGATGCTCCTGTTTTACAGATGGGGAGCTGGAGACTCTCAAAGGGTTTGGGGTGGGGGGTGGGAGCTAGGATT
Source organism: Hylobates moloch (assembly GCF_009828535.3). Lineage (NCBI taxonomy): Eukaryota > Metazoa > Chordata > Mammalia > Primates > Hylobatidae > Hylobates > Hylobates moloch. The sequence goes on along the minus strand of NW_026652288.1, from coordinate 38,773,102 downwards.
TCAAGCTTCCTTTGCATGTTCTTACAAGTGGAGAAACAGTAAGTGGCTCCCGTGTTATTAGGCCTGGGATTGGGGGAAGCGGCTGTCCAGGATGCGCCTAGCTCTCCATCTCTGTCCCTGCAGCTCTAACAAGGAAAACTTCATCTACCTGGCAGACTTCCCCAAGGAATTGTCCATCAAATACATGGCCAGATCGTTCCGTGGGGCCGTGGCTATTGTCACGGAGACGGAGGAGGTGGGCTGCCCTGCCCCTCTCCCCATTCCCTCTTTGCCCACTCCCAAACCCCAGGGGCCTCTCTTTCCCCGTCACAGTAAAGGAGCCAAGGGAAGGGGGCACCCTCGGGGACCCTGAGAAAGGGTGGTGAAGCTCCATTTATAGCTGAAACCCCTGGAACTCAGGGTAAGTGTCAGCTCCAAAGTCATGCAGACCGGAGCTATGATCTGATCTTCAGAGGTGGCCCTCTCTCATCCTACAGTGTGGTTGTTCGCTTCATAAATATTGAGCATTTACTGTGTGCCTGCCCCCGTGATGGAGAACACAGAGCAGTCAGGGCTGCAATGGGGAAAATATTACCTATGGAAGTAGGGGGACCTGGCCCAGTCTGGGGGGTTGTGCACGTCAGGGAGGGCTTCATGGGGGAGACCACAGGGAGGGGGACATCTTGGAGGCTGGAGGGGGTCCCCCAGGTTGTGGCTCAGGAAGGGGAGTGAAGGTTCCCTTCAGATGTGTATGGGGGTGGGCATCAGTGCAGAGATGGGAAACTGAGGCCAAGGAAATGGTGAGACCCTGGAAGCTGCAAAGAGTGAGAAGAAAAAAGAGGTCTCGGCTCTAGGAACCGTGGCTGTTAGGGAGTGTGCATGTTAGGGATGCTTAGGTCGCAAGTGCCAGAAACCCAAACAGACCGAAAACATTGAAAAAAGTGATCATAGTGTGTGAGGGCTGGAACCAGAGGTGATTGGGCTCAGGGAAGTAGAGCAATGGCACCACAGAGAAAAGGAAGGGGAGCGCCCTTGGTCCCAGTGGAGGTGAGTTTCCAAACTTCATCCCTCAAACAATGGGGCCACCACACTGGGCAGAGGGTGAGGTGGGATCAGAGGACCCCATGGTCCTGACACACACACATCCGGCTGTCATACCCGCAGATCTGGTACCTCCTGGAGGGCAGCTACCGGGTGTACCAGCTGTTCCCTTCCAAGGGCTGGCAGGTGCACATCAGCTTACAGCTGATGCAACAGTCCTCTCTCTACGCATCCAATGAGACCATGCTGACCCTCTTCTACGAAGACAGCAAACTGTACCAGGTGCCTGGCGGGCCTATGCGGGGACATTGGGGCACCCCAGGAGGGCTGACCCCAGCTCACTTGGCCCTGCCTTCCCCCTGCAGCTGGTGTACCTTATGAACAACCAGAAGGGCCAGCTGGTCAAGAGGCTCGTGCCCGTGGAGCAGCTTCTGATGTATCAACAGCACACCAGCCACTATGACTTGGAGCGGAAAGGGTGAGAAGACACCGGACCATGACGGGTCTGAAGGCTCCCGGCACTGCCCTCCTGAAGCTACCATTCTTGAGAGAGGGGAGACTGAGCTAACCCCAGTGACAACCTCAGGGCTATGATGGCAGGAGTTCAGCACTTATGGAAGCTCAGAGGAGCCCAACCTAGCGGGGGGGAAGGTGCATCAGGGAGGGCTTCAAGGAGGAGGAGGTGTATGCACTGTGGCAAGAAGGGTGAGGAAGGATTAGCCAAGTGATAAGGTGGGGAAGGGTGTTCCAGAAAGGGGGAACCACCTGTGCAGAGGCCCTGATGGGAAGGGGGACAAAGTGAGCCTGGTGGTCATGGGGAGAAACTTGGACTTCATCTTGAGGGTCTTGGGAGAGCCACGAATGGGACTAAGGGAAAGGACTGCAGGATCGGATTTTACCGCGTGCCATAATGAAGCCTCCGGCCGTCGTCCTGCGGAGGGTGGATCAGAGCAACCCAGGGAGGCAGCTGGAGTCGGGACAGGGACTGGGCGCCGGGGTGGAAGGAGGAAGCAGGAGATGGAATAAAGATAAGAGGTCAAGTGGACAGGCAGATGGCGACTGCCCGTTGAGTAGGGAGGACTCTGGTCTCAGGGATCGAGGGACGTCCGAGGGGATGTGTGCAGAGGCCTCTGGGCAGCAGGGGCTGACGCGGAGGAGGAAGATCCGGGCTGGATTCGATACGGGAAGTGGGTGAGTTGGGAAAGAGGCCTGCGGAAGCTTCCAGTGCGCGGGGTGCCTTAGAGCCAGCAGCCGTTCCCCCTTGCCACTGCCCAGGGGCTACTTGATGCTCTCCTTCATCGACTTCTGCCCCTTCTCGGTGATGCGTCTGCGGAGCCTGCCCCGTCCGCAGAGATACACGCGCCAGGAGCGCTACCGGGCGCGGCCGCCGCGCGTCCTGGAGCGCTCGGGCTTCCACAACGAGAACTCGCTCGCCATCTACCAGGGCCTGGTCTACTACCTGCTGTGGCTGCACTCCGTGTACGACAAGGTGGGCGTCCGGCGGCGGGCGGGCAGACCTGAGAGGGGACTGGGGCAGCGGGGAGCGGGCTTAGAGGGCGAGGCCTGTGGAGCGGAGCGCAGCGGGATTGGAGAACAGGAGGACTGGGGGTGGGTTGGTGGGGGACCTGGGGGCGGGGCTTGGCTTGAGCGGGACTTCCAGGGGAAGGCGTTGGGGGTGTGGCCGGGTTGAAAGCAGAGTTTGGGGATGGGCTGGGGTGTGTATCTTCTGCTCTGGGTTGGGGGCTGGCATTGAGGCTAGGAGGTGGTCTGGGGATGCCGCTTGCCTGGAGGCTCTCGCCCCGCTGCCCAATCCCTTCACGGTGCCGGGCGATCCCTGCAGCCGTACGCGGACCCGGTGCACGACCCCACCTGGCGCTGGTGGGAGAACAACAAACAAGACCAGGTAGGCGGAGCGGATTGGGAGCCGGGAAAGGGGCGGCGCCCGGACACCCCTCACCGTGCCCCCACCCCCGGCGCTGACTCTGCCCCGCGCATCCGGTACCCCAGGATTACTACTTCTTCCTGGCGAGCAACTGGCGAAGCGCGGGCGGCGTGTCCATAGAAATGGACAGCTACGAAAAGATCTACAACCTCGAGTCCGCGTACGAGCTGCCGGAGCGCATTTTCCTGGACAAGGGCACTGAGTACAGCTTCGCCATCTTCCTGTCGGCGCAGGGCCACTCGTTCCGGACGCAGGCAGAACTCGGTCTGCGCGGGACCAGAGTGGAGCCCGAAGGGCGGGGCGAGGGCTGCCGGAATCTGGGAGCCTGGGGGGCGGGGACACCATCGGAGGGGCGGGGCCTGTGAGGGAAGCCTTAACCCCGTTTACTGCCCAAGACAGGCAGCGCCTTCCAGCTGCGTAGCCAGGTGGACGTGGGCGTGGTGCTGGCCGACCCCGGCTGCATCGAGGCCTCGGTGAAGCAGGAGGTCCTGATTAATCGCAACTCGGTGCTATTTTCGGTGAGGCCGCCCGGGGAGTTGGGATCAAGGGTTTTTTTTTTTTTTTTTTTGAGACAGGGTCTTGCTCTGTCGCTCAGGCTGGAGTGCCAGTGGAGCGATCACTGCATTCTTGCCCTCCTGGGCTCAAACGATCCTCCTCCCTCAACCTCCTGAGTAGCTGGGACTGCAGGCATGCGCCACAGTGCCCAGCGAACTTTTTTTTTCTTTTGAGACGGAGTCTTGCTCTGTCGCCCAGGCTGGAGTGCAATGGCACGATCTCGGCTCACTGCAACCTCTGCCTCCCAGATTCAACCGAGTCTCCTGCCTCAGCCTCCCTAGTAGCTGAGATTACAGGTGCATGCCACTACACCCAGCTAATTTTTTGTATTTTTAGTAGCGATGAGGTTTTACCATGTTGGCCAGGCTTGTCTTGAACTCCGGACCTCAAATGATCTGCCCACTTCAGCCTCCCAAAGTGCTGGGATTACAGGCGTGAGCCACTGTACCCAGCCGTAACTTTTTATTTTTTGTAGAGATGGGGGTCTCCCTATGTTGCCCAGGCTGGTCTCGAATTCCTGGGCTCAAGAGATCCTCACGCCTCGGCGTGAAGTGTGAGGTGTGAGGCATGAACCACCCTGTGCTTGGCCCCATTAGCCTATTCCTGAGTAGAAAATTGAAGCCTTCCGTTCTCCTACCAGCCGCCACCTCGCTCCAGCTATGGGTTATTTGAACTGTTTGTTGGACTTTGGGGAGATCTGTTCAACCCTTCATTTCTGCCTCTCCCCTCCTTCAACCCCAGATTACGCTCAAAGATAAAAAGCTTTGCTATGACCAGGGCATTAGTGGACATCACCTTATGAAGACTTCCATGACGGTCAATGTGAGGTCCAAGCCTGGAAGGGAGGGTGCAGGATGGTGGGAAAGCCTGGGCTGGCGGGGATCACCATCTTCACCTGCTCCTACCCGCAGGTGGTGGGTTCATCCGGGCTCTGCTTCCAGGAAACGCACCTGGGGCCCCGTATGCAAGTATTGGAGCTTGGGATACTGGGCCCTGGGAGGGGAAGGTTGGGGTTGGGTCTCAACAGGGCTAATCCCCCTGAGAATCCCACTAATGCATTCATAATTTCCCTTCTTCTCATTCTTTCTCAACATTCAACCCACTGCCACCCACTAACTCCTTTCATTCTTTTTTCTTTGAGACGGAATTTCGCTCTTGTTGCCCATGCTGGGGTGCGGCGGCGCCGTCTTGGCTCACTGCAACCTCCGCCTCCTTCGCTCAAGTGATTATCCTGCCTCAGCCTCCTGAGGAGCTGGGATTATAGGTGCCCGCCACCACGGCTGGCTAATTTTTTGTATTTTTAGTGGAGACAGAGTTTCTCCATGTTGGCCAGGCTGGTCACAAACTCCTGAACTCAAATGATCCACCCGCCTCAGCCTCCCAAAATGCTGGGATTCCAGGTGTGAGCCACCATGCCCGGCCTAACTCCTTTCATTCATTCATGTTTTCAGAAAGGGCCACCTTCCATTGTCGGTTCACACAAGTGTATGTTCCTATCTTGGCTCACTGCAACCTCCACCTCCCGGGTTCAAGTGATTCTCCTGCCTCAGCCTCCCAAGTAGCTGGGATTACAGGTGCATACCACCATGCCCAGCTAATCTTTTGTATTTTAAGTAGAGACGGAGTTTCACCGTGTTGGCCAGGCTGGTCTCGAACTCCTAACCTCAGGTGATCTGCCAGCCTCGGCCTCCCAAAGTGCTGGGATTACAGGCATGAGCCACCGCGCCCGGCCTAGGGCCACTTTTTGCAGTTGGCACAAAGGTGGCACAAGGGCTAGGCTGGCCCTGTTTTCACATCTCTCTCTTCTTCTGCCCATTCACACATTCCTCATTCAGTTCTTTGGGTTCTTGGTTCTTCACTTGCTTATACATGTGATGTCGCCTTTGCCTGGGGCAGACACTGAGGCTCAGAGAGGTGCAGAGTAACCCAGGGAGCGTGCCCCAGAGTTCTTGTTCTCACCCACTTCCCTACCCACTCCCTGGCATGTAGATCCTGGTGTTCCTCCCTCCTGGCTTAGGATGACCTTGGGCAGTCAAAAGGGGTTGTAACAGCCCCCACCTCCTTAGAGTACAAGAGATTTCATGTGCTAGACTGAATAAACAAGGAGGAAGTGTGACTGCATCAGGGTGGGCAAGGGGGAATGTGGCGGGATGAGCTCAGAGCAGTGATGGGGCAGAGTAAGTGGAGCCTCAGGGGCCATGGTAGGTGAGCTGGCTCCTCGGGAGGGCTCCAAGCAGAGGAGGGACTCGGGTGTCCCCAGGGCCCATCTGGCTGCATGGGGTGGGGGGACATCAATGAGGGGACTGGAAGCAGGGAGACTCTGGAGGAGACAAGGTTGGACAAAACAGGGTGGGGGCAAAGGAGTTGGAGGTTTAGGGGAGAGAACAGGGAGGCTCTCGGTCTTTTTTTTTTTAATTTTTTGAGACAGAGGCCTGCTCTGTCACCCAGGCTGGAGTGCAGTGGTGCAGTCTTCGCCTCTACCTCCCTGGTTCAAGCGATTCTCCTGCCTCTGCCTCCCGAGTAGCTGGGATTACAGGCATGCACCACCACACCCAGCTAATTTTTTGTATTTTTAGTAGAGACAGGGTTTTGCTATGCTGGCCAGGCTAGTCTCGAACTCCTGGACTCAAGTGATCGGCCTCCTGAAGTTCTGGGATTACAGGCATGAGCCACTGCACCAGGCCGTTTTAATGATATTAATGACCATATTGCCCTTGGCCGTGAGGGAGAGCCAGGCAGCTGGTGGTGGTGTTTGTGGGAGGGGGACTGTCCTTCCTGCCCCTCACCCCTCCAGGGGACTGAGGAGACCCTGGCCACCCCCGTGAGCCTTTTTTCCTCCCACCGAGGGCAACCTGATGGTGCCAGTGTTCATTGGCTGCCCCCCAGGCAAGCGCCTGGCCTTCGACATCACCTACACGCTGGAATACAGCCGCCTGAAGAACAAACACTACTTTGACTGCGTTCACGTGAATCCCGAGATGCCCTGCTTTCTCTTCCGGGACAGTGTGTATCCAGTCCCTTCCCTGCACAGTTCACTGCCCTCTTGCCCCCACCACTTTGCATTCTCCCTCCCCACTCCTCTCCCCGCAGGCTACCCACCCTTTTTCCTGCGGCATCTCACTTTCCCCCCTCTCTGTCCTCAGCTTCTTGGGCCAAGCTAATTTCTTCTTCTGGTCTCAACCCCCTCCAACCCCATAGTTTTCTACCCCTTCTTCTTGATTCAAGATTTGGTGACAGGAGACTCTGGCAGTTTCCAGGGCAGGTAAAGGCGTGGCCAGCTTGCAGCTAGGCAGGTGGAGGGAGTGGAAGGGGATGGGTGCAGGTCTGGAGACCCAGGGGCCAGTCCGTGTGCACTTCTGTCCCTGGTAGCTACGTGCTGCTGGTGGTGGGTGGCGGGCCCACAATGGACAGCCTCAAGGACTACAGCGAGGATGAAATCTACCGCTTCAACAGCCCCCTGGACAAGTAATCCCCGCGGGGCCCCACGTGTAATCGGCCTTGCTTCCCCTGGAGGCCTTTCCCACTTCCAAGCCAAGCCCACCTCACAAGCCCCCGCCTCCGCATCTCAGGCCCTGCCCACAGTGGGGCTCTTAGGATCCCACAGGCAAGCTCCTGCCCGCCCCCTAATACCACGCTCCCTGCACATAAGACCCTGCCCCCTGCACCCACCTCTGGCCTCCCTCCACACTGACCACTGAGGCCATACCTCCCCCACACCGCCCCCAACCCCTGGCTGAGATGACCTGGGCCTGCCCAGGACCAACAGCCTTATCTGGACCACGAGGACCACAAGGACCACCAAAGACTCGGCCTTCCACATCATGTCCCACGAGAGCCCGGGCATCGAGTGAGTGCGTAGCCTGGCCCTCTTGGCCCCCATCTGTCAGTAGTCCATCGGGCCCACCTATCCTTTCTGCGCCTAGGAGGCCTCTTGATCCCCAAGTCACACTGACTGCCTTTGTGTTACTTAAATGGGGCTGAACTTTGCACAAGTTGAAGTCTCTGCCTGGAATGCTGCTCCCTCCGACTCTCTTCAGGCCTTAGGAAGATGCCCCTTCAGCCAGGAGGACTTTTCTGTTTCAGGATGGGACAATTGTCCCTTCATGGCTCCCATGGCCTCCTGGGGCTCTCCCATCCCAGCCCTGAGCCCCCTACCTATGCGTCCCCGTCCCAGAGTGGACAGCTCTGGGCAGTCATAGTCTGGTGTGGGGTCTGTCTCTCCTCCAGAACTGGGTCCTGAATAGACTCATAAATTTGTTTTTATTTTTATTTTTGAGATGGAGTTTCACTCTTTGTTGCCCAGGCTGGAATGCAGTGGCATGATTTCAGCTCACTGCAACCTCCACCTTCTGGGTTCAAGCGATTCTCCTGTCTCAGCCTCCTGTTTGTTTATTTTTTGAAACAGGCTCCCTCTGTGGCCCACCAGGCTGGAGTGCAGTGGCGCAATCTCAGCTCACTGCAACCTCTCCCTCCCAGGTTCAAGCAATTCTCCTGCCTCAGCCTCCCAAGTAGCTGGGATTACAGGCACCCGCCACCATGCCTGGCTAATTTTTGTATTTTTAGTAGGGATGGGGTTTCACCATGTTGGTCAGGCTGGTCTTGAACTCCTGACCTCAGGTGATCCACCTGCCTCAGCCTCCCAAAGTACTGGGATTACAGGCGCATGCCACCATGCCCATTTCATTTTTGTATTTTTTTTTTCTAGTAGAGACAGGGTTTCACCATGTTGGCCAGGCTGGTTAACATAGCATTTATTGAATGAAAGAATGAACAAATGAATAAATCAATTCATGGCAGGCATTTATTGATATTTGAATGGGAGTATTAATGAATGAATAAAACAATGGAGAAACAAATTCACATATAGGGGCTCAATAAGTTTCATTCAATGAAAGGAAAAAAATGAAGCCATGAGCAAATGAAGGCAGTGAATGAATGAACAACTTGCGCCTAGTCAGAATTTAACCTGCTTTATTTTTCATTTTTTATTTTTATTTATTTTTTTGAGAAGAGTCTTGCTCTGTCACCCAGGCTGGAGTGCAATAGTGCAATCTCAGCTCACTGCAACCTCTGCCTCTTGGGTTCAAGTGATTCTCCCAACTCAGCCTCCTGTGTAGCTGGGATTACAGGTGCATGCCACCATGCCCCACTAATTTTTGTATTTTTTTGTAGAGACGGGGTTTCACCATGTTGGTCAGGCTGGTCTTGAACTCCTGACCTCAAGTGATCCACCTGCCTCGGCCTCCCAAAGTGCTGGGATTATAGGTGTGAACCACCATGCCCGGCCTAACCTGCATTTATTGGATAATGAATAAAGAAGGGAATAAAGGAAAGATGTGACTTTGTACCTAGTAAGTGCTCAAGCTATATCTATGGGATAAAGGAATGAAGGGAGCAAAGAATGAATAAGGAGTTGGCACATGATAGGTACACAGCCTCTAGATGGATGCACAGTGACAGAGGAATTGACAGATGGAGGCATGAAGGGAGGAGGAAATGAATGAGTGGACAACCTGTGGCACAGTAGGCGTTCAGTCAGCATGACTGAATGAGTGAATGAAGGAATGAATGAGGGAAGGCATGAGATCGCACCCATTTGGTCCTCACCGAGAACGTTGGGGTGGAGGAAGAAATTGGGAGTTGGCACAGACTAGGCATGGTTGGTAGTGCAACTGCCTGATCTTTGGCTCGCAGGTGGCTCTGTCTGGAGAACGCCCCATGCTATGACAATGTTCCCCAAGGCATCTTCGCCCCTGAATTCTTCTTCAAGGTGTTGGTGAGCAATAGGTGAGCCAGGCAAGTGGCCCAGGTGCGGGTCAGGGGCTGCCCATGGAATGCCTGGTTTCTCCTCTAATCCTGGATCCCCTCCCAACCCCCGCAGAGGAGTGGACACGAGCACCTACTGCAACTACCAGCTCACCTTCCTGCTGCACATCCACGGGCTACCACTCAGTCCCAAGCGGGCCCTTTTCATCGTCATGGTGAGTGGCTGTCCGGGAGCTGCCCTACTGGGTGGGCAGGGGTCCACGCCTCCACACCTATGCTTGTTATACCTTCGCTCATTCATCCCTTCATTCACTCATCTAGTCATGCTGACTGAACGCCTGCCATGCCACAGGCTGTCTACTCATTCATCTCCTCCTGCTGTCATGCCTCCATCTGTCAATTTCCCTGTCACTGTGGATCCAGATTGTGGACTGTGTACCTTATCATGTGCCAACTCCTTATTCATTCTTTGCTCCCTGCAGGTGTCGGCCAGTGTGTGTGTGGGCCTGGTGATCTTCTACATCGCCTTCTGCCTCCTGTGGCCCCTTGTGGTGAAGGGCTGCACGATGATCCGGTGGAAGATAAACGACATCATTGCCTCAGAATCCTACTACACCTACGCCTCCATTTCCAGAATCTCGAGCATGCCATCTCTGAGACATTCCAAGATGGGCTCCATGTTCAGCTCCAGGATGACAGAGGACAGGGCTGAACCCAAGGAAGCCGTGGAGAGACAGTTGATGACCTGAGTGTCCCGCCTGCCCCAGTGCCCAGTCACTGTCACGCCTCCCCTACGAGGCCCATCTTGAAGATGCAGCCTGTCACCCAGCCCAGGCCTCTCTGTTTTGCTTGATGTTTACTTCTCGTTCAGACTCAAATAAAGCCTTTTTTCAGGACCAGCAGTGGGCTCTCTTAAGAGCTCGAGTTCAGAAGGTTTGTACCAGCATAGCTGCACATTAAAATATCAAAAACCTGGCTGGGCACGGTGGCTCATGCCTGTAATCCCAGCACTTCGGGAGGCCAAAGCAGGCAGATCACTTGAGGTCAGGAGTTTGAGACCAGCCTGGCCCACATGGTGAAAACCTGTAACCCTGTCTCTACTAAAAATACAAAAAATTAGCTGGGCATGATGGTGCGTACCTGTAATTCCAGCTACTTGGGAAACCGAGACAGGATAATCCCTTGAACCTGGGAGGCAGAAGTTGCAGTGAGCCAAGATTGCGCCACTGCACTCCAGCCTGGGCAATAGACCAAGACTCCGACTGAATAAAACAATAAATAAAACATCAAAAACCTTCTAGGCCACCTGTTAAATAGTGGCTTCTCTGTGTGCCTGTTGGCTGGGCCTCTCCCCAGGGTGCCCCAGACCTCCCTGTGGTCCAGCAGGATCCTCCACAATCCAGGCCCATTGCTATGGCCGACCATCTGTTCTGATTGTTCAGTGTTAAATATTTTGAATGTCAACACCTATCTAATGTCTTAAGGAGGGGACCCTGGAGACGTCAGGATTCTTATTTTAGTTGCAAGTAGCAAATATTTCCCTCAATATGGTCTACATGAAAATGGTAATTTACAGGCTTCAGGTACAGTTTGATCCAGAAGTCCCAAGGTCCACATGATTCAGCCTTTATTTCTCTGTAGTTTTTTCTTCTCTGTCCTCCTCTGAGTGCAGTCTCTGACCTCAGGACAACTCCCCTCACCATCTGAGGCTAGTTATACAGTCCATAATCTGGATGCATGCGTAGTGACCAATGAATTGACAGATGGAGGCATGAAGGCAGGAGGAAATAAATGAGTAAAAAAATAAAAAAAATACCCTGTTGCATGGTAGGCATTCGGTCAGCATTAATAGATGAAGGAATGAAGGAGCGAATGAGGAAAGGTATGAGATTGCACCTAGTTGGTGCTCACCCAGAGTGTTGGGTTGGAGGAATAAATCGGGGTTGGCATCGACTAGGCATGGTTGGTAGCACAAAAACCTGATGAAATTTGACAATAACAAGAGTTGGCAACATTCATGTGTGTAAGGACTGCTGGCTAAGGTTGTTTCCACCACCAAGATTCTATCGAGTCACCTCATGGTCCAGGTGAACACATCATAATCCTGTATCAGTCAAGTCAACATGTTATTTAAATATCACCATCTGCATTTCCAGCCAAGATAGAGTGACAGAGACTGGATTTCCCCTCATACTTGAAACTATTTATTTTTTTTTGAGATGGAGTCTCACTCTGTTACCCAGGCTGGAGTGCAGTGGTGTGATCTCGGCTCACTGCAACCTCCACCTCCTGGGTTCAAGCGATTCTCCGGCCTCAGCCTCCTGAGTAGCTGGGACTACAGATGCATGCCACCATGCCTGGCTAATTTTTTGTATTTTTAGGGTAACACGGTTTTTGTAACACAGGTTTCACCGTGTTAGCCAGACTGGTCTCCATCTCCTGACCTCGTGATCTGCCCGCCTCAACCTCCCGAAGTGCTGGGTTTACAGGCATGAGCCACCTGGCCTGGCCGTATCATCGTGGTATTTTGTTTATTTGTGTCATTTTTTTTTGAGATGGAGTTTTGCTCTTGTTGCCTAGGCTGGAGTGCAATGGTGCAATCTTGGCTCACTGCAACCTCCGCCTCCCAAGTTCAAGTGATTCTCCTGCCTCAGCCTCCCGAGTGAGTAACTGGGATTGCAGACACCCACCATGCCTGGATAGGTAATTTTTTGTATAGTAGAGACGGAGTTTCACCATGTTGGCTAGGCTGGTCTCAAACTCCTGACCTCAGGTGATCCACCCACTTCAGCCTCCCAAAGTGCTGAGATTACAGGCATGAGCCACTGCACCCGGCGATCATTTTTTTTTAAAACATTGTTTAACGCCACAACTTCTTTCACATATGCTGGGACTACTTGTGAAAGCCACCATGCCCATTCTTTCCTTTTTTTTTTTTTGAGCACAGTCTCGCTCTGTCACCCAGGCTGGAGTGCAATGGCGATCTCAGTTCACTGCAACCTCTGCCTCCCGGGTTCAAGTGCTTCTACTGCCTCAGCCTCCCAAGTAGCTGGGACTACAGACACGCACCACCACGCCCAGCTAATTTTTGGTATTTTTACATTTATTTATTTATTTATTGTCTCTGAGATGGAGTCTCACTCTGTCACCCAGGCTGGAGTGCAGCGGCACAATCTCAGCTCACTACAAGCGATTCTCCTGCCTCAGGCTCCTGAGTATCTGGGATTACAGGTGCGTGCCACCACGCACAGCTGATTTTTTTTTTTTTTTTTTTGTATTTTCAGTAGAGATGGGGTTTCGCCATGTTGGCCAGGTTGGTCTCGAACTCCTGACCTCAAGTGATCTACCTGCCTCGGCTTCCCAAAGTGCTGGGATTACAGGCATGAGCCACCGTGCCCGGCCAACAAATATTTATTGACTGTCTACTAATATTTGCCAAGCACTGAGATATTGGGAATTCAGTAGTGAAGGAAATCGTCCTGCCTTCATGGAGATGACATTCTAAATGGTGGAGATGGAGAGTGAGAGTCGGGTTTGAGAAAAACGTGCTGTCCAGGTGCAGTGGCTCACATCTGTAATCCCAACACTTTGAGACGTCAAGGCAGGAAGATCGCTTGAGCTCAGGAGTTCGAGACCAGCCTAGTCAGTATAATGAGACTCTGTCTCTACAAAAAATTTAATTTGTTTTCAAAAAGAGAGAAAAAGTGATGTTGAATGTGCAGGTGTAATTATCAATCAATGGAGGAAGGAGAAGTTGGTATGAGAAGTTGTGAATACCGGCCAGGCAAGGTGGCTCATGCCTGTAATCCCAGCACTTTGGGAGGCCAGGGCCCGGGGAATCACCTGAGATCAGGAGTTGGAGACCAGCCTGACCAACATGGTGAAACCCTGTCTCTACTAAAAATACGAAAATTAGCCAGGCGTGGTGGCACGTGCTTGTAATCCCAGCTACTTGGGAGACTGGGGCAGGAGAATCACTTGAACCCAGGAGGCGGAGGATGCAGTGAGCCAAGATCGCTCCATTGCACTCCAGCCTGGGAAACAAGAGCTAAACTCCGTCTCAAAAAAAAAAAAAAAAAAATTGTGAATCCTCCACTTACATATGACATTTAAAGCCATAGAACTGGATGAGTTTTGTAACTAGTTAGAGCATATAAGCTTGGGAAAAAAATGTGCATTGAAAAAGAGACTGGAGAGGGAGTCCCAGGTACACATCCTAGCTGTTAGTCCTTTGGAAGGTTACCCAGCCTCTCAGTCTGTCTATAAAATGAGAATAACACAGCTCTCCAAATGGCACGACATTGCTACCTTTTGGCTTGGAGACGCTGCCCCGAAGGCGGAACCTCCAGGACAGTTACGTAGCGTCCCGAGCACTCAGACTGAAGCCAGGGCAGCCATGTTCATTACTGGAACCGTGAGGTGGGTGGGGGTTGCACTGAGACAGCTGTCATTTTCAGTTAGGGCAAAAGCCAACTTCCGGTCACCATCTTGAGTGACGACAGAGGCGGAGCTCCAACTGACATGTTCATTAAGGGCAGGGCTCCGAGGGCGCCACCTCGAGAGCGACGGCGGGCTATCCGGGGCGGGCTGAGGCAGGTTGTAGCCCCGCCCCGGGCCTTGGGCTCCACCTCTCGGCCCCACTTCCGCCGGGCGAGCATTTGTAGGCGGCGCTGCCGTAAATCAGGCGGTCGGCTTGCCGCATCACGCAAGATGGCGGCCACGGCGGTGAACGGGGCGGCAGGCTTCTCGAGCTCCGGGCCCGCGGCGACTTCGGGCGCTGTCCTGCAGGCCGCGACCGGCATGTACGAGCAACTCAAGGGCGAGTGGAACCGTAAAAGCCCCAATCTTAGCAAGTGCGGGGAAGAGCTGGGCCGACTCAAGGTAAGGTCGGCAGGCCCAGGAAACCGAGTGTTGCGGGCGTGGGGGGCGCTACGAGGTGTCTGGACCCAACCAAGTACCGGGCCGCGGAAGCCACCTCGGTGCCAGCGAGACTGAGGCGGGCTGGGGGATCCGATGGGGCGAAAGATTTGGAACAGCCAAAGTGGGGACTCGGAGGGCGTCAAGAAGCGAGAGAGGGACAGGGCGCGGTGGTGGTCACCCTGTAATCGCAGCACTTTGGGAGGCCGAGGCGGGGGAGCATCGCTTCAGCCCAGGAGTTCAAGATCAGCCTGAGCAACATAGCGAGACTGTCTCTACGTTTTTTTTTTTTTTAAGTGAGAGATGACTGGAATGGACCCACACGGGAGTGGTGGGGGAATGATTGAAAGACTCGTGACGGCAGAACTGAGTGAGGAGTTAGATTTTTGGTGCTTGGAGGCTTAACTGGTCGGAGTGGCAGGATTGGGGTTCGGGCTTTTCTAATGGTGGATTCCAGGCAAGACCAAGTGGGAAATGAGGACGGCCCAGAGTGATAAAAGAATGAGGCTGAAAAGGTGGGCTGTGTAGAGGGTGTGTGGTTAAGACCAGGAGAGGTTAGGATCTGAGAGATCTGGGGCTTAGGCTCGCATCTGTGGGGAGAGGGGGCAGCCTAGTTGTGAAGGCAGGACTGAACCTAGAAGAAATATTCTTACAAGTAGAGAACAAGAATACGGGGCTCAGAGTGCTTCAGACCAAACATGTGTTGGGAGGGAGTGTAAATCCAGTGGCTTGGAACAAGCTGCTGAGCCTGCTAAGGAAAGATGTATGGGCTGAACTGTGGGGGGAGATTTGGACCACCCCCTCCCAGATATAGATTTTGGGGATAGCCCAGCTACCCCTTCCCCAAAACATTGTGGGGAAGATCGGCCAAGAATGGAATGTACTTCTGTCCCCACCGCCGCGTGATTCCACTGGGTCAGGCACTGAGTGTCCCTCCTTGTTTCCCCAGTGGGGCTATTAATAATTGTAATGTGATGTAATCTTAAATGGGCATGTGTTGCGTGCTCAGGCCCTGTTCTGAGTGCTTTATGAGAAAGGATTCCTCATGAGTCAGGATGATGGTTAGCTCCATTTTCCACGTGGGAAGACCAAAGCGTAGAGCAGGTAAGTCATCTGTATTTGAATTCCCTTCTTTTCTTTCTTCCCTTCTTCCCTTCCCCATCAGCTAGTTCTTCTGGAGCTCAACTTCTTGCCAACCACAGGGACCAAGCTCACCAAACAGCAGCTAATTCTGGCCCGTGAGTGTCACTGGGGTTGGTGGGGGTGATGATCTGGGGGTCATGGCAGGAATGGTAGCACTGGTGGTTGGGGAAGAGACCTCAGTCACCTCCTGAGAGCTCACTCTGTCACCCACAGGTGACATACTGGAGATCGGGGCCCAATGGAGCATCCTACGCAAGGACATCCCCTCCTTCGAGCGCTACATGGCCCAGCTCAAATGCTACTACTTTGATTACAAGTGAGAATGGGCCCTGCCCCCGATCGGGGGGTGGTTGTATGGCAGCTCTTTTATTTCTGGAGCTCTGGCCACTTGAGTCCTCTTCCTTCATCTGGGAGCTCCTCCTGGCTTAGTTCTGTCCTCTGGCTGCAGGGTCAGGGGTTGGCTTGGAGGTCCTGAGACTTGGCTAGACTAGTCAGTCTCCCCCTACCCATTCCCACATTGCACCCCCTCTGCCCAGTGGGGCTGCCATCACCTTTCACTTGTCCTGGCCCCAGCGTTGCCCCTCTGACTCAAACCCCTGTGGCAGCCAGTAGGATCATGTGACACTAAAATTTGACACTGTCCATACCCTGCTCAGAACCTGCCATGGCTCTTCATGGTCCTCAGGCACAAGACCAAGTTCTTTCCTGTGGCTTCCAGTGCAGTTCCAGCTCCCACCCCTCTGCCTGTGCCTGCCCATCCCAGCCCTTGCTCTCACTGGACTGTGAGCTTTCTAAAGGCAGAGCCTGGAACCGTCTCGGTTACTGCTATGTCCCTAGCATGGCCTACCACAGGGCCAGGCCCAGAACAGGGACTCACTGGATATGTGTTGAATATAAAACTGAATGATACCTGCACAGATTAATGATTGGGAATTTGACATCAGACAAACCTGGCTTTGAAATGTCTAGCCGCTTCCTGATTATGAGGTTTGGGCAAATGACTTTACCTCTCTCAGTTTCCCTGTTAAATTAGGGAGTGGCGATTCTTTTATTTATTTATTTTTGGAGACAGGGTCTTGCTGTGTTGCCCAGGCTGGAGTGCAGTGGTGCAGTCAGTCATGCCTCACCACAGCCTTGACCTCCTGGGCTCAAGCGGTACTCCTACCTTAGCCTCTCAAGTAGCTAAGGCTACAGGTGCACACCACCACTCCTGGGTCTTTTATTTTAATTTTTTGTAGAGATGGGGGGTCTCACTTTGTTGCCCAGGCTGGTCTCGAACTCCTGGCCACAAGTGATCCTCCTGCCTTGGGCTCCCAGAGTGTTGGGATTACAGGTGTTGAGTCATTGCATCTGACTCCAATAACTTTTTTTTTTGAGACAGAGTTTCACTCTTGTTGCCCAGCCTGGAGTGCAGTGGTGCAATCTCGGCTCACCACAACCTCTGCCTCCCGGGTTCAAGCGATTCTCCTGCCTCAGTCTCCCAAGTAGCTGGGATTACAGGCATGTGCCACCACGCCCGGCTAATTTTTGTATTTTTAGTAGAGACAAGGTTTCTCCATGTTGGTCAGGCTGGTCTCGAACTCCTGACCTCAGGTGATCCGCCCACCTCAGCCTCCCAAAGTGTTGGGATTACAGGCGTGAGCCACCATGCCCGGCCAATAACTCTTTTTTTTTTTTTTTTTAGTCGGAGTCTCACTCCGTCACCCAGGCTAGAGTGCAACAGCGGGATCTCGGCGCACTGCAACCTCCGCCTCCCAGGTTCAAGTGATTCTCCTGCCTCAGCCTCCCTCAGCCTCCTGAGTAGCTGGGATTACAGGTGCCCACCACCACGCCCAGCTAAGTTTTGTATTTTTAGTAGAGATGGGGTTTTGCCAGGTTGGCCAGGCTGGTCTTGAACTCCTGACCTCAGGTGATCTACCTGCCTCCGCCTCCCAGAGTGCTTGGATTATAGGTGTGAGCCACTGCGCCTGGCCAGTAACTCTTAATATAATTATAGCTAACACTTCGTGTTTATTTGGGCCAGGTATTGTTCTAATCACCTTACCTGGGTTGAATTGTTTAATTCACTTAACGCTTGTTCATTCAACCCATCTGTACAAAATGGATACTGTGAGGCTGGGCATGATGGCACATGCCTGAAATCCCAGCACTTTGGGAGGCTGAGACAGGAGGATCGCTTGAGCCCAGGATTTCCAGACCTGCCTGGCCAACATGGCGAAATCCTGTCTCTACAAGAAATATTAAAAAATTAGCTGGGCAGGCTGGGCATGGTGGCTTTCACCTGTAGTCCCAGCACTTTGGGAGGCCAAGGCGGGCAGATCATGAGTTCAGGAGATTGAGACCATCCTGGCTAACACGGTGAAACCCTGTCTCTAAAAAAAAATACAAAAATTAGCCGTGTGTGGTGGTAGGTGCCTGTAGTCCCAGCTACTCGGGAGACTGAGGCAGGAGAATGGCGTGAACCCGGGAGGCAGAGCTTGCAGTGAGCCGAGATCGTGCCACTGCACTCCAGCCCGGGCGACAGAGCAAGACTCCGTCTCAAAAAAAAAAAAAAAAAAAATTAGCTGGGCATGGTGGTGTGTACTTGTATTCCCAGCTACTTTGGAGTCTGAGGTGGGAGGATGGCTTGAGCGTGGGAAGTTGAGGCTGCAGTGAGCCTGGATGACAGAGCAAGACCCTGTCTTGGAATTGGAAAAAAAAAAAAAAGAGCCAGGCACAGTGGCTCATACCTGTAATCCCAGCACTTTGGGAGGCCGAGGTGGGTGGATCATGAGATCAGGAGTTCGAGACCAGCCTGGCCAGCATAGTGAAACCCCGTCTCTACTAAAAATACAAAAAATTAGCCGGGCATGGTGGCGTATGCTGTAGTCCCAGCTACTTGGGAGGCTAAGTCAGGAGAATCACTTGAACCCGGCAAGCGGAGGTTGCAGTGAGCCAAGAACGCACCATTGCACTCCAGCCTGGGCAACAGAGAGAGACTCCTTCTCAAAAAATAAATAAATGAAAGGATACTGTGGTGATACCCAGTTTACACTTTGGGAAACCGAGGTTGTCATTTCACTGAAGTGAGGTCACTCTCTTGGGTCAATATGACTCTTGTAAGTAACTTATTCATGCATCTTTGGGCCACAGTTTCCTCATATGAAAACCCAGGACCTGATACCTCTTCAGGAAGATGCATGGGGCAGTTGTGAGGATTCCTGGAGTCTGGGGTAGAGGGCTCGCTAGGCCCCTAAATCCTCCTTAACCTGCTTCCCCGTCCCACGTCCACAGGGAGCAGCTCCCCGAGTCAGCCTATATGCACCAGCTCTTGGGCCTCAACCTCCTCTTCCTGCTGTCCCAGAACCGGGTGGCTGAGTTCCACACGGAGTTGGAGCGGCTGCCTGCCAAGGACATCCAGAGCAATGTCTACATCAAGCACCCCGTGTCCCTGGAGCAAGTGAGATGGCAAGGGGCGGGGGAGGACCTGGCCAAAGTGGGTGGTGCAGGGGTGGCCTTAGGAGGGCTTTCCTGAAGGAGTGGCCAGGGTTCACCCATCTTTCCACCCACGGACCCATCCTCTTGTTTTTCCAACAAATACTGTGTGCCCAGCGGTTGTCAGACTGTGCAGTGAGCCAAGCAGGTGAAATTCATGATCTTGTGGTGATGGCACTGGGGTGCAGAAGCAGATAGTAAGCCCGAAGAGTGAGTGGCCTGCGCAGTCTGTCAGATGCCGAGTGCTGTGGAGAAAAGGCAGGAAGGAGAGTGGAGAGGCAGGGACGGGTGATATTTATCTCGGGGAGTCAGAAGGCCTCACTGAAAAGGTGAAATTGGAGAAAGACTTGAAAAGGGTGAGGAACTAGCTCATGCCTGTAATCTCAGCACTTTGGGAGGCTGAGGCAGGAGGACTGCTTGAGCCCAGGAGTTCAAGGCTGCAGTGTGCTATGATCACACCACTTTATTCTAGCCTGGGTGACAGTGAGATTCTGTCTCTATTTAGAAAATAAATAAATAAAAACAAATTTTTTAAAGAAAAGGGTCGCCGGGCGCGGTGGCTCACGCTTGTAATCCCAGCACTTTGGGAGGCCGAGGCGGGCGGATCATGAGATCAGGAGATCGAGACCACGGTGAAACCCCGTCTCTACTAAAAATACAAAAAAATTAGCCGGGCGTGGTGGTGGGCGCCTGTAGTCCCAGCTACTCGGGAGGCTGAGGCAGGAGAATGGCGTGAACCCGGGAGGCGGAGCTTGCAGTGAGCCGAGATTGCGCCACTGCACTCCAGCCTGGGCGACAGAGAGAGACTCTGTCTCAAAAATAAAAATAAAAATAAAAATAAAGAAAAGGGTGGCCGTGCACAGTGGCTCACGCCTATAATCCCAGCACATTGGGAGGCCGAGGCGGGTGCATCACCTGAGATCAGGAGTTCGAAACCAGCCTGGCCAACATGGTGAAACCCCATCTCTATAAAAATACAAAAATCAGCCGGGCGAGTGGTGGGTGCCTGTAATCCCAGCTACTCGGGAGGCTGAGGCAGGAGAATCACTTGAACCCAGGAAGTGGAGGTTGCAGTGAGCCAAGATTGTGCCGTTGCACTCCAGCCTGGGCAACAGGCTCAAAAAAGAAAAGCAAAGAAAAGGGTAAGGAACTGAACCCTGTGGACAGCCAGGCAGAGGGACCAGCCAGTCCAAGTGTCCTGAGGCAGTACTGTGTCTGCTGTGTTCGAAGGACAGCCAAGAAGACAGTGTTTTTGGAACAAAGTGAGCAGGGCCAGGGAAAAGCCTTAGGACCTAAGGTTAGGAAGTTGTTCCTGGGGCTGACATCTTGTGGGAGGATTTGGTCAGTGGGGAGAGGATGGGAGAGAGGGCAGTTAGGGCGGGCAGCACAGTTCGGGCAAAGGTGTACAGGGATGAGCCTGTGGTGGAGCCAGCACTGTCTCCCTCCTGGAAAATAGATGGATAATTGGACAGTAGATGAGATAATGAGATGCCAGCCCAGAGCAGGCTTGGGGAGAAGGAGGGAGGGAGGAAGAGGGGGTGAGAGTGTGTGTGTGTGTGTGTGCGCGCGCGCGCATAAACCAGCAAGGGCTTTCTGGAAGAGGGGTTACCCAGGGCAGGGGTGTGGCTGTGTGGCAAAGGGTGTTCTGGCAGGGTAGGGATTACAGGGGCACTAGGAGGGATGAGGCCCACACAGGTAGGCCCCTTTGCAGCCTCCTCTTCATTCTCTCTTCTTCCCCCTTCCCGGCTTCTGCAGTACCTGATGGAGGGCAGCTACAACAAAGTGTTCCTGGCCAAGGGTAACATCCCCGCCGAGAGCTACACCTTCTTCATTGACATCCTGCTAGATACTATCAGGTGCGTAGCGGGGCCGGGCCCTGTGGAGTTTGGAAAGAACTTGGGCTTGAGTCGGACAGCTCCGAGTCTGAATCTCATTCCAGCCATTGGTTGTCTGGGTAGGCTAGGTGTGTTTCTCATCCTCCTAGCACCTCAGCTCTCCTTTTCAGTGAATTGGGCCTGGTCATGGGATTGTGGATAATGGCCCTCATCTCACCACCCTTGGCTGTTGACATGTGTGGCCACGTGTGTCAAACCTGAGCATGGAATTGGTTCAGCAGGCAGGGATTGTGCGGCCTGTCTTAGCCCATCTTCCGTCCTAGATACCCAACCAGTGAGTCATGAGACTTCACCTCCAGCCACCAAAACTGTGGAACCCTCAGTTTCCCCTTCTCTAGAATGGGTTGACCAAATCCCAACAGCCCCTTGGGTTACCGTGTTTACAAGTGACATCCCATGGGCAGATGGATGTGACATACAAATCCCTTGAGGAGTAAAAGGGTGTCAAAGTGGTGGCTGAGCTGATGCACTCGGGCAGAGCACCAGATCAGAATGAGTTTCCATGCCTTAGGTGCAAAGGCAAGCCCAGAGGCATTCGAGTGAGGAGTGGTAGCCAGTACCCACTACCCACCGCATGACCTAAGTGATGTCGGAGGCACTCCTCCCCATCACTGGCTTTTCCCCAGAGCTTACCCCCGCCCTCACTACAGTGACTTAATGCCTTGTTCTTTTTCTACTTCGGTGTTGTTCATGGTGCCTCTTGATGGGTACAAGGAACCCCCCAGGATCTATGAAGTGGAGTGCAGCACCCTGGTGATGGGTGTTATGAGAAGAGATGCCCTCATGTGAATCCCAAGCTGGGTTTCAGACCTGAAATCCTGTGGCTGGGAGTGGGATTCAGAGTGTGGGCCCAGGAGTCGGAGATTTCAGTGGGTATCTCCCGTGGCCCTTGCTTGCTTTGCGAGTCTGGTCAAGTTTCTCCCCCTCTGAGCCTTGATGAATAAAACAGGGCCCCTCACATATTCCTGCCATCAGTGCTGAACTCCAGGGTCAGAGCTGACACATGTCAGGTCTGGGGGGACACGTCCTGGGAGGTTGTCGATGCTCAGTAATGAAGAGCTTCTCATCTTCCCCCAGGGATGAGATCGCTGGGTGCATCGAGAAGGCCTACGAGAAAATCCTTTTCACTGAGGCCACCCGGATCCTCTTCTTCAACACACCCAAAAAGATGACAGACTACGCCAAGAAGGTGGCTGGGGTACAGGGCAAGGGGCTGTGGGACCAAGGGGTGAAGTCACTAACAACAGTGTGGGGTGGCTTAGAGGGACACTGGAACAAGGCTGCCCAGGTTTAAGTTCAACTGTGTGACTCTAGGCAAGCTCCCAAAGCTCTCTGAGCATCAGTTTCTCTATCCACAGAATGGGGCTAGATACATGGGTTGAGCTTAGTACCTGGCACCAGCTGGAGGTGGGCGGAGGTGGGCGCTGCACGCATGTTGGCTGCTGTCTTTCTCAAAATTTCTTAGAGGTGGCAGCTTTTTCTGCAAGACTTTGCTTCATTTGGTCTCAGGCGTTTGAGCACAAGCAACGCTTGGTGTTGCAGGAGGAGGGCTGGGACCAGGCTATGGAAGGTGAAATTGGGCTGGGTGCAGTGGCTCACGCGCACCAAGGTGGATCCTCCCACCTAGGCTCACTCTGGGAGGCTGAGGTGGGAGGATCACCTGAGGTCAGGAGTTCGAGACCAGCCTGGTCAACATGGTAAAACCCCATCTCTACTAAAAAATACAAAAACAATTAGCCAGATGTGGTGGCGGGTGCCTGTAATCCCAGCTACTTGGGAGGCTGAGGCAGGAGAATTGCGTGAACCCAGGAGGTGGAGGTTGCAGTGAGCCGAGATCACGCCATTGCACTCCAGCCTGGGTGACAGAGCGAGACTCCGTCTGGAAAAAAAAAAAAAAAAGAAGGTGAAATTGAATTTTAGTGATAGTGACAGCTGGTAACTGATCTGTCACTCAGGCCAAACACTATCCTCGGTGCTTTAAAGGTGTTGATTCACCACATCCTCACAGTTGACCCAGAGAGGTGTGTAATTAGGGTCCCAGTCTCAACACAGAGAAACTGAGGAACAGAGAGGTGAAGTTACTTGTCAAGGGTCGTTGGGGTAGAGTACGGTTGGTGAGAAAAGAGAGCATAGGACACTTGGGCAAGTGCTGGCCCCCTAGTGTGGGGAAGGAGCCTTTGTGATCACTCTACCCATCTCTAATCCCTCCTTTCCTGCAGCGAGGGTGGGTCCTGGGCCCCAACAACTACTACAGTTTTGCCAGCCAGCAGCAGAAGCCGGAAGACACCACCATTCCCTCCACAGAACTGGCCAAACAGGTCATCGAGTATGCCCGGCAGCTGGAGATGATCGTCTGAGCCCCCCGGGCACTGGGTGGGGCAGGGCACGAGTTATTTAAAACAGTTACACTGCAGGGTTTCGCCCAATAAAGGTGGATGGACATTCCCTCTTCCAGGCCCTTGTCTCCCCAGTTTGGATGGCAGAGAGACAAGTTCTTATTTCTGAAGAACTTGGAGGTTTTGGGGCGCTCAGGAGTTGGAGATAACAGCCTCCAACTGGGTCAGCCTCTGTCTGGTGGGCATTGCTCAGGGTCTCAAACACGGACGCCCACTGTAGGGCCCCAGCAGCACTGTGGCCTGCAGGAGGGCATCGCCCCAGGTAGGGGGACTGTTCTAGCCAGCTGTGGACACACAGGAATGCTGGGCTAGGGTACCAGATTTTTTCAACAAAGGGGGTGAAGTGTCCTATTAAAAAGAATACATGTTGGCAATGAATTAAACAATTTTTCAAATGACATGTGAAATGGAACCCATCTGTAGGCTGCCAGTTTGGGCCCTTTGTGGAACAAAAGGTGTGGGTCCTGGTGTGGGCTTGTGGGTCCCCCCCTCTCTGAGCCAGCGCATGATTGAGGACCTCCCCGCACACCCCCCAGCCTAGGTTTCCTGCCTTGAAATTCTTGGGAAGGTGTTCAAGGCGCAGGGTCCAAATCTGGCTGAATCCCTTGTGGGATGTGGAAATTTCACAAGTCTTCCAGAGTTAGTTTTCCCAACTGTAAGATGGGAATGATCACTCCTTTGCAAAGTGGTTTGTGCTGAGCCTGTGAGCTTGGTACCAGGTCAGCTCAGAATTGGGGCTTATGGATTAAGGGGAATCAGATCCCCCCCGCCCTGGGCCCATCAGTCTGGGTGCTGGGTGAATGGAACCTCAGTTACTGCTGCTCTGGTCCAGCCTTGCGATTGTTTCCAAGATGTGCTTTAATGGCGAGCCTGCCCTGCTGCACCCTACCCACTGCCTTGGTGAGTGATTGACAGGCTGCTGGCATCTGGATTGGTTATTTTATTGGCATGGAGGGGAAGGTGGAGGGTGTTGAGCCGACTACACTCAGTTGGAATGGGTGGCCTGCAAGTTGTAGTGCTCCAGCCCGGCCACCAGAGAGCCGGCCAGCTTGATGGTGGCAACCCAAGGTGGCTCGCCTAGGTGGTTGGTGGATGTACTCAGCCTAGGGGGGAGGGTAGAGTCAGCAAAGCCCAGCAATGTGACCAGGCCTCTAGCCCTTCTAGGGCCTCCCTGTCCCCATATGAATAAGGAAGCTTCTGAAGGCCATATTGGAATATCCCAAAGGCAGTTTAGGGCAGGGCTGTGGCCACTTAATAGGAAAGGGAGCTGAGGGCTGGCAAGTGTCCCAGCTAAGCTTCAGGAGGTCCAGGGCAGTCTCCCAGTGGTTCAGCACTCCCAGGGGTCAGGATCAGACCCCAGTGGCCAGATCTGGTGATTCAGTGTGGGTAGGGGGTGGCTGGAGGATGCAGTGTACCCCCTGGATGTGGGACTCAGGAGGAGCCTCCCCAGCACAAGGGCTGGGACATCAGTGCCCTCTGGTGGCCGAAGCCTTGAGTCCCAGAGTCAGGAGAAGTTGCCAGAGGCTAGAGGGGTCAGGACTCCAGGGCTGCCTCTGTGCCCAGTAAAGTTGGAGGCGTGCATCTACCCCCATTTAGTTCCAGGAAGACAGTCATCCCCTCACCCCCATCCCTCAGTGGCCTGGGTCGTGGTCCTCTTTGATACCCTCAGGGACAGGGTCAAGGCAGTGTATAGGGTCAGGCCAGCTGGGACCAGCCTCCCTCTCTGATGGCTCCAAGAGGTACAGGAGGGCCAAGAGTCCACTTAGGGATCGGATGCCATAGGGCTGGGCCAGGGTGTCCCCCTTTCCCGTCAAAGGTCAGCATGGGATCAAGGGTCCTCTTGGTCCTGAAGGGTGGGACTAGGTTTGAGATGTGGTGGAGAGGAAGGCCACGGGTCATTCTAGGGTCAGGAAGCCAAAGGGCTGAGTAGGACTCTACCCAGCAGTCTGGGGTTCGGCACCCTCCTGTCCCTTCTCCCCTCCTCTCACCAGGCAGAGATGTTGCGTGGCAGGCGGCGATGGCGTGGCTGGTGACGGCAGTAACACTTGCAGGGACAGGAGTTAAGCACCTGGAAGGGCGGCCAGTGGCGCGCAGCGCGGGTGTTAGCTGCCCCAGTCTGAGAGGCCCCGCTGCCACCACCCCCTCCACCGCTGCTGTCAGGCATGGTCGCTGTAGCTCCTTCGCGAGGACCATCTCCATGCAAGCCATCCTCACGGGTCGCACCCCGGGCTGCACGGGAACCCTTGTTCCTGCGCGTGCGGATCTTGATGGGCGCGGCCGCGGGTGTGGGCGCGGACACAGGCGGCGAGGGCTCAGCCACGGTGGGAGCTGGAGCCGGGGATGGGGCCGGGGCCGGGGCCTGGTCGGCGGCTAAGGCTGGGGGCAGAGCGGGGGCTGGGGTGGGAGCCAGGGCTGACTCCTCTTGGCCCAGGCCCGGGGTGAGCGGGGGAGCCACCGGCAGCGGCGTTGGCTGGAGGGCTGGTGGCTGCAGTGTGGGCGGTGGCGTGGGCGGTGGCGCGGGCGGCGACGGCGTGGGCGGTGGCAGAGGTGGTAACTCCTGCAGGCCTGGAGGCCCCGGGCGCATGGGCTCGCCATTGGTGGGTGCCGGGAAGATGAACATAGGCGGCGCCAGCAGGGCAGGTGCGGGCCTCCGGGGCCCAGGAGCTGAGTGCATCTGCCCTGGTGGTGGCGGAGGGGAGCCCCAAGGCCCAGAGAGTGCGGCCGCACGCCGTCGCGGCGCCCCGATGCCTCCGCCAGCCCCGTTGAAGCGGAAGTGGCGTTCAGTGCCGTCGGGAGCGCTAACCCAGTCGAATTTGGGCTTCGAGCCTGGGACGGTGGTGTAGGGTGGCGGCGGTAGGGCCCGGGCTTGGGACGCAGGCGCCGAGGGAGGACCAGAGTACCCTTCGCCGTCTCCATCACCTTCCTCGGCTTCCTGTGCCCCTGGAGAAACCTCTCCCAAGGGGCGAGCGGCTCCAGGAGGCAGGGGCCCTTGCTTCAGGACGTCGGCGTAAGAGATGGCACCTGAGGCAGCAAAGAGGCTGCCGCCCCCCAGCGAAGCTTTGGCTGCTAAGGAACTCGAGGCTGCCGGAGGGGCCAAAGAGGGCCCCGACTTGAAGGTGATTTTACACAGCAGGCTCAGACCGGACTCGGAATCTGCAGGCTGGGCCATTTCGCCTTCGCCCGCCTGGGGAGGCGACCCTCCGCGAGCCCTGCCGGCCGTCTGGCCCTGGTTGCGGGGCCCAGCCTGACTTTCTGTGGGGGTTGAGGCGGGTGTGGCCAGAGCAGGAGTGATTCTGCGGTCCGCCGGCTGCCGTTCAGAAGGTAACGGTGGTGGCGGCTTCCAAGGCTCCAGGGGCGGTGGAAATTGGGATGGGGCCCTCGGGGCAGTTTCCTTCACGGATAGTTGCCGGGGCGGGGGCGGTGGCGGCGGCGGCAGCGGGCGGAGGCTCGGAGGGTCGCCCTGGCCGCGATGGCTTGTCCCCAGCAGGCCGCGGGTCCGGGGAACTGGAGTGCCCGCGGGCTTTTGCCATTTAGACGGGCCGGGCAGCAGAGTCCCCGCGGGGGCCGGGGGTGGTGCAGAGACCGCGGCCGCCTCTTCAGGAGGGGGCATCACTGGAGAGGGCCGTTCTAAGGTGAGGGGCAGGGTCGAGGGTGAGGCCTGGGGCTCCCGGGGTACCATGAGTCCCGGAGGTGTGGCGCTGCCAGGGAACCAGACACCCAGCCCACGAGTCAGGCGCATGGCCTGGGAGGTCATCTCGGGCTCCACCAGGGACGTCCGGCGGGAGTCGGGGTCGCGGTCCGAGGCTTGCTCTTTTCGGGAGCTCCCGCCCGCGGATGGCTCCGACTGCACGTTCCCCATTTCTGACGGAGCTCGGAGACTGGTCAGAAAAATTTACTCCAGTCAGCCTGCCAGGGCCGTGGGGACCCTACGAGGCTGGCTGTACTTGATCTAATGCGTCCGCACCGGCCCCGCCCCTGTTCTCCAAGATCCGATCAGGCCCAAGTCCTTAGGTCGCACTCCTGTTCCCCGACCTTCGACACTCACGCCTTCTTTCCCATGTCCCCAACACAGCTGCTGTTCAGATACTTCAGTACCAGCCCCATTATGTACTAAGGTTCCATGCCTGTCCCCTTGGCTGGTCATGCTGATCCCTCAGTCCTCTCCTCTAACTCTCCGACTCCCCGCCTCTCTCTAGAGCACCTGGGTCCCGCCCTCTTCCCAGGCAGCGGCAGATCCTCAGGCCTCACCCCTAAACCTCTTCCCGCTCCAGGTCTATCTACTAGCTGGCAGCCACACTCAAGCTCCACCCCTGTCCCCAAGCTCCGCCCTGGCCCCGCCTCCCCCCAGAGGAGCCAACTCACAGAGTCCTCCAGCCGACTAGAGTTCAGACCGCGGCCCCCTGGGCCCGGGGCAGGGCAGGAAACTGCCGTAGCAGAAAATAACCGAAAAGAACGGGGGTGCGGGTGAAGGCAAGTGGGCGCGACAACTAGGGCAGACCCCGAGATCTAGGCCCCGCCCCCGGAGCTCGAGGCCCCGCCCTCCTGCGAGCCCGCGGGAGCCCAGCACCTTACGAACCTGGGTCTCTCCTTGAAATACTCCGAGGTCTTCTTCCTCGCCCCCAGGCTTTCTGGTTCTAAGCTCCACCCCTTTGGGTTGTTCTCCTTAGCCCCTCCCCTTTAGAATGCTCCGCCCCTCTCCTTATTCCCTCCCGAGGCCCCGCCCACGCAAACACCAATGCGTCGCTCCTCCCCTTTGGACCTCTCATCTGCCCCGCCCCTAAGGCAATTTACCTCTAAGCTCCGCCTTTTTAAGACCGGGCAACAACGCTTCCCAAGACCCTCTCCTTCCCCCGGGGCGCCGAGAAGGCCCATCCACCGTGGGCCCGCCCCTTCGTGACGCACGCACTAGTCCTCGCCTGCAGCATCCAAACCTCCTTATACCCAGGCCCTCCAACCCCACCCACTTGTGAAGGCTCCCCTCTCGCCCCACCCCTTATCGAACCCTGCCAGGCACCCAGCCCCTCCTATTTCGAAGCCACAGCGTAGACCACCGCCTCTTTAGAACTTTGAGACCAGTCCCTGTCCCTGCCCCTGTCCCCTCCTCATAGCATTAGAGACCAATGGCGCAGATGGGTGGAAAAGTGGGGGATCCCCTCTGGATCTTAAGAAAATGGGGGCTGGGGGGTTGCTCTCTGGAGCTAGTGCCGGGCTCTAGGACCCAGCAGGCAAGTAAGCCCGCCTCGCTCTTACCCCTCCCCCAAGCCGCCCCTTCCCCCCCCACCCATCTTCCAGGTTCCCCCTCCCTCCCCCCTCGCCCCGGCTCCCGGTGCCCGTCTCCAGCGCCGCCGGAGCCAGCCAGGGAGCCGGAACGAAAAGGAGGAGGAGGAGGCCGCGTCGCCGCCGCTCGGAGCCCGGCCGGAGCCTCGCAGGCAGGTGCCGAGGGGGGCGAGGGGGCGGGGGCTGACAGACTGCCTGCCCCGATGAGGGGGCGGCCAGGACCGCGCTGCGCCTTCTGCCCACCCAGGCGCCCCCAAGGCCCCGGCTGGTTGGACTAAGGAGTGGGGACCCCCCAAACTGCGCGGCAGCCATTCGGGGTACCAGTCTTCATTTGTGGGGTCTGGACTTTCTCCGAGGATGCCCCATTCACAAAATTCCGTCCTGGACCCTCACCATTGAGGAACGCTGAGGACCACTCCCCCCGAGGGACACAGGATGTGTGGGGAGCGTAGGCCACCCTGAAATCCCAGTGCCCCATTCCAGCTAGGCCCTGGGGGGACCCCTGCCCTCATTCCCTGCTTCACCTGTTGTCGGGGGAGGCGGGCGGACAAAGGAAGCAGCGTCACGTGACTACTCATTCACAAAATCCCATCCCATTGAGAAAAGGGGGCTGGGGGCGCTGTGGCCGCCCCTTCCCCTCCCAAAGGGCCGGGGAAACCCAGCAGCCTGCAGGTGGGGGAGGCGGCTAGAGCTCGTCCGGGTCCCTAAGGTTGGGACGCCAGGGTCCCTGTGCTGGATGGCAGTGAGGGGCTGGACACTGATCCCGATTACTGGGCGGAGGGCTACGTCCCCTGAGCTGGGGGGCGGGGTAAAATGGTTCTGAAGGATGCTGGGGCGGGGGGGCGGGAAGGGAAGAGGGAGGAAGGATCAATCTGACCCCCCATCCCATCTTTCCCCCCTGGCTTCCCTCGGCTGGGGCCTGAGGGAGCAGCCTTGATTCTTGTGAATGAAATGCTCTCTGGATGTGTCTTCGGTCGCCCGTTTCTGACTTCCTCTGCCTCCATCTCCCTCTGAGCCTCTCTTTCTGGCCATTTCTGGTTCTCTCCCTGTTCCCTGCCTATCTCCCGTTGCTGGGTGACTCAGTGAGCTTTGCATCCGGTCTCATTCATAAATCCGGGAAGGGGGGTGGGGGAAGAGCCTGGGTTTCTCACCCAGCCTGTGGCCTGGACGACAGGGTGCGGAGGCAGGGTTGGGAGAACAGGAGCTGAGTTGATGGGCCCAGAGAAAATATATATGCGCAGGCACCCAGCTGTGAGGGGGAGCACTGGGTGGGGCTGTGGGTATGTGCTGAGGGAGGAGAAGGGGGTGATAGGGATGAGCAGGAGGGGGAGGGGAGGGCAACACCAGGGCTATGGGGGTGGGGACGGAGAGATGGGGGAAAGGTGGGTACAGAGAGAAAGGGCAGACATGGAGAAGAAGATAGAGGTGAGAGAGAAGAGATGGCATGAGGAAGAAAGGAGCCATGTGGAAGAAGGTGGCAATGGGGTTGAAGGTGGGTATTGCTAGCTTAGGGTGCAGTGGACCTGGACGCGAGAGATGAAGTTGGAGGGGAGATGAGGGTTGAGGGAACATTCCATGGGAGAGCAGGATTTGAGCTCATGATTGTGTTGTCCCTGTCCTTCCCCCCACCTCCTGCAGGTACATGGTGCGGGTCCGAGCTGTGGTGATGGCCCGAGATGACTCCAGTGGGGGCTGGCTGCCTGTGGGGGGCGGGGGCCTCAGCCAGGTGAGCGTGTGTCGGGTCCGAGGGGCCAGGCCCGAGGGGGGGGCCCGCCAGGGGCACTACGTCATCCACGGGGAGCGCCTCCGGGACCAGAAAGTGAGCCACCCTGGGGCATGCGGGGAGGGTAGGGACCTGGGGAGGGAGGGGAGAGGGGCTGAGGTCAGGTTGCCTCCCAGCCTAGGAATCAAGCTGGGGTGTGAAGCTTGGGAGTGAATATCTGTCCTGTAGATAAGAGTTGGGAATTGCAGGATACATGGGGTGTTAGGAGGGTCCTGTCCACTGCCACTTCCAGCCAGACTATCACAGCGGCCTCCTCGCTGTCTCCCTGTACTGCTCCTGCTCCCCGCTCCAACCCCAGCCTGTTCCACAGGGGGCACTGCCTCCCCCCCGCCCCGACTCACACCATGTCCCTCCTCTGCTCAAAACCCTTCATCTTGCTCAGAGATCCTCACCACGAGGCCCTACACCACCTGGCCCCTGTCTGCCCTAAGTATAGGGAAGCATTTGCTGGGGTCCATTTGAAAGTGTCAGAGATGGTTGGCAATTCTATACATGGGTTCATCAGGAATAACTGGGCTGTCGGGCACAATGTGCAGGGACAGTGTTGAATCAGTTTCAGCTAGGGATGTGGTAGAAAGATATGGATTGTGCGAAAGACTTGGGGGAAAGGTTTTGTTTCAGACCAGGAGTCAGTGGGGGGATTTGAAATGGAGTGAAGGAATATGGTGATACTAGGCAAGGATTTGAGGGAACATCAATAGGGTGTTGGCTAGCATCTGAAGGGGAATCTGTGGAAGTTTAATAAGACTATTTTGGAGTAAGCACTGGATACAGTGCCTATAATCCCAGCCACTCATGAGGCTGAGGCAGGAGGATTGCTTGAGTCCAGAGTTTGAGACCAGCCTGAGCAACATAGAGAGAGCTCATCTGGAAAAAAAAAAGAGAGAGAACATTTTTTGGGTAAAGTTTCCAGAGATTATTATTAGAAGAGGATTAACAATAATATTGTGAGATGTTCAGTAAAGTCTGGGAAGTATTGTTGAGCCAGAGGGGGGATGCTGGGTTATCAGAAAGGGGTTGACAATGTTTGGGGCCATTCAGTAAGATTCGGGGTTTCTACAGGGGCATCAGAGGGAGGTATTAGGAAAATGTAGGGATCAAGGGGTTGGAAAAATATTTGAGCATCAGAGGTGTGTTCAGTAAAATTGGGCATAGCTGGGTGTGGGGGTTCATGCCTGTAATCCCAGCACTTTGGGAGGCTGAGGGGGGAGGATCACTTGAGACTGGGAGGTTGATTCCGTAGTGAGCCCTGATCACACCACTGCACTCCAGCCTGGGTGACAGAGTAAGACTGTTTCAAAAAACAAAACAAGTAAAATTGGGGAGTCATATCAGTGTTGATCAGGGTTCAGGGTTACACTTAGGGTAGGGAAATGAGGTTTGTGAGAAGACACTAGGGTATGCATGGGGGCTGGTGATGGAGGAGATGTCACAGGCATGTCTGGGTTGGGGTATCTGACCCTGCTCTCCTTCTGCCCCTCAGACGACCTTGGAGTGTACCCTGAAGCCAGGCTTGGTTTACAACAAGGTGAATCCCATCTTTCACCACTGGAGCCTCGGTGACTGCAAGTTTGGACTGACGTTTCAGAGCCCTGCAGAGGCTGATGAGTTCCAGAAGAGCCTGCTGGCTGCGCTGGCCGCGCTGGGTCGAGGTGAGCAGCCCAGGTGATATGCACTGGGGGCTGGCCTGGGAGCGGGAGGGGAAGCTGGGCTCAAGGAACTCACTCTCTGCCTCTCTCCCTGCCCCAGGTTCACTCACCCCCTCCTCCTCCTCCTCCTCCTCCTCCTCTCCTTCCCAGGATACTGCAGAGACCCCCTGCCCTCTGACGGTGAGTGTCTAGGATGCCTCTCTGCTGGGAGGGCAGGGGTTTTGTTTTTATTCTATGAACATTCTTGAGCACCTACTGTGTAGCAGGCACCATGCCACACGCCAGGTACACAAAATTGGGCCCGAACTATGAGTGTCAATTCAATCCCAGTTATTCTAGTCTTTCCGCCCTGTCATGATTCACACATTCATTCAAGGGTCCTTATTGTGTACCTTCTGTATACCAGGCAGTGCTTTAGGCACTGGGTTACATCAGTGAACAAAAAGTTCCTTTCCTCCTGGAGCTTCTATTCTAGTGTGGAAAGGTAGAAAATTAATATATATATATATACAATAAAAATGAATAAATATTGAAAGCAAATGGATGAACAAATTAATGACAACCCCATGCTTCCAGTTACTCAGGCTCTAAATCTTGGAGTCATCCCTGACTCCTTATCTTTTATGCGTCTCATCTCATCTGTCAGCAAATACTGGTTCCACTTTCCAAACCATCACAATCTGCCTCCAACCTGGTACCGTCCAAACTCATCTCCCAGCTGGACCATCTCAATAGCTTCTCACTGTCAACTCCTTCCCTCCTGCCCCCACACATAACCAGAGGATCCCTATCAACGGCTGAGTCAGATCATGCCCCTCCCACACTCAGAACCCTCCCAGGGCTCCAACTCAGGTAAAGGACAAAGTCCTTACAGTGGCATATGAGATCCCATGCCACGTGGCCCTGTGTGTCCGGCCCCCTCGCTTACTCGGCTTCAGCCACACGGCCTCTTCACTCTTATTCTAACATGGCAGGCACAGCCCTGCCCCAGTGCCTTTGCACTGGCTGTTGCCTGGAACACTCTTTCCCAGATTTCCTCGTGGCTCATTCCCTTGTTTCTTTCAGGGCTTTACACAAATGACATCTTCTCACAGAGGGCCTGAGTATTTAAATTTAAGTATTCCATTTAAAATTGCAATCTGCCAATGCCCCTTGTCTAGTGCTAATTTTTTCCCATGTTCTAAGGCAGTTTCCTTATTTCCTTTCTGAAAATACTATTATCTTTTTTTTTTTTTTTTTTGAGACGGAGTCTTGCACTGTTGCCCAGGCTGGAGTGCAGGGGTGCGATCTTGGCTCACTGCGACCTCACCTCCCAGGTTCAAGGGATTCTTCTGCCTCAGTCTCCCAAGCAGCTGGGATTACAGGCACCCAGCTATTTTTTGTATTTTTAGTAGAGACGAGGTTTCACTATGTTGGCCAGGCTGATCTCAAACGCCTGACCTTGTGATCCGCCCGCTTTGGCCTCCCAAATTGCTGGGATTACAGGTGTATTTCCCGGCCTATTTTCTTATCTGTTAGTTTACAGTCTATCTCATATGCTAGAATGTCAGCTCCAGGCCGGCAAGGATCTTTTGTTCGTTTCTTGCTGTGTCTCCAATGCCTGAAACGGTGCCTGGCACACAGTAAGTGTTTAGTAAATATGTGTTGAATAAACAGAATGAATGAATGCACATAATATCGGGTGCAATTTGGCACTTGCTGGAAACGGTGAGAGTTGCCTAAAACACCTGGAGGAACAAAACTGATTCCCTGGGCAGAAAAGGGGAGGATTCCAGGATCATGGGAGATGAAGTGGGGCCACAACAGTTGCAGACGGTTCTCATCCATCGAGCGCTTACCCGGGAAAGATGCTCTGCTGTCCAGGCCCCCTCTGGAATCTGCACAGTGTTCTTTGTGAGTCTGGCACGTCGTGGGTGCTCAATGAATGTCTACTGAAGGCAGTGTGCAGATGAGGTAGGAGTTATGTCCAAGTGGCAGAAAGGAAGCTAAGGGTCTGAGAAGTCATGTTTCAGCTAGTTTCAGAACAGAGGCTGGTTTGCATGGGAAGGGGAGCACTCAGAGTGGGTGGGACTGCCCCAATAACAGTGTGGGGCTGGGAGTGAGAGAGGAAGGCAGCTGGCTGCCCAGGGGAGAGGGGTTCTGAGAAGCAGGAAGACGATTAGATGTTCCGCAGGTTTGGCAAGCTGATTAGACCAGGAGAAGAGTCCCACAAAAATAACAATAACCATTTCCAGCCCTCCCAGTACTTCAGGCATATGCTGTGCCCTTGACAGTGGCCCTAACTGCATCCTTATGAATAGGTACTCTTAGGATCCCCGTTTTACAGAGGAGGAAACTGAGGCTCAAAGAGATGAGCTCACTTGCCGGAGGTCACACAACCAGTCAGTGACAGAGTCGGGGTTTGAACCCAGGCCTTCCTGGCCGCAGAGCCCTCGCTCTCAAAGGGAGGGGGTCTATGTGAGGGCATCGGCTGTGCGGGGGCGTGTCCCTGCGCTGAGGCCGCCAATCTCCTCCAGTCCCACGTGGACAGCGACTCCTCCTCCAGTCACAGCCGCCAGGAGACGCCTCCCAGCGCCGCTGCGGCCCCCATCATCACGATGGAGTCAGCTTCAGGCTTCGGGCCGACCACGCCCCCCCAGCGCCGCCGCTCCTCCGCTCAGGTGCGACCTGAGAGCCTGGGGCTCCTGGGGGAATGGGGCGGTGCACTCGGGGCCCGAAGGGAGCGGGAGCCATGGCCCGGGGTGGGGGGGGGGGACCTGATAACTGGGCCGGACTGGGAGAAAGCGGCGGGGAAATAGGGAGAGGCTTGGAGGCCTGGGTTTCTAGGAGGCTTGGGTGCGGGCTTCCCGAGTGTCCTTGCGCTCTTGGAGATTTTGAGGGGTTTCGAAGTCCAGAGAGGTTTAGGACCATTTTCAGAGTGTATATTTGGGGAACTCCTGGAAGAGGACTGTTACATTCACGAGGAGGGTGGGAGAGTCGGTACCCAGAAGGGTAAAAGAGGCCCAGGAACCAAACTCCTGAGCCTTTAAGGAGGAGGTGGCTGGGTCCAGAACCCCTGGATCTCAAGGTAGAGGGGGCTGGGAGCTGGGGCTCTTAGATCTTAAGAGAGGACAGGACTGGGAACCTTCGGCCTCTGGGTCCTTAAAGGTGTGGGGTTGGTGCGTGGATTCCTTTGTCTGCCCCTGAAGAAAAGTGGGGATTGAGGGACCTTGGGAGAGAAGCAAGCTGGGGTTTTGAAAATCTGAATCCCAGACCCAAGAGTGCGCTAGGGAACTGGATCCTTGAGGCTAAGACTGGGATGGATTCTGATCTCTTTGTCCCTTCGTCCCGCAGAGCTACCCTCCGCTTCTACCGTTCACGGGGATTCCGGAGCCCTCAGAGCCCCTGGCAGGGGCAGGGGGCCTGGGGTGGGGCGGCCGCGGCTACGAGGATTACCGGCGCTCCGGGCCACCCGCGCCCCTCGCCCTGTCCACCTGCGTCGTGCGCTTCGCCAAGACTGGCGCGTTGAGGGGCGCTGCCCTGGGGCCCCCAGCGGCACTACCTGCCCCTTTGACCGAGGCTGCGCCCCCAGCGCCCCCCGCTCGCCCACCCCCCGGCCCGGGCCCAGCCTCTGCGCCTGCCAAGGCCTCCCCGGAGGCGGAGGAGGCAGCGCGCTGCGTGCACTGCCGCGCGCTCTTCCGTCGCAGAGCAGACGGGCGTGGCGGCCGCTGCGCAGAGGCCCCGGACCCGGGTCGCCTCCTGGTGCGCCGTCTGAGCTGCCTGTGGTGCGCCGAGAGCTTGCTCTACCACTGCCTGTCCGACGCCGAGGGCGACTTCTCGGACCCTTGCGCCTGCGAGCCGGGCCACCCGCGCCCCGCCGCGCGCTGGGCCGCGCTGGCCGCGCTCTCCCTGGCAGTGCCCTGCCTCTGCTGCTACGCGCCCCTGCGCGCGTGCCACTGGGTCGCAGCGCGATGCGGCTGCGCCGGCTGCGGGGGTCGCCACGAGGAGGCTGCCCGGTGAGGATGGCCTGGTGGGTCCCCTAGCCGGCCCGAGGACCCAAAATTGAGGGTCCAGGACCCCGGACTCCGTTCGGACCTAAAACCCAAACCTAGGCACATCCGGAACTTGGAGCTTGAGTTTGGATTGAGAGATCTCAGACCTGGAACCTGGAACCCAAACCTAGGACTGAGAGACCCCAGCCCCAGCTTCACTGGGATATCTGTCTAAGAGGTCCCAGGCGTCCTGAGTTCTGGCGTTCCCCCACCCCCACACCCCACGAGGAGGCTCCAGGCGTCCCCATACTTTGCATCTCAGAAGAGCCAGGGAGCTCATAGATCCCGGAAAGGGCAGGTCCCTGTTGAAATGAACAACCTAGACCCCAGTCACGCCTGGCACCATGTCCCTCAGAGTACAGCCCCACAATTAGTCAGGACTTGCCCATACCTGGCTCTGCCTTTATTCAACTCCCAGATCAGATCTTGAGACCATAGGACCTAGAGTCACCCACAAACAGTTCCTGAATGTTCACCTAAGACCTGGTGCCCCCACATCTGAGACATTCTCATAGTCCCAGGACCGCTGAGACAGCAGGACCCCCGAGACAGTTTCAAACAGAGTTTGAAACTGTTATGCTCTGGAATCTCCAGATGCTGCCTCCCAAATCTACCCACGACTGAGTGCCCACAGACCTGGCCTCCAGTCCGGGAACACTGAAGTCTAAGATGTCCAGGGAACTCCTAGACACCCTGGGACCCCAGACTCTTAAGATGCTCTGAGTGCTCGGATATACTCAAACACGAGATGTTCTCTTACCAAAATGACTTGGGAGACCCCTCCCAGAGCCCCCAAGGTCCAGATATCAGACACCAAGATCCTCCATAGGTCCACCTACCCCCAAGCCAGGGTTCTCAGGAGCTTTGGATATCATTTGTAGGACTCAGAGGTGCCTGGAGTCCTCAGATGTGTGACTGAAGGCCACCAACACCTCAGGACCCGAGATACTGGTCTCGAGTTCTCAAATAGCCCTCTCTTGCAGTCCCTCCTGGACCTGGATTTTGAGACTCCAAATGTCCTGGAATCTTCAGCTTCTTTCTACCCACAGATTCCCAACCCCTTAAAGGCTGGGAGTCCAGCTCCCAGAAGAGGGGATGCTCATGGTGACCCAGACCTCTGACCCCCTGGCCCTCAGCCCTTGAGTGACCCCAAGGTACTTTAGGAGCACTGGATCCAATACCCCAAAGGTGCCACTGACCCCCAAATGCAAGGCTCAAGACCCTACAACATTGGGATTATTCCTGATCCAAGACCTTCGTCCCTCCATGCCAGACGCATTCAGATTCCAGGTGCCCCAAGACCCCAGCACTCTCAGACCCCAGATTTCTTTGGATTCAAACCTCTCTAACCTGATGAACCCCAAGTTGCCTCTACACCTGATTCCCCCGACCCCACTTGTCCAACCTCGGAGACCTGCTGCCCCTTGAATCCTGCCATCCAAGCCCCCAAAACCCCAAGGTTCCAGACTCTGGAATTCTGGTCCCAAGGATCCCAGCCCAAGCCCCCAGCAATCCTCAGAATTACCCCTTTATCTTAGGGTGGGATCCCTACCATTTGGAACTCATTGTAGTACCACCCAGGGTGGGGCGCAGTGGCTCATGCCTTGTAATCCCAGCACTTTGGGAGGCCAAGGAAGGAGGATCGCTTAAGGCCAGGAGTTTGAGACCAGCCTGGGCAATGTAGTGAGACCCTGTCTCTAAAAAAAAAAACAAACAAAAAAAGGAGCTCCCTCACTGTCACGTCTAGGACCCAGCATTGTCACAGATGATTATGCAGGGTCTTCATTAAGTGAAGGCACACAGCCCAGCGTTTCCAGGAGCTGGAAGTCACAACAGTCTGCTGGTCACTCTGTGCTCTCAGAAGAAGTGTGTGCAATGGAACCTTTCAGACTAGTTATGGCTCTGCTGTCCCACAGTCCCCACCCTTGCAGACCTTCCTTCAAGCCCAACCTTAATTCCTAGTCCAGGTTCAAGGCCCACCTTTTATGTTCTCCCCCTCCATTAACCCTTTCTCTTCCTATTTATTTATTTTGAGACAGAGTCTCGCTGTATCACCTAGGCTGGAGTGCAGTGGCACAATCTCGGCTCACCACAACCTCCCCCTCCTGGGTTCAAGCCATTCGTCTGCCTCAGCCTCCCGAGTAGCTGGGATAGCAGGCATGTGCCACCACACTCGGCTAATTTTTTGTATTTTGAGTAGAGACAGAGTTTCACCATGTTGGCCAGGATGATCTCAAACTCCTGACCTCTTAATCCACCTGCCTCAGCCTCCCAAAGTGCTGGGATTGCAGGCATGAGCCACTGCACCTGGCTCTCTTCCACTTTAGAGTTAGAAGTTGCTTCAGGAAGTTTGAAAGGCTGTTTCATGGCCCACTGAGTCTCTTCTTCTGTGCAAGGGGGGGATGCCACAGGCTTTTTTTCCCCCAAGTGAAATGGGGCTTCCAGCGGATTGAAGATCTGCTGTGCTGTATGGGGGCCTCAAGGTCTTGGAGCAAGACAGTCTCAGTGTTGTATGGGCTTGGGACCTTCATCTGGCCCCAAGCATCTGGAACTGTGCACTTAACCTTTCTTCATTACCCAGACTTGGATGGCCTTGCTGGGGTTCAAGGGATAGGTCCTCTGTCTCTTCCTTTAAATTAACTATTTATTACATCCGGAACCTGTGAGATTCAGCACTCCCAACCAGACCCTGGGATGGGTGAGAGAAAAGCAGGGGTGTCTCTCCCCTCCCCACTCTGCCCAGCTCTCATCACTGTCAGACCCACCAGAGCTGAGGGTGGAGGGATTGGGGGCTGGGGCAGCCGGGTCCCCATGCCCCTCTCTGTGCCTCGGTCTCCCCCCTTCCACGGTGGGCGGGGGGGAAGCTCCATTCTTAACCTACCTCGTTTTGGGGAGGGGTGGGACGGGGGACCAGAGTGCTGTACGGTGCTGTGGGATCTGCAGATGAGGCGGTGGGGGCTGGGGAGAGGTCCCCTGGCCACCACTTCCCAGCAGCGCCTCTCCCAGGTCCCCCAGTCCTGCTCCCTGCTGAGACCCACCTCTGATCCATGATTCGCCTTCATTGCCCCCAAATCAGGGGTGCATGGAGGGCCTCCCTGGGAGCCGGGCAGACCTCAGACCCTGGAGCCCCCAGGCCCAATTTCCCAGCCGCTTGCCCCTCAGATCGGATGCTTGGCCCCCAGATTTGGGGGAGGCACCCCAACATATATCTTCCTGATCTTGATTCTAAGCCAGTCTGTGACCTCAATAGTGTTAGTGTCAGTGCAGGCTGAAGTGGTGGGGGATGATGGGGGCCAAAGACCCAGCCTTGTCATCGGGGGAGGGGGCACGAGATCTGCTCCAAGAAATGTCTGTGACAAAGTCTCAGCCTGTGTTATTTATTTGCCTCTGTGCACCCCACCCACTCACCTTCCTGAACTGCTAAACCAGTCTCCTACTTAAATTCTCCCTTCTCCCATCAGACCCTCAAGCTGAGTTTTATAAGACACTCAACAAGTACATTTTTGAGCACCTAATTATGTGCCAAGCCCTGTTGAAAGCACCGGAGATAAAGCAGTGGGCAGAATAGACACAAGTCCCTCCTGCAAAGAGCTTATGAGCTTTATAGTAGGGGAGAGAATAAGTAAATGACTTAATGTGTTAGAAATGATAGAAAGCAGAAAGAAAAAAAAGTGGGAATGGGGGATACATGCCATTTTAGCTAGAGTGGCCAGGTGAGACCCTCCGCAGGAGCTGGCATTTGTTGTTGCTGTTTTGAGACGGAATCTGACTCTGTCACCCAAGCTGGAGTGCAGTGGCACAATCTCTGCTCACTGCAGCCTCTGCCTCCTGGGTTCAAGCAATTCTTCTGCCTCAGGCTCCTGAGTAGCTGGGACTACAGGTGGGTGCCACAAGGCCCAGCTAATTTTTGTATTTTTAGTGGAGTCAGGGTTTCACCATTTTGGCCAGGCTGGTCTCGAACTCCTGACCTCAAGTGATCCGCCCGCCTTGGTCTCCCAAGTGATTCCAGGTGGAAATCTCCCAACTGATTACAGGTGTGAGCCACTGCGCCTAGCCAGGAGCTGGCATTTGAACAGAGCCCTGACGGAGGTGAGGGAGTTCTGGGGATATCTGTAGGGAAGGGTATTTTAAGTAAAGGGAACAGCCAGTGCAAGGCCCTGAGACAGGAGTGTGTCCGGTAAGTCTGAGGAGCTTCAGGGAGCTAGAGTGTTGAGAGGGGAGGAAGTAGAGAAGAGAGCGCTGGGAGATGAGGGCAGAGAGGTGATGGGGCAGATTTGTCAGGCCTTGAAGGGCATTGAATGGACTTAGGTTTTTACCCTGAGTGAGACGGAGCCACAGGAAATTTCAAACATGGGAGGGATGTGACCTGACCCAGTTCACAGGCTCTCTCTGCTGCATGTGGTCAGCAGAGTAGGAGTGGGGTGGGGGACAGCTTGACAGAGAGGAGGCTGCTGTGATGGTTCAGGACAAGACAGTGGCAGACCGGCCCAGGGTGAGGGCCCTGAAGGGTGGAGAAGTGGGCAGGTGCTGGGCCTACTTTGTAAATAGAACCCACAGATTTATGTATGGGGTTTGATATAAAGAGAGGAGTCAAGATTGTAAGCCCAGGTTTTTGGCTGGAGCAATTTTTTTTTTTTTTAATTGAGTTCATCACCCAGGCTGGAGTGCAGTGGCATGATCACAGCTCATTGCAGCCTCAAACTCATGAGCTCAAGTGATCCCCCCACCTCAGCCTCCCGAGTAGCTGGGATTACAGGTGCACATCACCAAGCCTGGCTAATTTTAAAAATGTTTTTGTAGAGACATGGTCTCACTATGTTGCCTGGTCTGGTCTTAAACTCCTGGGCTCAAGCGATCCTTCCACCTCAGCCTCCTGAAGGGCGGGGATTACAGGTGTGAGCCACTGTGGCCCACCTCTGGGTAATTTTTAACATTTGATTTATGTCAAAAAATAGCCCCCCAAGTGTCCTGCCTTGGGGTAAACAGGGTTATGGGGTTACTCATATCTGCCCTTAAGGAACAAGTTCTATCCCTGTTCTTCCCTCCAGGCTCCTGGTCCACCCCCAACTTCCAGCAGAATTGTCTAGGAACTACTGGATACCAGGATACAGTAAAGAAGAGATTAGATCTGACACAATGTTTACTTAGCAACAGCAACAAAACAACAGTAGTAGTAACAGTAGAAATAGGTTCCGTGGTTTAAGAGCATAGAGTCTGGAATTTCATCTTCAAGCCTTGGCATCACCATGAATTCACTCTGTGACTTATCTTCTCTCAACCTTAGTTTTCTCCTCTGTAAAAGAGATAAGATACTTTGCCCAATAGTACACATTAAATGCTATATATATATTAGTTATTCCTTATTAAGTACTCCCTATATATCTGCTAAGCACTTTTTACATATGCAACTCTAATTAATCCTCAGCAACAACTCTAAGAGGTAGGTACTATTATCCCCATTATACAGATGGGAAGCAATTTGGCAGGAACGTGGAGCTGGTGAGTAATAGAATCAAGCCCTAACCCTTGTCTGCCTGACTCCTAGGGTGTAATCTCTTAACCACTATGGTGCATTGCACCTGCTCACTCCAAGGCCTAAGAGGGAGAGGAGTGAAGGCCTAACAGGCACATTGTGATCGATGAGGAGGGCCTGGTGTGTGAGGGGTGTGCTGGGATTCCTGGGTCCCTTATGTAATTCAAACCCTGAGGTGGAAAGGAGGGAGGAAGTTTTGGATTTTTCACAGAGTTGGGTGAACACCGCTCCGTCTGGGCTGCTTTAAGAGCAGAGGTCAGGGCCAGGAACACTGGCTCAAGCCTGTAATCCCAAGACTTTGGGAGGCCGAGGGGGAAGGATTGCTTGAACCCTGGAGTTAGAGGCAAACCTGGGCGACATAGCTAGACCCCTCTCTACAAAACTTTATTTCTTTTTTGACACGGAGTCTTGCTCTGTCGCCCAGGCTGGAGTGCAGTGGCTTGATCTCGGCTCACTGCAGCCTCTGCCTCCCGGGTTCAAGTGATTCTCCTTCCTCAGCCTCCTGGGCAGCTGGGACCACAAGTGCCTGCCACCACGCCCGGCTAATTTTTGTATTTTTATTAGAGATGGGGTTTCGCCATGTTGCCCAGGCTGGTCTCGAACTCCTGACCTCAAGTGATCCACCCACCTCAACCTCCCAAAGTGCTGGGATTACATGCGTGAGCCACCGCGCCCGGCCTCTACAAAACTTAAAAAAAAAAAAAAAAAAAGGCCGGTTGCAGTGGCTTACGCCTGTA
The DNA here is from genome assembly GCF_009828535.3 of Hylobates moloch. NCBI lineage: Eukaryota > Metazoa > Chordata > Mammalia > Primates > Hylobatidae > Hylobates > Hylobates moloch. Next base: position 38,730,984 of record NW_026652288.1, on the reverse strand, counting down.
ATTCCAGCACTTTGGGAGGGAGGCCGAGGCAGGCGGATCGCTTGAACCCAGGAGTTGGAAACCAGGCTGGGCAACATGAGGAAACCTTGTCTCTACAAAAAAATTAAAAACAAATCAGCCAGGCGTGGTGGTCTGCGCCTGTGGTCCCAGCTACTAGGTGTAAGCCACCAAGCCTGACTGATTTTTAAAAATTTAGCTGGGAGGCTGAGGCGGGAGGATCTCTTGAGCCCAGAAGGTCGAGACTGCAGTGAGCCGCAATGGCGCCACTGCAGTCCAGCCTGAACGATAGAGCGAAATCGGCCTCAAAAACAAACCAACAAAACACCAGCATAGGACAACTGAGGGAGGAAAAGGAAAAAGACACCGAAGTTGTTTTTATGTTGCCGCAACAGTGACATCCGCCGCCAGCTTGTCTTGACCGCGGAGATCCCGAATGCACTGCAATTTACAGCTCCAGGGGGCGTTCCTAGAACCCCGACAGGTTACCCGGGGGGCGGGGCCGGCGGGGCGGGCGGAGCGGGCGGGCCCCGGGGCTTGTTCGGCGTCCTCCTGCGCCAATGGGAGCACCCAGGCCCCTGCGCGGGAAGATGCCGATTGGTCAGTGCCGCCGGACGCTGCGGGGAGCTCGTGCGCGCGGCGCTTCTGGGGCGGAGCCTGCCACCGGCTGCCGGGGGCGCGCCGTGGCGACACTTTCATGGAGGCGGTGAAGGCGGAAGCGTGGGAGGGGGCCGCGGTGGCCCAGGACCTGCTGGCTCTGGGGTAAAAGGTTGTGCGGTGAGGCTGGTGGGTGCAGGAAGGCCAGGTCTGCCCCCTGGACGCAGACGGAAAGGGATTCTCAGTGACATCCCCGCCCCCTCCCGCTGCTTCGGTCCCCACAGGTATGGAGGTGTCCCGGGGGCGGCGTCGCGGGGCGCCTCATGCCCAGACTTCAGGGGGCTGTGCGTGCGGCTGGCGGCGGAGCTGGCGACGCTGGGCGCCCTCGAGCAGCAGCGAGAGGCGGGCGCGGAGGTGCTGAGCGCCGGCGACGGTAAACACGGAGCGGGAGGGTGGCAGGGGGGCCGCCACGGGGCCACCGAGCTCTGACACCCCTGTCCTCGCAGGCCCTGGCGCGGAGGAGGACTTTCTGCTGCAGCTTGGCAGCCTGCTGCGGGAGCTGCACTGCCCGGATCGCGCGCTCTGCGGCGGGGATGGCGCGGCTGCGCTTCGGGAACCCGGTGCCGGACTGCGCCTGTTGCGTGAGTCCCGGGATGCGGAAGTGGCAAGGCCATGGCCTCGGGAGCGGCGGGCTCCGACTTTTTAGGGGAAATCGAGGTTCCCAAGGGGTGTGGTCAGAACTTTGGGGCGGCCTAGAGGGTACGAGGTGAGTGGGGTGAGCATGTTGGGGCGAGCAGAGCGCTCTGAAATAGGCGGGGGTAGAATTTTATTTTATATTAATTTTATTTTATTATTATTATTTTTGAAATGGAGTTCCACTCTTGTTACCCAAGCTGGAGTGCAGTGGCGTGATCTCGGCTCACTGCAACCTCCACCTCCCAGGTTCAAGTGATTCTCTTGCCTCAGCCTCCCGAGTAGCTGGGATTACAGGCGCGCGACACCACACCCGGCTATTTTTAGTAGAAACGGGGTTTCACCATGTTAGCCAGGCAGGTCTCGAACTCCTGACCCCAGATGATCTGTCCACCTCGGCCTCCCAAAGTGTTGGGATTACAGGCGTGAGCCCACCACGCCCGGCCCGGGGGTAGAATTTTAATTGGAGGGCCTAGGAGCTCAAGTGGGTTGGATTAGAAGGAAGGCTTGAGGTTTCAAAGTGGGCGGGAGTAGAATTCGTAGGAGGGGACAGGGTCTCAAGGTGGGGCTTACTCTGGAAGGCTTTAGGTGGGCGGGACTAGAAAGTGGAGGATTTGTTTTGTTTTGTTTTTAAGTGGAGGTGGGGTCTCCCTATGTTGCCCTGTCTGGTCTTCAACTCCTGGCTTCAAGCGATCCTCCCACCTCAGCCTCCCAATGTTGGGATTACAGGCTACAGGCATGAGCCACTGTGCCTGGGCAAACGTGGAGGTTTTAAAGCCGGTGGAGCCTTTTTTTTTTTTTTGAAATGGAGTCTCACCCTGTTGCCAGGCTGGAGTACAGTAGCATGATCTCAGCTCACTGCAACCTCCAACTCACTGCAACCTCCAACTCCCTGGTTCAAGTGATTTTCCTGCCTCAGCCTCCCGAGTAGCTGGGATTACACGCACTCACCACTATGTCCTGCTGATTTTTGTATTTTTAGTAGAGACAGCGTTTCACCATGTTGGCCAGGCTGGTCTCCATCTCCTGACCTCATGATCTGCCCGCCTCTGCCTCCCAAAGTGCTGGGATTACAGGCGTGAGTCACCGCACCCGGCCATCAGTGGAGCTTTCTGACCAAGATGGATGAATGGGGGGTAGCAGCCTCCCTGAGTGCACAGCACCCATTTATTACTTTCAGGCTTTCTCTGCTCAGAGCTCCAAGCCACCCGCCTCCTGTGCCTGCGCCCTCTGCTGGATCCCAGTCCTAGGCCACGCCTTGGTGAACAGGTGGTGGAGGGAGCTGGCATGGTCCAAGAACTGTACCTTACCCTCCAAGCTCTGGGACTGCCCAGACCTGCACCAGGGACCCCCGCCAGCCAGCTGCTGCAGGAGTTGCATGCTAAGGTAGAGAGTCAGAGTCCCCTCCCGACCTGGGCTACCCCACTTTCCTTGTGGGGGTGGGGGTCCTCTCTCCAAAACACCTCTGGAAGGAGTATTCCAACCACTGGCCTGTTTTTTCTGGAGCTGTGACTGGCATTCTCACATCTGTGGCCTAGGTCCTCAGGGGTGTGGGGAGCTGGGTTTATAGAGGGGCCCATCCTCTCTGCCCCAGTTGGCCTCTGACTTCTTCTCTCATCAGATCTCAGAGCTGCAGCCTTCTCTGCCCCCAGGGTCCCTGCAGCCCCTCCTCAGCTACTCGCTAGATGCACCCAGATGGGTAAGACTGTGTGTGACTGACTGAATGTGAACTGTGTCCTCATCAGAGGTGGCAGTGAGAGGGACCCCTAGCCTGACCTTGAGACCTTTTCTCCCAGGAAGCGTTGGAGTCTCTGTCCCAAAGCCTCAGAGATCAGTACCGCTGCCGCCGCTGCCTCCTCCTCAAGCGCCTTGACCTCACTACATCTGCTTTCCACTGGAGTGACCGGGCAGAGGTATGGTGGGCAGGGGACCGTGCAGAATTGGAGAGGCCCAGTTGTGGGGGCTGCAGTTGCAGGGAGGAGGAATGAGGGCCAGGAGTATCACCCTCTTGCAGGTTCTCAGGCCGTGGACAATTTTTTGAGGTTTGGGGCTCCTAGAATCTCAGGGTCCCAGGGTACTGTTGAATTCCCAGCTCTGAGCTGGGAGTATATTCAGAGGCATACCCCATCTTTTTTTTTTTTTTTTTTTTGAGACGGGGTCTCTCTCTGTTGCCAGGCTGGAGTGCCGTGGTGCTATTTCAGCTCACTGCAACCTCCAACTCCTGGGTTCAAGTGATTCTCCTGCCTCAGCCTTGTGAGTAGCTGGGATTACAGGCACATGCCACCATGCCCAGCTAATTTTTGTATTTTTAGTAGAGACAGGGTTTCACCATGTTGGCTAGGATGGTCTGGATCTCCTGACCTTGTGATCTGCCTGCCTCGGCCTCCCAAAGTGCTGAGATTACAGGTATGAGCCACTGCGCCCAGCCCTTTTTTTTTTTTTTTTTTTTTTGAGATGGAGTTTTCCGCTTTTTGGCCAGGCTGGAGTGCAACAGTGCGATCTCGGCTCACTGCAACCTCCACCTCCTGGGTTCAACTGATTTTCTTGCCTCAGCCTCCCGAGTAGCTGGGATTACAGGCATATGCCACCATGCCGGGCTAATTTTGTATTTTTTAGTAGAGACAGAGTTTCTCCATGTTTGTTAGGCTGGTCTCAAACTCCCAACCTCAGGTGATCTGCCTGCCTTGGCCTTCCAAGGTGCTGGGATTGCAGGCATGAGCCACCACGCCTGGCCAAGTGTACCCCATCTTTAAGAGATACGAGCAGAGCCAGGCACAGTGGCTCATGCCTGTTATCCCAGCACTTCGGGAGGCCAAGGCAAGAGGATCACTTGAGCTCAGAAGTTTGAGACCACCTTGGGCAACATAGCAAGACCCCATCTCTACTAAAAATTAAAAAAAAAAAAGCTGGGCATGGCGGCGCATGCTTGTCATCTCAGTTACTCAGGAGGCTGAGGTAGGAGGATCACTTGAGCCCAGGAGATTGAGGCTGCAGTGAGCCACCATCACGCCACTGTACTCCAGGCTGGGTCACAGCGAGACCCTGTCTCAAAAAATAAATATTTATTTGAGCTGTGGGCAGTAAGGTCTTGAATGGTAAAGTGATGCTTCCAAGACCACAAGTCCCACTTGGGGAGGGCTCCAGGCTACCTTCTTACCTCCTCCCCACTCCAGGCCCAAGGAGAGGCCATGAGGGCAGTGCTGATCCCAATTCGAGAGGTTCTGACCCCAGAATCGGACATCTCCATTGCACACGTCCTGGCTGCCCGAGCTGACCTGTCTCGTCTCGTCCCAGCCACCAGCGTGGCTGTCCGCAGAGGGACCTGCTGTGCCATCAACAAGGTGGGCATCTGGGGTAGGGAAGGGCCCTGGCACCTTGGCCTTCAGATTGGCCTTTCAGCCTCTGCTCCGGTCCAAGTTTCAGACTCACCACCTCTAATCCACCCACTAGACATGGCAGCTAGAAGGACCTCGCTCACATAAAAACTGACCGTGGATTCCCCAGCTCAGAATGCTTCCGTGGCTCCCTAATGATCTGAAAACAAAATCTGGCTATTTACTGAGCCCCTGGCTACTTCTCCATCTTGGGCTTAAAATCCTTCCCCATCACCAAACATTATCTATTTGTTGTTTTTTAACCTTTTTTTTTTTTTCAAGACAGAGTCTTGCTCTGTCACCCAGGCTGCAATGCAGTGGCTTGATCTTGGCTCACTGCAACCTCCGCCTCCCAGGTTCAAGCAATTCTCCTGCCTAAGCCTACCGAGTAGCTGGGATTACAGGCACCCACCACCATGTCTGGCTAATTTTTGTATTTTTAGTAGTGACGGGGTTTCACCATATTGGTCAGGCTGGTCTTGAACTCCTGACCTTGTGATCTACCCACCTTGGCCTCCTAAAGTGCTGGGATTACAGGCATGAGCCACCGCACCCTTTTAACCATTTGAAAAAAAAAAAAAAAAAAAAACAGAAATAGGCCGGGCACAGTGGCTCACGCCTGTAATCTCAGCACTTTGGGATGCCGAGGTGGGCGGATCACGAGGTCAGGAGATCGAGACCATCCTGGCCAACACGGTGAAACCCCATCTCTACTAAAAATACGAAAAAAAATTAGCCGGGCGTGGTGGCAGACGCCTGTAGTCCCAGCTACTCAGGAGGCCGAGGCAGGAGAATGGCGTGAACCCAGGAGGCGGAGCTTGCAGTGAGCCGAGAAGGCGCCACTGCACTCCAGCCTGGGCGACAGAGCAAGACTCTGTCTCAAAAAACAAACAAACAAAAAACAAATACCCTCTGTTTTAGTGATTAGGTATCTAGCCGTATGCCTCTGTAAGTAGTCTTATGTAAAATGAGTATTAGGGAATAAAGTCTAACACAGCAACTATTGAAGCAAAATTTAAGTTAAGAAAAAAAATGAGCCCGAGCTGGGTGGATTACTTGAGCCCAGGAGCAGAGGTTGCAGTGAGCCGTGTTCTCGCCACTGAGCTCCAGCCTGGGTGACAGAGCCTAGGCGACTCTGTCTCAAAAAAAGAAAAGAAAAGTAGGCTGGGCGCGGTGGCTCACGCCTGTAATCCCAGCACTTTGGGAGGCCAAGGTGGGCGGATCACAAGGTTAAGAGATCGAAACCATCCTGGCTAACACGGTGAAACCCTGTCTCTACTAAAAATACAAAAAATTAGCCAGGCGTGGTGGCACGCACCTGTAGTCTCAGCTACTTGGGAGGCTGAGGCAGGAGAATCGCTTGAACCCGGGCGGTGGAGGTTGCAGTGAGCCAAGATCGCGCTACTGCACTCCAGCCTGGGCGACACAGTGAGACTCCATCTCAAAAATAAAAAGAAAAGAAAAAAGAAAGCTCATGCTTGTATCTTCCACCAGTTCAGTCCCCCCTCCCGCAGCCACTGTACTCAAATAGTCAACATCTGCCTTTTCTTCTTCAGCCTCATGCTGTTCCCTTTGCTCTCTGGCCCTCTTGTCCAAGATACTTTTTTTCAAGATAATTTTCAAATCTCATAAACTCTCAGGTGCTTATGGGCAACGTTCCAGACCGGGGGGGCCGCCCAAATGAGCTGGAGCCTCCCATGCCCACCTGGAGGAGCCGAAGAGAGGATGGAGGCCCCCAGTGTTGGGGCCGCAAGAAGAAGAAGAAGAAGAAGTAAAGGGGGACTGGTGGTCGGGGGCGGGGGGTCCTCCATGAGATGCTAATGCCATCGGTAATCTCTGGGAGTCCTTTTAAGGCTTTTCTTGGTATTTGGCACCCAAGCCCCCCATCTCCTATTCTTGAGGCCCCAAATGCCCTACTCCCATTCACCAGTCAATACCAAGAACCATGTTTTCCAGAGAATAAATTTAATTTATGACAGCTGTAGGATCTCTCGCTGTGGGGGCCAAGTCAGGGGTGTTGGGGTTTGTGAAGGGGTGGGGGTGGGGGGTCTCTGCTCCCTGGGACTGAATGGGCCCCTGCTGCTGGACCCTGAAAGTTCTTTGCCCTACAGCACATCTATCCTGTGCTGTGGGCATGGGTAAGGAGACATTTAGGCATCAGACAAGCGTCTGTCAGTCGCCTACCACCTGCCAGCCCTGTTCTAGGCACTGGGGATGCAGCAGTGAATGACACTGATAGAAATCCCTGTTCTCCTGGAGTTGATGTTTCTGTTGAGGAAAGACAGACGTTCAACGAGATAAAGAGGGAAAAAGTATAGGCTGTCAGAGGGAGAACGTTCTATGCAGAAAAAAGCAGGAGCTGGGCGTGGTGGCTCACACCTGTAATCCCAGCACTTTGGGAGGCCGAGGCTGGTGGATCATGAGGTCAGGAGTTTGAGACCATCTTGGCCAACATGGGGAAACCCCGTCTCTACTAAAAATACAAAAGTTAGCCGGGCGTGGTGGTGCATGCCTGTAATCCCAGCTACTTGGGAGGCTGAGGCAGAAGAATCGCTTGAACCCGGGAGGCGGAGGTTGCAATGAGCTGAGATTGCATCACTGCACTCCAGCCTGGGTGACAGAGCGAGACTCTGTCTACAAAAAAAAAAAAAAAAAAAAAAAATGGAGATTTAGGGAGTTGGTAAAATGAGGCCTGAGTCTAAATGTATCCAACACAGAGCTGCACAGATACTAAGTGCAGGGAAAGGGAGCAGGATTAGCATCCACCAGGATGCAAAAGAGGAAAGTCACTTCCAGAGAAAAAGATGATGGACGTACCACCAAAGGCAGTGTGGATGGGAAGGCGGATGCTTCTGGGGGCCTACCTCTGGGAGCCCTGCCAGAGTCTGACGACAGGACTCAGGACTGACTGGGGGAAGGGAGTGAGGGAGAGAGACCAAGAGATGTCTAGCAATCCAGCTTGGAGGATGCAGTTGATGGTGGGTCCATTACCGGGCAGGGGACCTGGAAGGAGGAAGGGAGGAAGAAAGATGACAGATGATGTGGGGAGCACATGATGTCTAGGAGACGCTTCACTGCCAGGAACACTTCCCTGCCCAGACTGGTAAGTGGATGAATGAATGCCCCTGTGGAATCCTTTTTGTAACCCAATCTGAGAGTCTCTGCCCTCGAATAGTGGCGTTTACTCCATTAACACAGTAACTCCTGATATATTTGGCCTTATTCTTGCTATCTTATTGGCTAGAATCCTTTTTTCTGTTCTCCTAGTGGTTATCATCCCCACCCTACCCCCAACATGTTGAAACTTCTATTTTTCTTTTCTTTTCTTTTTTTTTTTTTTTGAGACGGGGTCTTGCTCTGTCACCTAGACTGGAGTGCAGTGGCACAATCTCAACTCACTACAGCCTCTGCCTCCCAGGCTGAAGTGATTCTCCTGCCTCAGCCTCCCATGTAGCTGGGACTACAGGCACCCATCATCACACTTGGCTAATTTTTGTATTTTTAGTAGAGATAGAGTTTTATCATGTTGGCCAGGCTGATCTCGAACTTCTGACCTCAAGTGATCCTCCCACCTCGGCCTCCCAAAGTCCTGGGATTACAAGCATGAGCCACCGCACCCAGCCTATTTTTCTATCAGTGTTAAAAAGTAACCAGTATCCATACCCTCCCACCCCAGCAGTCAAGGACTTCTGCATATTTGTACTTTCCTATGGGTCTCCAAATCTGTCCAGTCTTCCTCAGGCCAATGGCCTGTGTCCCCTGTATCCACTTGGGGGTAGGGGCGGTTTCTCCTCACCGTATCTGTTTCCCAGGAAGTGTGTGGGGATTCAGTCTGGGTCCAGGCATGGCGAAGCTGGCACCCAGTCTCAGGTTCCAGGGATAGCGTGTAGGAGGGATTTTCCTCGGAGCCTGTTTGTGGGTGGATGGAAGGGATGTGGGTCTGATGGGAAGGGCGTCTTGACCTTGGACTCAACCCCCTTCCCCCAGGCCCCTTCCCAGCACCGGCGTGCTCTAGATCTTACCACAGCTGGCATGGGGAGCTGGTGTGGATGGGACAGGAGCTCCGGGGGGTCCTGCATCGCCCTTGGCCCCTGGCCTCTTCTTACATTCTACCTTCACTTGGTCTCTGCAGTGTTTGTGGCAACACAGTCCGCATTCTGGGGGAAGGCAGCAGTTAATGGCCAGGGGTCCGATCTGTGTCGTCCATTCTTCCAGGCTGTGGGCCAAAGCTTCCCTCCCACTCGCTGACACCCCACTCACCCCGACAGCGGTAGCCTTGCTTGGTGACACCCCAGAGCTGGGAAGAGAAAGAAAAGTTTACCCATCCTAGCAGAGGGAGGGCTGTGGATTGGCAGAGCAGCTGGGGAGCGGAAGTGTGGAAGCTACCCAGGTTTTGAAATTCTCAAGGCTAGAGATTTAATTGGAATTAAAGGAATGTGGGTGGGGTACAGTGGCTCATGCCAGTAATCCCAGCACTTTGAGATGCCAAGGTGGGAGATTGGGAGGCCAAGGTGGAAGGATCGCTTGAGCTCAGGAGTTGGAGGCTGCGATGAGCCATGATTGTACCACTGCACTCCAGCCTGGGTGACAGAGCAAGACCCATCTCTTAACAAAATAAAGGAAACTTGGAGATTATCTCAAGTTTAGATAATCACCTCAGATATTAGATTTAGGTAAAATTTAGAGTTACTAAAATGCAAATTCTATGGGCAAGAATTGTCTGCTGTATTCCTGCTATATCCCCAGGGCCTAGGATTACCTGGCACACAGGAGGTGCTCAGTAAATATTTCATGAATGAATAAATGAATGTGGGAAGTAATCCAAGGTTTGTGAATTAGTCTCGGGTTATAGGTTGAGAGACTGATCCACTAGCCAGAGTTTGAGGATATCTTGAATTTGGAAATTATTCAGAGTTTGAATGATCTGGAGTCTAGAGATTTGGAAGATGATTCTGTTTGAACATAATCTACCCAGTTTGGAGATTATCCAGGGTTTTTTTTGTTTTTTTGTTTTTGTTTTTTTTTTTTGAGACAGAATCTAGCTCTGTCACCCAAGCTGGAGTGCAGTGCTTCGATCTTGGCTCACTGCAACCTCCACCTCCTGGGTTCAAGCGATTCTCGTGCCTCAGCCTCCTGAGTAGCTGAGATCACAGGTGTGCACCACCACATGCAGCTAATTTTTGTATTTTTAGTAGAGACAGGGTCTCTCTCGCTATGTTGCCTAGGCTGGTCTTGAACTCTTGAGCTCAAGCAATCCGCCCACCTCAGCCTCCCAAAGTGCTGGGATTACAGGCATGAGCCACCACTTCTGGCCTCCTATCCAGAGTTTTAGATATTCATGGTTCACCGATTGTCTGGAGTGGAGATTATCTGGGATTTGGGGATCATCTGGCATTTGGAGATTATCCAGGATATAGGAAATGTCTGGTGTTTAGGGTTTATATGAAACAGGATGATTTGAAGCTGGAGGATTTCTGGAATTTGGGGGTTATCTGGGGTTTGCGGACCGCTGGCTTCAGGACAGATGGAACCTAAGGGTGGTGATGGGGTGGAGTGCTCACGAAGCCACTGCAGCTGTCGCAGAAGGTAGGCTTTCGGAAGGTGACCTCATGGAAGGTGTGCAGGAAGGCCAGGCCCAGCTTGGAGCAGATGGCGCTGGCCCGGAGCAGGTACCCTGTCAGCTCCTCTCTGCTGAAGGAGCCTCTCCTGGGGGCAGAAACTGAGCCTCAGCATGACCCGCCCCGACGTCCTCCAGACCCAGGAATCCAGGCAACCCCAGTGTCCTCATCTTCAGGGGATCCAGGAGTCAGAACCACTTACCCCTGGCGTGGGGGCGGATGGAGCCCGTGGCAGGCGAAGGGAAAATTGCCTGAGAGTCGCTCAAAGTCCTCCTGAGAGATGGTCCCTCGGCCTTCAGGGTCATAATTCTTGAACACAGACTTCAGAGGAGTGTGGGGAAGCAGATAAGGCCCAGTTGTCGAAATGTGATCCCCACGGCCATAGGTCCCCACCTCCAGGCTCAGGGTTCTACAGATGTCTTCCCTCCTGGCTGCCGGCGGCCAGGCCACCCTCCCCTCCTTACCTCCACCAGCTGCTCCACGTGCCGACCCAGCGTGACTCTGTCCGGCTTGGGTGTCACACCAGGGGCCCACTCCACCACCAGAGGTGTGTTGAAGGGGGAGGGTGGCTGGGGCGGGAACAGAGGAGGAGCACAGTTAGTCACTGCATAGGCTTAGGGGGGTTCGAGGTGATTGGGGGGGTCTGAGGTCAGGGGTCAGGTCTCACCAGACTCTTAGGACAACGCGGCTCCCGGGCATAAGAAAGCTCATAGATCTCATCTTCCGTGTAGAAGAGGTCCAGGGAGAGCTGGAGCAGACAGGGGTGTTACAGATCCTCCCATCTACAGCCCTGCCCCAGACCCCCACACCCACTCACAGGCTCTTCCCAAAGCCCCTCCTGGGTTCAAATCCTGGCATTACTGCTGTGGGACAATGGGCAAGTGACCTCAGCTCTCCGGGCCTCAGTTTCCCATTCTACAGAATGGGCACAGTAAGGGTCCTGACCTCGTAGAGTTGTAAGGTGGAATGAGGTGCCTGGCACATAGTCAATGCTCAATAACTGTTAGTAGCCTTTTGCTTAGATTCTTGGATATGTCAAAGCGTGAGATTTTGGGCTATCAGCATGAGAAGCTCAGAACCTTGGAGCTTAAGAATGTGAACCCCAAAGCAATTCCAGAGCTCAGATCAATGGATACTTGAGTCACTGGGGGAAGTGGGGAAAAAACATGTTCCTTATATAGAATATAGAGCTCACTCTGCTCCATATACTGTTGTTTTTTGAGACAGAGTCTCGCTGTCACCCAGGCTGGAGTGTAGTGGCGTGATCTTGGCTCACTGCAACCTCCACCTCCCAGGTTCAAGTGATTCTCATGCATCAGCCTCCCAAGTAGCTGGGACTACAGGCGTGCACTACCACGCCCAGCTAATTTTTTTGTATTTTTAGTAGACATGGGGTTTCACCATGTTGCCTAGGCTGGTCTCAAACTCCTCAGGCAATCTGCCTACCTCAGCCTCCCAAAGTGCTAGGATTACAGGCATGAGCCACTGCGCCTGGCTAGACACTGTCTTAAGGACATACTTTGAATGACGTCATTGGCTGTCTCTCATCAACCACCCTCTGAAGTGGGTCCTTTTATTTTATTTTATTTTTATTTATTTATTTATTTTGAGAAGGAGTTTCGCTCTTCTTGCCCAGGCTGGAGTGCAATGGCGCGATCTCAGCTCACTGCAACCTCCACCTCCAGGGTTCAAGCAATTCTCCTGCCTCAGCCTCCCGAGTAGCTGGGATTACAGGCACGCACCACCACTCCTGGCTAATTTTGTATTTTTAGTAGAGACGGGGTTTCTCCATGTTGGTCAGGCTGGTCTCGAACGCCCAACCTCAGGTGATCTGCCCGCGTTAGTCTCCCAAAGTGTTGGGATTACAGGTGTGAGCCACCGCGCCCAGCTGGGTCTTTTTATTATTCCCATTTTGTGGATAAGGAAACTGTGGCCTAAGGGTTCAGCGACTTGCCCAAGATCACGCAGCTAGAAAAAAGCCTAGAAGCTCTGGCTTCAAAGCCCATGCACTCCAGCACTTTTCTACCCTGGTCCTGGAGACCCTCACACATCCAGGAGCCTACATCTCAGTAACCTCGGAAGCCCAGCCTGGGCGGGGCCGGGGGCTCACCGTGAGCAGGTGCAGCAGATCCTCATTGGCGCCGCAGGGCGGATGCTGCCCTTGGAGGGCCACCAGCTCCTGCAGCCGCAGGTAGAGGTTGTTCAGCTTGGGTAGGTGCAGGCGGCCGTCAGGCAACCTGTCAGGCTGTGCCTCATGCAGGGACACCAGGTCCTTGAGGTGCACGCCCAGTACAGGCAGCCGGAAGCCCGTGCAGCCAGCCCAGGTGCGGCGGTAGCAGGCGTAGTTGTTGTGGGAGGCAAGGAGCTCAGTGAGCTCCAGGAGGGCCTGGGGAGGAGGGACATGGGATGGGGGCGTTATCAGAGGCAGTCCCATCCTCTGAGCAGCCTCCTGTGTGGGCTCTAGGCCTTCAGGGACCCAGTGGCATTGTGGACACCTCTGGAGCCCTTCCATATCCCATGCTGGTCTCAGCATCTCCCCCAAACTGCTCTTCCTCTTGGGTCCCCATCTCAGAGAAGTTCCACAGTCCCCCATTCTTTGGCTAAAATGATTTCTTTCTTTTTTCTTTTTGAGATGGAGTTTCGCTGTCTTGCCCAGGCTAGAGTGCAGTGGCGTGATCTTAGCTTACTGCCACCTCCACCTCCTGGGTTCAAGCAATTCTCCTGCCTCGGCCTCCCAAGAAACTGGGATTACAGGCATGAGCCACCACACCAGGCTAATTTTGTATTTTTAGTAGAGACAGGGTTTTACCATGTTGGCCAGGCTGGTCTCAAACTCCTCACCTCAGGTGATCTGCCCGCCTCGGCCTCCCAAAGTGTTGGGATTATAGGCATGAGCCATCAAGACCGGCCTTTTTATTTATTTATTTATTTATTTATTTATTTATTTATTTATTTATTTATTTATTTATTTACTTTATAGGCTAGGGTCTCACTCTGTCACCCAGGCTGGAGTGCAGTGTCATGATCACAGCTCATTGCAGCCTTAAACTCCTGGGCTTGATGGCTGGGCGCGGTGGCTCACATCTGTAATCCCAGCATTTTGAGAGGCCGAGGCAGGCGGATCATCTGAGGTCAGGAGTTCGAGACCAGCCTGGGCAACATGGTAAAACCCTGTCTCTACTAAAAATACAAAAATTAACTGGGCCTGGCGGTGCAGGCCTGTAATCCTAGCTACTCGGGAGGCTGAAGCAGGCGAATCGCTTGAACCTGGGAAGTGGAGGCTGCAGTGAGCCAAGATTGCGCCACTGGACTCCAGCCTGGGAGACAGGGTGAGACTCTGTCTCAAAAAACAACAACAACAACGAAAAACTCCTGGGCTCCAGCAGTCCTCCCCCTCAGCCTCCCAAGTAGCTGGGACTACAGGCATGGGCCACCATCCCTGGCTAATTTATTTTTAATTTTTTTTTCGGCTAGGCGCAGAGGCTCACGCCTGTAATCCCAGCAGGGATCTGGGAGGCCAAGGGTCAGGAGTTTGAGACCAGCCTGGCCAACATGGTAAAACCCTGTCTCCACTAAAAATACAAAATTAGCAGGGCGTGGTGGTGCACCCCTGTAATCCCAGCTACTCGGGAGGCTAGGGCAGGAGAATTACTCGAATCCGGGAGGCAGAGGTTGCAGTGAGCCGAGATTGCACCACTGCACTCCAGCCTGGGCGACAAGAGCAAGACTCTGTCTCAAAAAAAAAAAAAATTTCTAGAGATGGGGTCTCACTATGTTGCCCAGGCTGGCCTCAAACACCTGGGCTAAAGTGATCCTCCCGTCTTGGCCTCCCAAAACGCTGGGATTACAGGTGTGAGCCACTGTACCCAGCCTATAATTATTTCTTAAAAACCCAGATCTTATCAAGGGTGTGTCACCACTCTCAAAACTTCCCTAGCTTAGCCCATCTTGCAAGGCACTATAGGATCTTCCCAGGGCATCTTCGGCCTAATTTCCTGCCACTTTCTGACCTCAGCCAGTCCTCCCCATGGGGACTGCAAAGTTCTCTGCTATCCTGTCTCCCATCTGTCTCCCTCACAGTCCAGCTCCAGACCAGACACACTGAGAGCAGAGAGGGGTCAGCACCACGAGTGGATGGATGACAGGGAGGAGGAATGCTGGCAGAGCCTGGGGGTCTGGGATTTGGAGGAGCAAGGACTTCAGGTGGTCCCAGGACCCCTGGGCAGGAATGGGCAGGGCTTGGGGAATTAGGTGTGGGAGCTCAAGACAGCTGACCACTTGGAGCTTTGGGGAGGGTAGTGGGATTCACCTTGGTGCTGTCAGGGCTCAGGTGGGCATGGGAGTCCTTGAGTCTGGAGATGGCACTGTGACACAGGCCCCCTGTGACTGCCATCAGCGTGTTGAAATTCTGCAGCTGGCGGAGCCTCTAGGAAGAGAAGCATGCGCACAGGGCCGTCACGGGAAGGAGGGCAAGTCGGGAGTTCAGATTACAGCATCCCAGTTGAGGTGGGGTCCCAGGCATGTGTGGACAAATGTGGGGATCAGACAGCTGAGAGAAGGTGGGTGTGTGCGGCAAGAGTGGGACATGCCATGTGTGGGCCTCACAGGGGTGTCAGATGGTTATCTGAGCCGGGAGGGTCAAGCAGGTGATTGACTGATACAAGGTTAGAAAATCTGGGGAGACGGGGCCAGGCGCGGTGGCTCACGCCTGTAATCCCAGCACTTTGGGAGGCCGAGGCGGGTGGATCACGAGGTCAGGAGATCAAGACCATCCTGGCTAACACGGAAATACAAAAAAGTAGCTGGGCGTGGTGGTGGGCGCCTGTAGTCCCAGCTGCTCGGAGGCTGAGGCAGGAGAATGGCATGAACCTGGGAGGCGGAGGTTGGAGACAGGAAGTATGGGAAGTTGGGCAGATTTGGGGAATAGACAGGTGTGTGTCAGACAGGTAGGGGAGGCTTCAGACATGTCAGTGTGTCAGCCATCTGGGGGTCTGACTGCTCTGAGAGTCACACAGGTGCCGGGAGGCAAGAAAGCGCAGGCTCTGGGCAGGAGCTGGGAGCCAGGCAGAGGTGATCAGGGCCAGAGAGATATGGAGTCAGACGGCTGCTAGACAGGTGTGGGGCCACCAGGGCAGCTGAGGAATTCCCTTGCCCTCCTTTTGACAAATTTCGGCAGAGGTTGCTATGGAGAGAGCGGGGCCAGGGAGGAATGGAAAATGCTCAGACCAAGGAGACTCCAGGCAGACGTCGAGACTCCCAGGTCTCAGGGGCCCTGCAGGAGTAAGCAAGCCAGGGAAGACACCAGAGGAAGGGCGTGATCTGCGTGGAAATACGCAAGGGGGCGCGGCCACAGCGGGCCGTAGGGCTTCCCTTTTCCCCAGAAGGGCGAGAAGGTGTTCGGAAAGGAGGGGGAAGGGAGGGGAAGAGAAGGGCGTAACACAATGGGGCGGGGCGGGGAGAGCCCGGACGCAATGGGGAGCGATGCATAGTCCCGAAGCGACCGCTGGGGCCCGGGGACTGGGGATCGAAGCCTCGGGCTTCCATGCCCCACAAAGGTGGGGGCATGGAAGGGACACTCTCATTGACCTGGGGATGGAATATTCGGGCATAGGGCTTGGGAGCCTGTCACATCTAGGGCCAAGGGGTGGGGCCACGGTGGGTGGGACGCGGTGACATCAAGGCCAAAGAAGAAGTTACGGTCCTTGGTTGGAATGCCCAGACTGTAGCCTCGGGGGCGGGGCCGGGAGATGCGTGACGTCACCGCCAGGATGACACTGTGGGGCCGAGGGTCTGGAAGGTGAAGAGCCAGGTAGCTGCGCGCAGCAGAGTTCGCAGCCCCAAGGGGTGGGCCTCACCTGTGCCACGTGAATGAACTTGTCCAGCACCTGTGCACGCTGTAGGGGCCCGGGACGGCTCAGCACCATCACCTGCACCCAGCGGGACACGCTGTTGCTGAGAGCTACGGAGCCCTCCAGGGCCGGGCAGCCTCGTACTGAGCCCTGCAAAACGTAGCTCCGCAGGTCCTGGGGCTGGGAGTGAGGTGGGTGTCAAGGTGGGCCATGGCACTCAGGCCCTGCCCTTCCATGGCATCCAACTAGCAGTCACGATCTCTGATGTCCTAGCCTGGTCTAGCTGGAGTGACCTTTGTCATCTGTCCCCCCACCCTCAGGCTGCTACATGTCCTTGACGTCACCATGCTCCTCTCCCATCTGAGGAGGCATGTTTCAATATAGCCAGGCACTATATTTAACAACTGATCATATTAACTAATTTAATCCTCATAACTCTATGAGGTGAGTATAGAATGCCTCATAGAGTTGGAATAGTATGGAATGCCATTTTAGAGGTGAGACAGTTGAGGCACAGAGAGGATAGGTAATTTGCCCAGGGTCGCACAGGTGTGAGTCAGGGTGGGAGTCTATATGCTCTTAACTGTATGTATACCTGACTGGGATACAGTCAGCAAAGGGAAGGATGGGGAGGATGAATTGAAATCAACCTCTATCTGTTCTGCCCAAGGAGTGTTCATTTCATACCCACATCCACTACACTGAGTATATTTGCATACACACAAACGCACACAACACACTCACACACAACACACACACAATCGGGACAGTGTCACATGAAGGAAACAGATCCCCACCTTCCCTTGAAATGGTGATGTCCAGATGGCAAAAACTAATGCATATATATGTTGAAACACATGAAACTGATCCTTGGGTAGGTAATATATGACAATTTCAAATGGTTCAAGCAGATAGCATTTACCCTGGCCTAGGCACTGTTTCTGCACGGCAGGAACTGTGCATATCCCCTTTTTACAGATGAGGAAACTGAGGCACCATGAATTTAAATGCTTGTTGAATAAATGATATATTTTGAGCACTTCCTAAGTGCCAGTCACTGCAATAAGCATTTTATTTATTTATTTTACTTTTTTGTTGTTATTTTTTGAGACAGAGTCTTGCTCTGTCGCCCAGGCTGGAGTGCAGTGGTGTGATCTCAGCTCACTGCAACCTCCGCCTCCTGAGGTTCAAGTGATTCTCCTGCCTCACCCTCCCAAGTAGCTGGGATTACAGGCGTGCGCTACCATGCCCGGATAATTTTTGTATTTTTAGTAGAGATGGGGTTTCACCATGTGGGCCAGGCTGGTCTCAAACTCCTGACCTCAGGCGATCTGCCTGCCTCTGCCTCCTTAACTCATTTTCCTGGACCTTCTAGCACACAGGTTTGAGTTTAAGACTTTGAGATCTCTGCTGAATGACCATGCAGGTGTCCTCTCAGTCCTGCCTTCCCCCAGCCAATCCCTCCCCTACCCCAGTCTCTCCCCTGCTTGGGATGGGGACAGGAGGGGGTCCTCACCGTGATAGCCTGGAAGGACCGGAACTCCAGGTAGGTGAGGTGCTGAGCCAGCTCCCCCGTCTCCAGGTGGTCGAAAAGCAAGGACACTTTGCGCTTTTTGCCCAGGCCTGGGCTGCTCATGGGGAGTGGGGGGCCAGGGCCACCAGGGCTCAGGCTGGGGGCCAAGAGGGGCAGCGTATTGGAGTGGCTCACAGTTGAGGGCTTGGGGATGTAGAGGGAGATGGCAGAATGGGGATGGAGCAGGGAAGAGGGGAGCACAGGGCTGACTCACAGGTTAGAAGAATCTCCCAGTCTTCTCTGGGCCGAGTTGCCCTCCTGGGCCACGGTGGCCCAGAAACGACCTATGACTTCTTCCAGCTGGGGATCCTGGTGCATCACCTCAGGGTGTTGGGTTAGCCAGTACCTGAGAGTGGTTTGGAGATGATGAGATGAGGCTGGGGGTGGCGAAGGTCTCTACAAGGGGTATTTTGGGCTGAGGAATTTCTAGGTGCTGAGCTAGGGGTCTCTAAATGTGTGTGGGGGTCCCTGGAGGGTTGGGGTTTGGAGGGGCACCAGACTTGGGGAATCTCTGGAGTAGGATGGGGATCTCTTAACACAGATCGGGGGGATCTGTGGGAAACAGACTGGGGAGTCACTTGGAAGTAGTATTATTGGGAAGCAAGATCGTGAGGGTCCTAGGAACTAGACAGGGGGCTTTCGGGGGTGAAATTTTTGGAGGGACAGAATGAGGGGGTCTTATGGGCTAGGCTGGGGTCTGTGGGAGGTAGAGATTTTGGGGATCAGAGCTGGAGGTCTCTGGGCACGAGCTAGGAGGGTCTATGGGATCTGGTTGGTGAGGGGGGTCTCTAGGAAGTGGGGGTTCTAAGGAAGGGAACTGAGAGCGTCTTAGGAACCAAGCTACGGGTGTCTCATAACGGGGATTTTGGTCTGTGGGGCTGGTCGGGTCTGTGGGAACTGGCCTGGGGAGTCTCTGAGGAATGTTTTTTGGGGGCAGCAGGATGGAAGTCCTGGGTCCTGTGAGTGGGGATCTCGGCCCAGCCCTACCTGACCAGGTGACAGATCTGCAGCTGTCTCAGCTCCTGGGTGTCCTCTGTGGCCTTCTGGTACTTGAGTTCTGGTCAAGGCTCTGTTCTCCAGGATCCGTGACCTGCCTGCTCCCCATTCCCATTGCCCAGGTTCTCACGACTCTGCCCTCTGCCCTCCACCCATAGCTCACAGTCCCGGAGGATATGAGGTCAGCAGGCGGGCAGCCAGGTCGGCGGACGGCAGCACCCAGCTGTGCATGGCCAGCACCATGTTGAGCATGTGGTCCCCGCGGCACAGGCTGCCAGCTGAATCTGGGGTGGAAGGAGGGGTGCTCTGTGACAGAATGGCCCTCAGGCAATGCACGGCGCAGCTCCAGATCCTGCCGGACCACCTGGTTCAAAGACCAGCTCTAACGGTGATCCCCGGCATGACCTTGGACAGGCAACCTAACCTCCTGTGCCTCAGTTTCCTTATCTGTATTGTGCATGGGGCAGCATCACCCCTGGCAAGTCTTGCTGAAGATTGAAATAGCACCAGACTGTCCGGGCACAGTGGCTCAATCCCAGCACTTTGGGAGGCTGAATCGGGCGAATCACATGAGGCCATGAGTTCGAGACAAGCCTGGCCAACATGGTGAAACTCCGTTTCTACTAAAAACACAAAAATTAGCCGGGCTTGTGCCTGTGGCTAACATGCCACATGGTGGCATGTGCCTGTAATCCTAGCTACTCGGGAGGCTGAGGCAGGAGAATCTCTTGAACCCAGGAGGTGGGGGTTGCAGTGAGCTGAGATTGCACCACTGCACTCCAGCCTGGGTGACACAGTGAGACTCTGTCTCAAAAGAAAAAGAAAAGAAAAAAAGATTTATATAAATATATATAATATATATTAAATATATACATTTAAAAAAGTATATATTTCCATTTCAGGAAAGAAGAAATGCAGGTGTTTCTCTTCTCTCTAATGTAATGATTGAGTTTCATTCCACCCAGCCCTGCTCTCATTTTACCTCCAAAAACTGAGGTGGAGAGAAGCGGTGCTGAGCCCGAGGTTAGGGCAGGGGAGGTTGCTGGGAAGAGGACACTCACCGAAGGACTGGATGCATTTCTCCAGCAGCTCATCTTCGCTGCAGCCGCCCTCACTCAGCAGGCCCAGGTTCATGGAAGCCATGACCTTGCTGATTTCCCCGGGGCTGGGGCATGTCTTGTGGCGGCGCGCTTGGTGGGGCCGGCCCCGCCCTCCTGTCTTTCCGGTGCATTCCTGGTGGGACTTCCTGTGGGCACAGCCCCCAAGGAGTCATAGGAGCCCCTTCTTTCAGACAGACCCTAGAATTCCTCTTGACCCTAACACCCCAAGGCACCACGGGAGAGGCTTCCTAAAGGCAAAGCCCCAGGGTTACCCCTGACCTACCAGGGAGTCTAGGGAGAATCTCCAGGAATATTCCAGATCCCTGGGGGAATCATGGGAGCCCTCTCCCACAAGCAAACTCCCAGGGATATTCCTGCTCCCTTCAGGGAATCAGAGAGGAAGATCCTCAAGACCAGGGGCCCCCAGCCCCTGGGACACAGACCGGTACCAGTCCGTAGCCTGTTAGGAACCAGCGGGCAAGCGAACACCCCCACCTGAGCTCCACCTTCTGTCAGATCAGCTGGGGCATTAGACTCTCTTAGGAGCATGAACCCTATTGTGAACTTCGCATGCGAGGGATCTAGGCTGCGTGCTGTTGATGAGAATCTAATGCCTGATGATCTGTCACTGTCTCTTATCACCCCCAGATGGGAGCAACCAGTTGCAGGAAAACAAGCTCAGGGCTCCCACTGATTCTACATTATGGTGAGCTGCGTAACTATTTCATTATATATTACAATGTAATAATAATAAAAATAAAGCACACGATACATGTAATTAACTTAAATCATCCCCAAACCATCCCCACCCCCTTCCACAAAACCGGTCCCTGTGCCAAAAAGCCTGGGGACCGCTGCTCAGGACTACTCTGAATCCCCCAGGGAATCACAGCAGAAGACCCCTGGGATGACTCAAGACCCCTCAGGGAATCGTAAGAACTCCTTCCCCAGGCATTGCCCCCGACTTCCTCTTGACTGCTTCCAAGGCATCCTGGAAGAGACTTCCTGTTGGCAGATCCCGGGATTATTCCTGGCCTCCTAGGGACTCGGGAGACGACCCCTGGGATCTCTCCTGTCCTCCCCAGGCAGAGGCATGGGAGGACCTGCCTTCAGGAATTGTCTCCTCAGGGCTCCCCTTTGGTCTCTAACACCCACCCCTCCTTCCTCCCACAGCCCTCAAGAGAGCAAGGCTCCTGGGCCAGTGTGATGGCTCACACCTGTAATCCCAACACTTTGGGAGGCCAAGTTGGGTGGATCACTTGAGGCCAGGAGTTCGAGACCATCCCGGCCAACATGGTGAAACCCCTGTCTCTACTAAAAATGCAGAAATTGGTCAGGCGTGATGGCGGACGCCTGTAATCCCAGCTACTCAGGAGGCTGAGGCAGGAAGGTCGCTTGAACCCAGGAGGTGGAGGCTGCAGTGAGCTGGAACTGCATCACTGTGCTCCAACCTGGGTGACAGAGCGAGTTCTGTTTCAAAAATAATAATAAAAAAAAGCAAAAAGAGAGGCCAGGCACAGTGGCTCACGCCTGTAGTCCCAGCACTTTGGGAGGCTGAGGTGGGCAGATCACTTGAGGTCAGGAGTTTGAGACCAGCCTGGCCAACATGGTGAAACCCTGTCTCTACTAAAAATACAAAAATTAGCTGGGCATGGTGGTGGGCTCCTGTAATCCCAGCTACTCAGGAGGCTGAGGCAGGAGAATCGCTTGAACTTGGGAGGTGGAGGTTGCAGTGAGCCGAGATTGTGCCATTGCACTCCAGCCTGGGTGAGAGTGAGACTCTGTCTCAAAAAATAAATAAACAAATTAATTAATTAATTAAAATAAAAATAAAAAAAGAGAGCAAGCCTCCTGCAAGGAAACCCCCGGGATTTCATCTCTGCCCTTCTCCCACCCCTTCACCCCACTAAGGTAACAGACCCCGCTCCCAACTTAGCCTTCCGGCAGGACCTGCAGTTTTAGCCTTCAGCCTGGGTCCTTAGATTTGGGACTGGAGAGGAAATACCAGTGCTAAATGGCCTTCTCTGGGGCTCCTTAGAGTTAGGTGAGAGGTCCCTGGGGCTGAGGCAGCTTCAAGGAAGGTGTGAAAATAATCCTCCCATCATGAGGTCAGGAGTTCGAGACCAGCCTGACCAACATGGTGAAACCCCGTCTCTACTAAAAATACAAAAATTTGCCGGGCGTGGTGGTGCGCACCTGTAATCCCAGCTACTCAGGAGGCTGAGGCAGAAGACTTGCTTGAACCCAGGAGGCGGAGGTTGCAGTGAGCCGAGATCGTGCCACCGCACTCCAGCCTGGGCAACGGAGCGAGTCTTAGTCTCAAAATAATAATAATAATAATAATAATAATAATAATAATAATAATAATAATAATAATAATTCTCCCTCTGCCTGGTGCCTCTTTCCTGATAGGGAAAGAGGGTAATGGAGAGACAGGGATGGTGGGAGGAGGGAGGGAGCTGAATACAGGCTTCAGAAGAAAGTAGAATCCAGAAATTTTTGCCAGCTGTTGTGACTTTGTGTTAGTCACTTAATTTCTCTGGGGCTCAGTTTCCTCAAAGGAAAAATGAGGATAGTCCTTGGACCTTCCCCAGGGATTTCTTTTTTTTTTCTTTCTTTCTTTCTTTTTTTGGAGACAGGGTCTCACTCTGTCACCCAGGCTGGAGTGCAGTGGTGCGATCTCAGCTCACTGCAACCTCCACCTCCCGGGTTCAAGCAATTCTCCTGCCTCAGCCTCCCAAGCAGTTGGGACTACAGGCACGTGCCACCACGCCCAGCTAAGTTTTGTATTTTTAGTAGAAATGGGGTTTCACCATGTTGGCCAGGCTGGTTTCAAACTCCTGGGCCCAGTTGATCCTCCCATCTTTGCCTCCGAAAGTGCTGGGATTATAGGTGTGAGCCATCACGCCAGGCTCCCACTTCTACCCTTTTTTAGACCAGGTCTTGCTCTGTCTCCCAGGCTGGAGTACAGTTGTGCAATCAAAGCTCACTGTAACCTTGAACTCCTGGACTCGAGTGATCCTCCTGCCTTAGTCTCCCAGGTAGCTGGGACTACAGGTGTGCATGACCATACCCAGCTAATTTTGTGTGTGTGTTTGTGTGTGTGTCAGTGGGGGTCTCACTATATTGCCCAGGCTGGTCTAGAACTCCTGGCTTCAAGTTCTCCTTGCCTTATCCTCCCAAAGTGCTGGGATTAGAGGCATGAGCCACTGTTACTAGAAGGGACATTTTAAAGTATTACATCTGTCCTAGGCCAAGGAGGGAGCATTCTAACTAAATCAGCATTTCCCTAAGTGTGGGCACCCAGCTAGTACCAAAAGCATCACCTGGGAACTGGGTATCAATACAGATTCTCAGGTCCCAACCCAGACCTACAAAATCGAACACTTTAAGGCTGAGGGCGGTGGCTCACGCCTCTAATCCCGGCACTTTGGGAGGCTGAGGTGGGTGGATAACGAGGTCAAGAGATCGAGACCATCCTGCCCAACATGGTGAAACCCCGTCTCTACTAAAAATACAAAAAAGTAGCTGGGTGTGGTGGTGCACATCTGTAGTCCCAGCTACTTGGGAGGCTGAGGCAGGATGATCGCTTGAACCCGGGAGGCAGAGGTTGCAGTGAGCCGAGATTGTGACACTGCACTCCAGCCTGGCGGCAGAGCGAGACTCCGTCTCAAAAAAAAAAAAAAAAAATCAAACACTTCAAAGGTAAGCCCAGCAACCTGTATTTTACAAGCCCTCCAGACAGTTCTGAGGCTCGCTCCAGTTTGAGAACCACTGGTCTAGAGTGTCTCATTGAGTACCTACAGGCCTCTCCGAGGTGGAGGGTATTGACAGAAGAAAAACCCGAGACACGGAGCAGTTAAGTGACTTGCCTAAGGTCACACAGCTAGGAAATGAGGCAGCCAGGAGTCTACCACTAAACTGCTGGGTGGGGAGGAAAGCCCTTTGCCCATCAGAGTGGTGCTGGGGGTGGCAGGAGGAGCTACCCAGGCTAGGGAGCCACCCACCATCTGCCTCTGTGGGGACAGGAGGGCCAGCTTGTCCAGGAGATGAAGCCCATTCCAGAACCGGCCGCACAGCCAGCCACTAGGCCCTGTCCTGCAGCCCCCTGTAGGGGTCTGGAACGGCCAGGAGTGGTTTAAGAGGCAGGGGAGCCACCTTGCCCTGTGCCACACTCCCCTCTCCTGCGCCAGGGCCCTGCAGGAGCCTGGAGTTTCCAGTCCAGGGGGGACGGGGAACCAGGAAGCCCCCAGGGAGGGCAGAGACACTCAGCCCAGGCCAGGGATGGAGGTGGGGTGACGAGGAGTGGGAAAGGGGCACGGAGCAGCTCAAACTCCAGGGACAACACGGTACAGGTGCCACATACAAGCGACTGCAGCCGTAGCTGGCTCCAGACTCCCTGAAGCATCCACCTGGCCCCCCCTGCGCCCGATCCCAAAGAAGTCAGGAATCCTGCCACTCTGGCGAGTGATCTCCCCAGCCCTCCCATGCAGGAGGAGGCCTCAGGGTGCTGCCGGGCTCCCTGGGGAGGGTCCTCTCACCTCTTGCTGTCTTTTCTGTTCATGCTTCCTGCGGGGGGAGGAGGGCAGGGGTCTTGGCAAGAGTAGGGCTCAGCTCCTCCCCTTCCCCAGGACTCCAGCTTCTCAGCCCCTAGGGAGCTGGGGCCTCCTCGGTGCTTGGGAAGGAAAGAGGAACTGCCCCTCCCCACCCACCCTCAGGCCAGGGGGAAGGAAGAAGCTGGGGAGAGACCGAAGGCCCCCCTCCCCCACACGGGGATCCCTTCTGCTGAGGTTTCCGGCACCGCTGGCTCTCCCACCCTCAAGCAGCCCGGCGGGCTGTCTATCTCCCCCATCTTTCGGTCTCGAGACCCGTCACTGTCATACTTCAATCAAAGCAGGGGCTTTTCTTTTTAAAGCATGGCTGATATTTATGTAAAAACACACACACACTCAAAAAGATAAGTCTGTCTTTCTAGAAGGACATATTCATATATATAATTCATGAAGGTTTGAATGGAAACTCACAAGACACAGTATTTTGTATATTTCTTTGTAGGCTTCTCTTATTCCCAGTTTAAGTCATACCATTTGTACCCTGGAAAACATTTTCACTTTCTGACTTTATTGTAACAAACCTCCACATAGCACCTACTGTGTACCACACACTGCTCTAAGGACTTTAAAAATATTAACTCATTTAATCCTCACACAATCCACTGTTACCTTAAAAAAACATTACATACTGGACCAGGCAGGGGGGCTCACGGGGGCTCACACCTGTCATCCAGCACTTTGGGAGGCCAAGGCAGGTGGATCACTTGAGTCCAGGAGTTTGAGACCAGCTTGAACATGACAAAACCCCATCTCTACAAAAAATGTAAAAAGTTAGGCCGGCGTGGTGGCTCACTCCTGCAATCCCAGCACTTTGGGAGGCCGAGGCAGGTGGATCACCTGAGGTTGGGAGTTTAAGACCAGCCTGACCAACATGGAGAAACCCCGTCTCTACTAAAAATACAAAATTAGCCAGGCGTGGTGGCACATGCCTGTAATCCCAGCTACTCGGCAGGCTGAGGCAGGAGAATTGATTGAACCCAGGAGGCGGAGGTTGCGGTCAGCAGAGATCGCGCCAGTGCACTCCAGCCTGGGCAGCAGGAGCGAAACTCTGTCTCAAAAAAAAAAAAAGTTAGCTGAGTGTAGTGATGCACACTTGTAGTCCCAGCTACTCAGGAGGCTGAGGCAAGAGGATTGCTTGAGCCCAAGGAGGTCGAGGCTGCAGTGAGCCATGATGGTGCCACTGCACTTCAGTCTGGGTGGCAGAGCCAGACTCTGTCTCAAAAAACAAAAAAACAACAAAAAAAAAACCACACACACATCAAAAACCATTAGAGATGGAGGTAAAGCCTTTGGGAAGCCCCTCCCCATCCCCTGTCTTTCTTAAGCAGGGTGTGACCAATATGACATGTTGTCGAGTTTCGTCCAAACTGCTGTCTGTGCGTTTAAGCACATCATATAAACATGTGCTCCTAGAAGCAGACTTTTCTTATGAGTGTGCATTTTTTTCTTTTTACCTAAATGTGTCATACTCGACACTTTTTTTAAAATTGAAGTATAAAAAAGATCATGAATCATTAAGTATTTAGGTTGATGAAATGTCACCAACTGAGCAAACCTGTGTGACATTCATACAAATCCAGACACAGAACATTCTCACCCTCCACAAGCCCCCTGTCTTTCTTCCCGGCATGAATTCCCACAGATCCCCACTCGCCCAAAGTCTGGCGCAGTAGTTTTGTCTCGTTTTGAGCTGGATAAAAATGGACTCCTGTATTGAATCTGGGTTCTTTCTCTCCATGTCTTGTCTTTGCAGTTCTTCCATATCATCATATTTGGTTATAATTTATTCCTTTTTTTGGCCGGGCACGGTGGCTCACGCCTGTAATCTCAGCACTTTGGGAGGCTGAGGCAGGAGAATCACTTGAACCCGGGAGGAGGTTGTAGTGAGCCGAGATCACACCACTGCACTTCAGCTTGGGCAACAGAGTGAGACTCTGTCTCAAAATAATAATAATAATAATTCCATGTAGTCTTTTATTATGTGACAATTCCATGACTTATATATATATATTTTTATTTATTTAGAGATAGGTGTTGTGGATAGTGACTAAGTGGGCTGGTGGCATGCTAACTTCTTTTTTTTTTTTTTGAGACAGTCTTGCTCTGCCAGGCTATAATGGCACAACCCCACTCACTGCAACTCTCGATTGAAGATTCTCTTCCTCACCTCCCATACTGGGATCACAGGTGTGTCCACCACCCACTAATTTTTTATTTTGTAGAGACGGGGTTTTGACATATTGCCAGGCTGGTCTTGAATCTGGTCTCTATAAATTTTTTTTTTTTTTTTTGTCGCCCAGGCTGGAGTGCAGTGGCGCAATCTCGGCTCACTGCAAGCTCCGCCTCCCGGGTTCGCGCCATTCTCCTGTCTCAGCCTCTCCGAGTAGCTGGGACTACAGGCGCCCGCCACCACGCCCGGCTAATTTTTTTTTGTATTTTTAGTAGAGACGGGGTTTCACCGTGGTCTCGATCTCCTGACCTTGTGATCCGCCCGCCTCGGCCTCCCAAAGTGCTAGGATTACAAGCGTGAGCCACCGCGCCCGGCTGAACTCCTGGTCTCAACTAATCCACCCGCCTCAGACTCCCAAAGTGCTGGGTTTATAGGCGTGAGTCACTGCACTAAGTTCTATTTTTAATCAGTCTAGAGTCTGGTAATAACTAGACACTAAAACATTTTAAGTTAAGTGAGTTATCTATACAAGAGGACTATATGTCCTAGACCATAAAAAAAGACAAACTTATAGCTTATCTGTTTTGTTTTTTTTTTAATTTTTCTTTGGTCCTGCCAACCTGACTCTTGTTTCTTAATTAAGACTCCACAGCAGGGTCTCACTCTTTCACCAAGGCTGGAGTGCAGTGGCGAGATCCTAGCTCACTGCAGCCTCGGACATCTGGGCTTAAGCAATCTTCCCACCTTAGCCTCCTGAGTGGGTAGGACTACAAGTGCACACCACTGTGCCCTGCTAATTTTTTTTTTATTATTATTTTCCTGTAGAAACAGGGTCTCACTTTGTTGCCTAGGCTGATCTCAAACTCCTAGGCTCAAGCGATCGTCCCTCCTATGCCTCCAAAGTGCTGACTCTCCAGGCGTGAACCACTGTCCCCGGCCTCCGTGATTTATTGATCAATTTTCCTGTGATGGACATCTGAGTTGTTTCCAGGTTGGGGCTGCTGTGACTATTTGAGCATCTGACTTTTGGTGAACACAGAGTGTACCATATGGTAGGGCAGTACCCAGGAGTGGAATAAATGGGTCATAGTAGTTACTGTGATTCTGCCAAACATAGCATGTTAGCCAATTCATTGAAACCGTTCTCTCAGAAGTATATTTTTCCACTTTTCTTTTTTCACTAGAAGAAGGCACCGTGGATGTATATTTTTTCCATGCCAGAACATTTAGACAGTCACTGAACCCGCTCTCTTTAGTTTTTCCATAACGCAACGTTACCATAGCTTCAGACTCTCTCTTCCTGCCCGTTTCACCCTCTCTCCCCCCAGCCCCATGGTGTGCTGTCTGACTCTCTCTCAGCCCATCTCCTGTAGCACCTGCATCTTGAATGTGACTTAACAATCCTGGCTGAGCAGAGACTTTGTAGTGTGGCAGTGTCTCCAGGCCCTGGGGACCCAGAAAAGCCTCAGGGAGGAGGTTAGGAATCCTGGCACTTGTTTCTACTGTACACAGGCAGCCTTAGTCCTCGGGCCGGCCAAGAATACCCACAATACCAGTGCTGATGACCACAAAGGAAGGGACTTCTGAATCAAACCACAGAAACTCATAAGGCAGAAAAATGATGCACATGATAACATGCAAATACAGATTTTCTTCTTTTGTTGTTGTTCTTCTTTCTTTCTCTTTTAAATTTTAAAGATGGGGTCTTGCTATGTTGCCCAGGCTGGTCTCAAACTCCTGGGCTCAAGGGATCCTTTCACCTAGACCTCCCAAAGTGTTGAGATTACAGGCAGATTTTCTTTTAATGAAGATACCATGGGACCAATGTCAGAAGGGGAAAAGGTGTTTGCAATATTTAAAAATCAATGAGAAATTAATATCTAGAATATAGGCCGGGTGCGGTAGCTCATGCCTGTAATCCCAGCACTTTGAGAGGCTGAGGTGGGCGGATCACTTGAGATCAGGAGTTCGAGGCTAACCTGGCCAACATGGCAAAACCCCGTCTCTATTAAAAAGATAAAAATCAGCATGGTGGGTATTGCTCTGTCATCCCAGCTACTTGAGAAGCTGAGGCATGAGAATCAGTTGAACCCAGGAGGTGGAGGTTGCAGTGAGCTGGGATTGAGCCACTGCACGCCAGCCTGGGAGACAGAATGGGACTCCATCTAAAAAAAAAAAAAAAAAAGAATATAGAAGGAACAGCTGCAAATTAGCAAGCGAAAAAGACAGCAACCATAATAGAAAAATGGCCGGGCTCAGTGGCTCCTGTGCCTGTAATGTAAGATTACATGCCTGTAATCTCAGCACTTTGGGAGACCAAGGTGGGTAGATTACCTGAGGTCAGGAGTTTGAGACCACCCTAGCCAACATGGCGAAACCCCATCTCTACTAAAAATACAAGAATTAGGCTGGTCATGGTGGCTCACGCCTGCAGTCCTAGCACTTTGGGAGGCCAAGGCAGGCGGATTGGCTGAGCTCGGGAGTTGGAGACCAGCCTGGGCAACACAGTGAAACCCCATCCTACTAAAATACAAAAGAAATTAGCTGGGTGTGGCAGCATGCGCCTGTAGTCCCAGGGGTGCTGAGGCAGGAGAATTGCTTGAACCCGGGAGGCGGAGGTTGCCGTGAGCCAAGATGGCGCCAGTGAACTCCAGCCTGGGCGACAGAGCGAGACTCTGTCTCAAAAAAAAAAAACAAAAAACAAAAAAAGTGAGCAGGGATCGCAATGAGCAGATAACAAAGAAACCCAAAACTCTGATAGGCACCTGAGAAGATGCTAGAAATTGCTGGTAACTCATCAGGGAAGTGGAAATTAAAATGACAGCGAGGCCAGGCGCGGTGGCTCTTGCCTGTAATCCTAACACTGTGGGAAGCCGAGGTAGGAGGATCACTTGAGTCCAGCAGTTCAATACCAGCCTGGGCAATATAGCAAGACCCCATCTCTATAAAAAATGTAAAAGTTAGTTGGGCGTCGTGGCGCAAGCCTGTTGTCCCAGCTGCTCGGGAGGTTGAGGTGGGAGGATCCCTTGAGCCCAGGAGTTCTGGGCAGCAGTGAACCATAATTGTTCCACTGCACCCCAGCCTGGGCAACGAAGTGAGATCTCATCTCTAAAAATAAAATAGGGAAAATAAATTAAAAAACAGCGAGTCATCTTATATAAATCTGGCAAAAATTAGTTAAGTTGGAAATGCCACATGGGGGTTAGGGATATGGGGACCCAGGGACCCTCATGCACTGATAGTGAGTAGCCATTCCGAGGGCTACCTGGCACTACTTACACAAACCGTGCGCATGGATCTGTCACCCAGCAATTAGCTTCTGGGTGTGCGCGACCAAACATTCTCCCTCAGCTTCCTGGGGGACCAATACACAGATGTTCACTCCAGCATTATTTCGGGGGAGCTGGAGGCAGCCTGGGTGTCCGCTCCCAGTAGGGGTAGGTGGATAAACAGAAGGAATCAGTCACCAGAGAATCCTGCAAAGCCACCACTGTCACATACCAGGTGTCCACAGAGCAACAGGGGTAGGTCTTAAAACACATAATGACGACTGACAAAAATAAGAAACACTATTAATATCTTATGATATAATGCTCAATGACATAGAATCATTTTACATTTACATAAAGTTTTAGGGAAAAACAATATTTAATATACAACTATGTGTTAGGTAATGTATAATAGATACAACATAGAATTGTATTGTACTGTATAATTATATTAGCCTAAATATATAATTATATAATTATACATTATATAACATCAAATTATATAATTCCGTAATATGACACAAACTTTTGTGCTATTTATTGCAGTTGTATTAACATCAGTGTTTAATTACGGAACACCTAGACCTGCGATACCTTGAAAAACAGTTTCTATGTAATTTTGTTTAACTATGGGATATTGTTTTATATAACTTACTGTATACCACTACATGTTAATAAAAATTTTTTTTTTTTTTTTTTTTTGAGATGGAGCCTTGCTCTGTCACCTGGGCTGGAGTGTAGTGGTACGATCTCGGCTCACTACAACCTCTGCCTCCTGGGCTCAAATGATTCTTGTGCCTCAGCCTCCCAAGTAGCTGGGATTACAGTTGTATGACACCATGCCCAGCTAATTTCTGTGTTTTTAGTAGAGTCAGGGTTTCACCATATTGGCCAAGCTGGTCTCAAATTCCTGGCTTCACGTGATCTGTCTGCCTTGGCCTCCCAACGTGCTGGGATTACAGGCATGAGCCACCGTGTCTGGCCTAATAATAATTTTAATAGGGCTGGACGTGGTGGTTTACACCTGTAATCCCAGCACTTTGGGAGGCTGAGGCAGGCGAATCTTGAGGTCAGGAGTTCGAGACCAGCCTGGCCAACATGGTGAAACCCTGTCTCTACCAAAAATACAAAAATTAGCTGGGTGTGTTGGCAGGTGCCTGTAATCCCAACTACTTAGGAGGCTGAGCAGGAGAATCGTTTGAACCTGGGAGGTGGAGGTTGCAGTGAGCCGAGATCTTGCCACTGCACTCCAGTCTGGGCAACAAGAGCGAGACTCCGTCTCAAAATAAATAAATAAATAAATAAATAAATAAATAAATAAATAAAATAATAATAATAATAGCAACACTTACATTACATTAACCAGGCACTAGCACTGTTTTAAGTTTTATCTCATTTAATTAATTATATCATTTAACTCTCCCAACAACCACGTGAGGTCGATACTATTAATATTCCCCTTACTGGATGGGGAAACCGAGGCACAGAGAAGCTAAGTGGCTTAGCCATGTAACTCAATGCAGTGAGTGGCAAGGCTGGATGAGATTCAGATTATCTGGCTCGGAGTCGGAGTCTTTGTTCTTTTTTTTTTTTTTTTTTTAAGACGAAGTCTCGCCCAGGCTGGAGTGCGGTGGCTCAATCTCGGCTCACTGCAGCTTCTGCCTCCAGAGTTCAAGCAATTCTCCTGCCTCAGTTTCCCAAGTGGCTGGGATTACAAGCGTGTGTCACCACGCCTGGCTAACTTTTATACTTTTAGTAGAGACGGGGTTTCACCATGTTGGCCAGGCTGGTCTCGAACTCCTGATCTCAAGTGATCCACCCACCTCGCCGTCCCAAAGTGCTGAGATTACAGGGGTGAGCCACCACGCCCGGCCGGAGTTCTTGTTCTTAATCACTGTGTTTGGTGCTTTTTAAAGTCAGGAGATCTGGTGCACATCCCTGCTCTGCTGCGTGATATCTTGCAAGGGCTTCCCTACTCAGAGCCTCAGTCTGCCCTCTGTGAAATGGGAGAATGATGGCACGTTACTTACCGTGGTGGGGAGAGAGCGCAGGTACCTTTTAGATACTCCCTCTCCCACCCCACCTCCCGCGGCCAAGCAAACCTCCAGCCAAGATTTGGGGCGTGTGGGCAGGGCTCCGGCGAAGGGGCGTGGCCGGGGAGTCCTGGTCCAATGGGGCCCGGGGGCGGGGCCTTCCTCCTATCTCTGTCCAGCACGCGTGTACTCCTCGCAGTTCCATCTACCTCGCGGGTGCCTCTGGCGTCCCCAGAGGTCTCCGACCCCAGCCCGCCCCCAGCCCTCCCGCCCAGCCCGCAGCCCTCTCCCTGTGTTCCCTGACCTCAGACCCTGGCCCTCGGACCTCGACATCATGGGTGACGCAGAAGGCGAAGACGAGGTCCAGTTCCTGCGGACGGTGCGTATCTCTGGGTTTGGGGTCTGTGGGGCTATCTCTTGGGGCTCTCTGAGGGTCTGTCTGTCTCTGAATGTCCCTGTCCGGCTTGCTGGTGGTCTCTGAGACTCGAGGTCTCTTCCTGTGTCACTTTGAGTGACTGTCACTCTGTCTTTTAGTCTCCTTCACCTTTCTCATTACAGAGAATTAGTGGGATTGGGGACTCCAGAATGGGAGAGGGATCTTCGGTTGCCCTCTCTTCTGACTTTAGCGATTTGTCCCCCACAAGAAGGACCCCTGAGGGAGCACACCCTCACACCATCCTGGAAGCAGGCACTTGGGGAAGGTGGTTCTAATTCCTGGGCCTGATTTAGCCGTACCCCCACCCCCACCTTAGCCCTAATTCTCTTTTTGCTCCAGACTCTGACCTATTTACATTCTTGAGAAGGGAGCTGGGGTGGGCTGGAGGACACAGCTGCTTCCAACTCCTAGCCCTTGAGGGTCTCGTCGGGGAGGGATCTCTTGGGTTCTGGGTCTTTCTTTCCTTCTTCGTTTTGGGCAGGAGGGCTGCTCCCAATGGCTGCTAATGGTCTTGCAGGGTCTCTGGGTGGTGTCTCTCCCCATCTGTCTCTTTGAGTGTCTCCATGTCTCTGTCTCTTCCTCCATCTCAGTCTCCCTGTCTCTGTTTCTTAGCTTAAGGCCCTCTGATTTTCGCTGTCTCTCTAGCTGGGTCACTCCCTGCATGTGAGCCCCAGCTGGGGGCAGGGATGGGAATTGGAACAACAGGTGTCCCTCCCAGAATAGCCCGCTTTTCTGGGGCCTGGGCAGGGGATGGGGAGGGGACGAGAGGGAGGAGGGGCTGCCATCTCCCTGTCCTTCCCACCTTCCCCTCCCAGTGGCTCCGAAGGGTGTGGGGTCGTAAATATGGGAGGGGACGTCCTCTCCTCTGGGTTAGGTCTGCTGACCAGACGCTAGCCCCGCCCCTCCCCCGGGGCCCTGCAGCCACGCAGGAAATGCTGACACAGCGTTCCTGCCCCAGAATAGGACCCTGGCGAGCCGGGTCCGGTTTCCTGGGAGAAAGGAACAAACAGCTGGGGCTGGTAGTGAAGGATGGGGACAGCTGGGAAGGGGCCTAGCTTCAGCCAAGACTCTGTCCCCAGCCGCAGCCCCTCAGCAGACACCATGGGTTGGGCCCTGCCCAGCCCTAATAAGACCATGGCCATGGCCACTGGCCTTGAGCTGTCGCTCTAAACCAGGCCCTGTGCCCTGGGCCTCTGCCTCCTGAGACATCTAATTATATCCTCGCTGCCCTGTCTTCTGAGGTAGGGTCCTATCTTTATCTCCCTGAGAGATTTGAGGGAAACCAAGGCCCGAATGGTAGAATCATTCACCCAAGGCCAGGAAGTGGCATCTCTGGATGCCCCTAGTGCCCAGCCCCATTGCCTTCACCAGAGAAAAACTGGGCCCAGACTTGCCAAAGTAGTCAGTGTTAGGGTTCTGGAGGCTTGGCCATGGAATCTCTCCACCCCAGACTGGGTCAGTTTTTTTGATCGTTACTGAGGTCGTGGTGGATTTCTCAAAACGTTCTGGAGGCTGGGCTCAGTGGCTCATGCCTCTAATCCCAGCACTTTGGGAGG
Source organism: Hylobates moloch (assembly GCF_009828535.3). Classification (NCBI taxonomy): domain Eukaryota; kingdom Metazoa; phylum Chordata; class Mammalia; order Primates; family Hylobatidae; genus Hylobates; species Hylobates moloch. The sequence goes on along the minus strand of NW_026652288.1, from coordinate 38,697,110 downwards.
CCAAGGTGGGCGGATCACTTGAGGTCAGGAGTTTGAGACCAGCCTGGCCAACATGGTGAAACCCCGTCTCTACTAAAAATACAAAAAAAATTAGCCAGGCGTGGTGGTGCATGCCTGTAATCCTAGCTACTCGGGAGGCTGAAGTGGGAGGATTGCTTGAACCTGGGAGGCAGAGGTTGCAGTGAGCCGAGATTGTGCCACTGCCCACTCCAGCCTGGGCGACAGGGCGACTCCATCTCAGAACAAAAAAACCTTTTGGACCACATCCCGCCCATAAGAAACATTCTGTCTTACAACTCAGTACATGCACACATGCATAGACATGATTAAAAACCAACTTTATTGAGGTGTAATTGACCTGCAACAAATTTTACCCATTTTATGTGTTCAATGAGTTGTTTTGTTTTTGTTTTGTTTTGGTTTTTTTTTTTTTTTTTTTTTTGAGATGGAGTTTCACTCTTGTTGCCCAGACTGGAGTGCAATGGCATGATCACAGCTCACTGCAACTTCTGCCTCCTGCGTTCAAGCGATTCTCCTGCCTCAGCCTCCTGAGTAGCTGGGATTACAGGTGCCTGCCACCAAGCCCAGCTAATTTTTTGTATTTTTAGTAGAGATGGGGTTTCATCTTGTTGGCCAGGCTGGTCTCGAACTCCTGACCTCAGGTGATCCACCCATCTTGGCCTCCCAAGGTGCTGGGATTACAGGCATGAGCCACATGCCCGGCCTTTTTTTTTTTTTTTTTTTTCTTTTTGAGACAGAGTCTCAATCTGTTGCCCAGGCTGGAGTACAGTTGTTCAATGGTTGGTTCAATGCAACCTCCACTTCCCAGGCTCCAGTGATCCTCCCACCTCAGCCTCCCGAGTAGCTGGGACTACATGTGCATAGCACCATACTTGGCTAATTTGTAAAATTTTTTGTAGAGGTGAGGTCTGACTATATTGCCCAGGCTGGTCTCGAACTCCTGGGCTCAAGAAATCCTCCAGCCTTGGCCTCCCAAAGTTTTGGGATTACAGGCATGAGCCACCATACCTGGCCTTTCTTCTTTCACTCAGCGTAATATTTTTGACATTCATCCATGTAGCATGTATTGAGTTCGTTGCTTTTTGTTGCCGAATATTATTCCATTGTGTGACTATACTGTGGTGTGTTTATCAGTTCACCTGCTGATGGACATTTGAGTTGTCTCCAATTTTTACTATTATGGACAACACAGGGCCTGTGACCATTCACTTGTACCTATTTTTTTTTTTTTTTTTTTTTTGAGATGGAGTCTCGCTCTTTCACCCACGCCGGACTGCAGTGGCACGCTCTCGGCTCACTGCAAGCTCCGCCTCCCGGGTTCATGCCATTCTCCTGCCTCAGCCTCTCCGAGTAGCTGGGACTACAGGCGCCCGCCACCACGCCCAGCTAATTTTTTGTATTTTTAGTAGAGACGGGGTTTCACCGTGGTCTCGATCTCCTGACCTCGTGATCCGCCCGCCTCGGCCTCCCAAAGTGCTGGGATTACAAGCGTGAGCCACCACACCCAGCCACTTGTACCTATTTTTAACTGAAACAAGTCTCATACAATGTAGATGGCCCCTGAAGCATGATGGGCACGCTGTTATTTTCTATTCTTGCTCCATTTTGCTTCATTTGGTTAAGCGTGATGGCCACAGCCCCCCCAGACTGATTTCACTTCCCTTTGGTGGGTGGTGACCTCTACCCTTACCCAGGCCGGGGTTTCTCAAACCCTGGCCCAAGTTAGAAGCTCCTGGGGTCTGGTAAACAGTACGCATTCCCTGCTGACCCCAAATCAGGCTCTTGACGGTGGGAGGGCACTGGGCCAGCAGGGAAGCTACATTTTTAACCAGAACCCTCCGCTTCCTTTTTTTTTTTTTTAAGATGGAGTCTTCATCTGTAGCCCAGGCTGGAGTGCAATGGCACAATCTCGGCTCACTGCAACCTCTGCCTCCTGGGTTCAAGTGATTCTCCTGTCTCAGCCTCCCAAGTAGCTGGGATTACAGGCATGCACCACTATGCCTGGCCAATTTTTGTACTTTTAATAGAGATGGGGTTTCACCATGTTGGCCAGGCTGGTCTTGAACTCCTGACCTCAAGTGATCCACCCACCTTGGCCTCCCAAAGTGCTGGGATTACAGGAATGAGCCACCTCTCCCAGCCTGCCTTCATTCTAATTCAGGAAAAGTTTGAGAATCAATGCGGTAATGATTGGGCTCTCTGCCTCTGCTTTTCATTCTGGCTTTGCCATTTGCCTGCTTCCTAATTTGGGGCAAGTGATTTTTATTTTTCTCTCTGAGCCTCAGTGTTCTCATCTGGAAAATGGGGACAAGATTATATACAATAGCCAGACCCCATGGCTCACGCCTGTAATCCCTTCGCTTTGGGAGGCTGAAGCAGGAGGATTGCTTGAGGCCAGGAGTTCAAAAACAGCTTGGGCAACATAGGGAGACCTTGTCTTTACAAAAAATGTTAAACTTTAGCTGGGCGTGGCAGTGTGCACTTGTAGTCCCAGCTACTCAGGAGGCTGAAGTGGGAAGATCACTTGAAACCAGGAGTTGGAAGCTGCAGTGAGCTGTGATCTCGCCACTGCACTCCAGTCTGGGCAACAGAGCAAGACCCCGTGTCTACAAAAATATATATATCTTAAATTAGCTGGGCGTGGTGGCATGAGCCTGCAGTCATAGCTTCTCAGGAGGCTGAATGGAGAGGATCACTCAGCCTAGGAGTCCGAGGCTGCAGTGAGCTATGATCGTGCCACTGCACTCCACCCCGGGAGACAGAGTGAGATCCAGTCTCTTAAAAAAAATTTTTTTTTCAAGGGGCCCATGCAAGTATCTCTCTGACCTCATCTCCTCCCTGTTTGCCCCTCCCCTCTGCAGCCACCATCCTGCTTCATCTCCTGTGTTGTTCCTCAACATCCCCAGCACCCACCAGCCAGAGGCCGTGGCCCAGACTCCCTCCTCTTCCCCCAGAGATGAGCAGGCCTGATTCCTTCTTGTTATTTGGACAAGGCTCAACTCAAATGTCACCTCCTTGGAGAGGCTGTCGCTTCACTCCCTCACTGATCTCATCCCCATCCTAAAAGCCACTCTCTTACATCAGCCTGGGTTATTTTTTCCATAACACCTATCACTGACATTAACATTACTTATTAATTCACCTGTTTATTCCCTGTCTCCATCATGAGGATTTAAGCTCCCTGAGGGCCGTGATTTTTTTTTCCTCCCTTTTGAGACATGGTCTCAATCTGTCCAGGGGCGCCAGGGAGATGGGGCTTGATCATGACTCACTGCAGCCTCGATATCCTGGGCTTGGTAGTCCTCCCACCTCAGCCTCCCGAGTAGCAGGGACTACATGAGTATACCACCATGCCCGGCTAATTTTTAATCTTTAACTTTTGTAGAGATGGGGGTCTCATTATGTTGCCCAGGTTGGTCTTAAACTCCTGGGCTCAAGTAATCCTTCTGCCTCAGCATCCCAAACTGCTGAGATTTACAGGTGTGAACCACTGCGTCCAGCCAAGGCAGGGATCTTGATCTTCATTGACTTTATTCACTCCTCTATATTCAGTGCCTAGAACAGCACCTGGCCCATGGCAGATGCTCAACCAGGGTCTGTTAAATGAGTGTAAGGCACAGAGCATAAGGCCTGGGAGCCAGTAAAGTGCTTAATAAATACAGGCTATACCATTGCTATGTTTTTTTTTTTTTTTTTTTTTTTTTTGAGATGGAGTTTTGCCCAGGCTGGAGTTTCACTCTTGTTGCCCAGGCCGGAGTGCAATGGCGTGATCTTGGCTCACCGCAGCCTCCACCTCCCAGGCTGAAGTGATTCTCCTGCCTCAGCCTCCCAAGTAGCTGGGATTACAGGCATACGCCACCACGCCCGGGTAATTTTGTATTTTTAGTAGAGACAGGGTTTCTCCATGTTGTTCAGGCTGGTCTCAAACTTCTGACCTCGGGTGATCCACCCGCCTCAGCCTCCCAAAGTGCTGGGATTACAGGCATGAGCCACCGCGCCCGGCTATTTTTGGTTTTGTTTGTTTTTGAGATGGAGTCTCACTCTGTCGCCCAGGCTGGAGTGCAGTGGCTCGATCTCAGCTCCCTGCAACCTCTGCCTCCTGGGTTCAAGTGATTCTCCTGGCTCAGACTCCCGAGTAGCTGGAACTACAGGCATGCACCACCACACCCCGCTAATTTTTGTATTTTTTAATAGAGACGGGGTTTCACCATGTTGGCCAGGCTGGTCTTGAACTCCTGACCTCAAGTGATCCACCTCCTCGACCTCCCAGAGTGCTGGGATTACAGGTGGGAACTACTGCGCACGGACTCAATACTGTCCTTTATGGTACTTCCAGGATCCAGCCCGGGCTATCACGTTGCATTCAGGTGCCATTAGAAAGCAGTCTATAAATAAAGATAAAATAGCAGTCTATTATTAAAACAACACGCAAAAGAGAGAATTTAGAGAAAGATGAGCTTAAAAAGCAATTTAAGCTGAGCATTTTTCCACCTTCCAGTGGATCACTTTGCAGACCCCACTTGGGAGGCCTCTGGAGCCAGTTGGACTCAGGTTCAAATCCCAGCTCCTCCTGTTACCAACTATGTGGCCTTGGTCTGTCTGTGACCCACTTTGAGCCTCAGTTTCCCCATTTTAAAATGGGGATAGGCCAGGCACAACAACTCATGCCTGTAGTCCCAGCTACTCAGGAGGCTGAGGCAACAGGATTGCTTGAGCCCAGGAGGTCAAGGTTGCAGTGAGCTATAATTTACACCACTTCACTCCAGCCTGGGTGACACAGCAAGACCCTGTCTCTAAAAATAAAAATAAATGGGATGATTACTTGAGGTCAGGAGTTCAAGAGCAGCCTGGCCAACATGGTGAAACCTTGTCTCTACTAAAAACATACAAATTAGCCAGGGGTGGTAGTGCACGCATGTAATTTCAGCTGTTTGGGAGGCTGAGGAAGGAGCATCACTTGAACCCAGGAGGTGGAGGCTGCAGTGAGCTGAGATTGCAACACTGCTCTCCAGCCTGGGCAATGGAGACTGTTTCAAATAAATAAATAAATAATAAATAATAAAATAAATGGGATGACACTGGCTTGTATCTCAAGGAGTTGTCAGGAGCAAGTAGAGGGCTTGGGCAGGTGGATCTTGTCAGTCACTGTCTTTTTCATAAGGACCAGGGTGGGAGGAGGGGCCCGTGGTCTGCAGTGTCTGTGGTATCCGGGCCAGGCCCCCCTGGAGACCCTGCCCCTCGGTTCCGCAGGATGATGAGGTGGTCCTGCAGTGCAGCGCCACCGTGCTCAAGGAGCAGCTCAAGCTCTGCCTGGCTGCCGAGGGCTTCGGCAACCGCCTGTGCTTCCTGGAGCCCACCAGCAATGCCCAGGTCTGTGCAGGAGGGAGAGGGGCCTGGGGACACGGGGGTCTGAAGGGGCAGAGAATCTTCCAAAGAAGAGGGTTCTGGGAGTCTGAAAGGAGGTGATGACAGGAGAGAAAGTGAGGAGGGGGGCTAAGGCTAAGGGGGCCACCTGAGGTGGGGGAGGGGTGGAGGTCTGAGAAGGGAGGGGCAGGGGGTCTGGGGTGTTGGAGGGAATCCCTGTGTGCACAGAGGTGTGATAGGCCAGGGTGGGGGCTGCTGATCCAGAACGTTCCTTGGCAGGTGGCTGAGTGGGCAGAAAGCCTCAGGTTTAAGGGGAGGTGGCCTGAGAGTCCAGAAGAAGGGCTGGTTGGGGAACAGGGGTCTCAGGAGGAAGGAGCAGGGAAACTGAGGGATGGGTGGGGGGTGGGGAGGGGGATGGGGAGGGACGAGGCAAAGGACCTGGAGCACAAGGAGGAGGGGTCTGCAGTGTTTTATTTTTTATTTTTAAAATTTTTTCAAGTAACAAGACTGAATCATTATGGGGTGTTTTAGGGGGAAAGAGGCCCTCGGCGGGGGCGGGGGAGGATGGGACAGGGCCTGAGATGCGGAGGGCGTAGGGCATCTGACGGGGGTGGGCGCTTGAGGGTCTTAGATAGTGGAGTCTGAGGGAAGGTGATCCCCGAGTCCTATCACTGACAAGCCCGGGAATTCTGAGGGTGGGGGCAGCTGGAGTCTGAGAGGGCAGGGGATCGAGGGGCCGAGGGCCTTGGATCCAAGGCAAAGGGGCCTGGAGGGTCAGGGGACACCGGCAGGAGGCTGAATGGGGAGATCGGGGGCTGAGAGGTGGAAGGAGCCTGGGGTCTGAAAGGAGGAGACCTGGGGGAGGGGCAGGGGCTGGCAGACAGGGGGATGTGGAATCTGATGTGGGGGAAGTTTCAGAGTCTGAGTGAGTGGGGTCTGAGGAGCAGAGTCTTGAGTTTAGGAGCTGGACAGTGGGGGACTGAGGACGGAGTATAAGGTTGGGCGCCCTCCTGTGTCTGTGAAGCAGAGTTCAGAGGTGTTTGAGGGAAAAGGCAGGAGCGAGGACTGTCTGATGGTGGAGGCAGGAGGAGGGGCTTCCTTTGGTGTTGGAGGGATGTGGGGTCATCTGCAGAGGAGGACACAGAACAGGAGATTCCTGTCCTTGGAGCAGGGTCAGTGTGTCTCAGTGGGGAGGCATGGGGCTGAGGCTTCTTATGGGATTAGGTGGGACGCTGGTTAGTGGGGAGGGTTAGGGTTAGGGAAGCTTCTATGGAGTCTGGGTGGGTCTGAGGTGTTTGAGGGAGGAGGCACAGAAGAGGTGTTTTCGTGATGTTGGTCTAGATTCAGTGCGTCTGAGGGGGATGGCAGAGGGCAAGACCTTCCTGTGGGGTGGGGGTGGGGTCTGGTGTCTCAGGAGTGTGGGCATCCAGACTAGGGGAGGGAGTGTGGCAGGGAATGGTGCTTGGGGGGGTCTTCCGGCCCCTCACTCACATCCCCCTCCCACCCCAGAATGTGCCCCCCGATCTGGCCATCTGTTGCTTCGTCCTGGAGCAGTCCCTGTCCGTGCGAGCCCTGCAGGAGATGCTGGCCAACACGGTGGAGGCTGGCGTGGAGGTAAGGACCCCACCTGGGGGCGGGCGGGATGGCAGGAATGGGCGAGAGGACCTGGGGGGTCGTTTAGGGCACGGTGGCAAGGATGGGTGAGAGGACCCGGGGGTCGCTTACCATCTGCTCTTCTTCCTCTCTCTGCCCTGCCCCCCACAGGCCCTCAATTTGGATAAGTGGGTAGGTCTGGCCTTGGATGTCACCTGTCCTTCCACCCCTCCTGACCCCAGGCAGGCCCGTCTCTCGGGCCCACGCCCTGCACACAGGGGCTGGAGGGTCCTCCCCGGCCCCAGTTGTCAGGGGCTGTGGAGCCCAGAACAGGCCAGGCAGGCAGGAAGGAAGGAAGGGGATGGGGGCTCCTGAGCCCCTGTCCCCAACTCCTCCTCCTTTCTCCTCTTTCCAGTCCTTTCCCCCAACCCTGATCCCAGCTCCTCTCCGCATGGGACCTCCCTCTCCCCCACCTCCCCCATCCCAAGTGTGAGTCCCTCTGGTCCAGGAGCGGGTCCACCATGTGATCACCTGGCCCCATCACATGGTGCCCCCATGGCGCCCTCGGAGCATGGGCCTGTGACAGCCATGATGGGAGGCATGGTGACATCAAGCAGTCAGATGTCTGCCCCAAGGTCCGGGTTGGGGACCTTGTGCTGGGGAGGGGCAGCTGTCTTACCACTGCGGGTGATGTTCACCTATGGAACAACTGCTAAGCGTGTCCCGGAGCACACGGGCTGCAGCGCAGCATGATGGGGGAGGTCAGAGCAGAGGGGCCAGAGTCCACGGAACACGAGATCTTGGGGCCGTCCTCAGGGTCCCCAGGAAACTAGAAGACGGGTTCGTTCTCCTGAGTGATTTCCAGCCAAGGTGAAGGCAGCAGAGAGGACAGAGTGGGCTTTGGGGAATGTAAAATGCTCCATCCATAGGCATCTCAGAGACATAGTCCCTGCTTCTGTGAATGGGGAAACTGAGGCAGAGTCCTGTGGGAGTCTGAGCTGAGGCTGTTTTACCTCTAGGCCTGAGCATGGTGTTTTGCAGGGAGCGTCTTGTCACCTGTGACTAGGCCAGACCTCTTGGGGATCTGGAGAGTCCGGGGATCTGTGCTTATTCTGTTCCCTCCCTCCCCCTGCAGTCATCCCAGGGCGGGGGACACAGGACGCTCCTGTATGGCCATGCCATCCTGCTCCGGCACGCACACAGCCGCATGGTGAGTGCAACCTCGGTGGGCGTGGGCAGGGGCCAGGGCATGTGGGGCCTGCTAGAAGGCTGACCTCCCTCTACAACCCTAGTATCTGAGCTGCCTCACCACCTCCCGCTCCATGACTGACAAGCTGGCCTTCGATGTGGGACTGCAGGAGGACGCAACAGGTGCAGCGGCTGGAGGGGATGGGGGTGTGAAGGGGCCCTGCAGCAGGGATTCAGGGGGTAGAAGGTCTGCAGAACGCAGAGGCAAGCATGAGACTACCCTGGGGACATGAATGGGGGCTTCGTAGCAGAGAGTCTGTGACACAGTCCGGACAGGGAGACTTAAACACACATTGGGGAGTGCTAGGCAGAGAGTCTGAAGTCAGGAACGGGGAACTGTTAGGCAGAGAGTTGGTGGCAGTGATACGAGAGTTGTGGGTCAAGGGCCTGGGAGGCTTGGTGGAGGGAGAGCCCTGGGGAAGAGCATTCTGGGAAGCCATCACCTGACAGCCACCCCCATTCCATCCCAACCCATAGGAGAGGCTTGCTGGTGGACCATGCACCCAGCCTCCAAGCAGAGGTCTGAAGGAGAAAAGGTCCGTGTTGGGGATGACATCATCCTTGTCAGTGTCTCCTCCGAGCGCTACCTGGTGAGCCATTGCGGTTCCTCCTGCTCCCAGGTCTGGGGGCGCATGGGATGGTCCCCCATCTTCTCACCATGGGTTTGCCTGGCTGATCTCCCACTCCCAAGGTCCTGACTCCCAATTTCCCGTTTCCTGACCCCTGACATCCAGTTTTCTGATTTCTGACCTCCCATTGCCCGACTTGATCATTTCCTGATCTGTGATCTCTGATGACTCTGTCTCCCATCTGCCGGTTTCTGGGTGACCACCCTTGATTTCTGTCCTCTTACGCTGGGACTCTCGCCCACCCCTGCCATCGTCTCTGACTGCTGCATCCTGGTGGCCCCCAGCACCTGTCCACCGCCAGTGGGGAGCTCCAGGTTGACGCTTCCTTCATGCAGACACTGTGGAACATGAACCCCATCTGCTCCCGCTGTGAAGAGGGTGAGGGCCCCAGACCTCCCCCTGAACAGAGACCCCCCCCAAAGCAGACCCTTAATGTTGCCCTTCAGGCATACCCAAATGGAGCCTTGGAACCTCAGACCTCAAACCTAGATCTCCAAATTATGGCTCTCTCACTTAGATCTCCAACTGACCCCAAATCCAGACCCCCAGAGCTCAGCCCCCCCCAAACCCCAAACTAAATATCAGGCTCCCAAACTTAGACCCCAAAGTATTAGCCCCCAAGGCTACTAAACTCAGATTCAAATCTTAAAACATCAAGTTTAAAGCTTGTGGCTGGCCGTGGTGGCTCACACCTGTAATCTCAGCACTTTGGGAGGCTGAGGCCGGTGGATCACCTGAGTTCAGGAGTTTGAGACCAGCCTGGCCAACATGGCAAAACCCCATCTTTATTAAAAACACAAAAATTAGCTGAGTGTGGTGGTATGTGCCTGTAATCCCACCTACTCAGGAGGGTGAGGCAGGAGAATTGCTTGAACCTGGGTGGGGGAGGAGCCTGGGTGACAGAGCCAGACTCTGTCTCAAAAAAAAAAAAAAAAAAAAAACTCCTTGGACAATAAGCATAGACTATGATCTCAGCCCCTCAAACTCAGACCCCCAAATTCAAATCTCAGATCCCTAAACCAAGACTCCAATCTTCAGCCCTCCAACCTCAGACTTCCAAACTTCAATTTCAAATCTCAAAAACCAAAATCCACCAAAGCAAACTCCCAATTCAGATTCCCATGCTAAGACTCCAGGCATGGCCCAATACTTTGACCCCAAGTCCCATACCCCAGACTTCAGAGTCCTAAACCAGACTCACACTGGGACTCAAACCACAGATAGTTTTTGACCCTCAGACACAGACCCTGAAACTCAGACCCATCAGCTTCTAACTACAAAGCTCAGATCACTCCTACGTCATACCCCAAAGCTCGGACTTCCAAATCCTAGATTGTAACCTCAGATCCCTAACTTCACTTTCCAGCTTCTGTCCTCCAAAATCAATACTAAAGACTGAGCGCGGTGGCTCATGCCTGTAATCACAGCACTTTGAGGGGCCGAGGCGGGTGGATCACTTGAGATCAGGAGTTCGAGACCAGCCTGGGCCAGTATGGCAAAACCCCATCTCTACTAAAAACACAAAAATTGGCTGGGCATGGTAGCGGGTGGCTGTAGTCCTAGCTACTTGGGAGGCTGAGGCAGGAGAATTGCTTGACCCTGGGAGGCAGAGGTTGCAGTGAGCCAAGATTGTGCCACTGCACTGCAGCCTGGGCAACAGAGTAAAACTGTCTTAAAAACAAAACTAAACAAAATGAAACAAAAAACCCTCAAAATTCAGGCCCTAACTCCAGAACCCAGCCTTAGACCCAACCATCACCCTTCTAAACCCAGGGGCCAAACCTCAACCCTAGAACTCAGACTCCAACACCAGTGAACATTAGACCTCCACCTTTGACCACACACACACTCTGACCCCAACCTCAAAAGTTCAAACTCAGAACCTTAAATCACAGACTAACAATTCCCCAGGCCTCAGCTCTGCAGACCCAGGCCCCCCAAATTAGGTGCCCAGCTTCAGACCCCAAGTCTCATATCCCCACTTCAGGCCTCAACCTTGGCCTGAAAATACCCTGAAACTCGGACCTCCAACTGCAAAACCCCAAACTCAGCCCTCAGGTTCCCCCAGGGGAGGAGCAGGGCCCCTGACTTCATCTTGGCTCTTGGGTCTTCCTGGGGCTCCAGCCTCCCATTGACCACCTTCCCTTGCTCCTCTCCAGGCTTCGTGACGGGAGGTCACGTTCTCCGCCTCTTTCATGGACATATGGATGAGTGTCTGACCATTTCCCCTGCTGACAGTGATGACCAGCGCAGGTCTGGGCTGTGGACAAGAGGGCCTGGGGTCTAGGGGTGGATGTGGAGGGCTGGGACCCTATGAGTAGGATTAGGGACCAGATTCCGGGGAACTGAACCCTTGACTTCACTCTCTCCTGTGTCCCCAGACTTGTCTACTATGAGGGGGGAGCTGTGTGCACCCACGCCCGCTCCCTCTGGAGGCTGGAGCCACTAAGAATCAGGTAGGGCGGGGAAGGTGGGGAGAGGCCAGGGAGAGGCTGGGGTCATCTGGCAGCCTGGGAGGAGAGAGAAGGTCTTGAGGGAAGATCTGATAAAGAGACCGAAGGGTCTTGAGGGAAAATCAGAGCAGCCTGAGAGGTGAAAATCTCCGCCAGGTGTGGTGACTTCATGCCTGTAGTCCCGGCACTTTGGGGAGGCTGAGGCGAGAGGATCACTGGAGGCCAGAAGTTCAAAACCAGCCTAGGCAACATCATGAGACCCCCGTCTCTGCAAAAATATAAAGAATTAGCAGGGTGTGGTGGTGTGCGCCTTTAGTCTCAGCTACTTTGTGGGGCTGAGGTGGGAGGATCACTTGAGCCCAGGGGGGTCAAGGCTGCAGTGAGCTGAGATCCTGCCACTGTACTCCAGCCTGGGTGACACAGCAAGATCCTGTCTCAAAAAAACAAACAAAACTAAAACAAAAAGAGGCCAAGCGCGGTGGCTCACGCCTGTAATGTCAGCACTTTGGGAGGCCGAGGCAGGTGGATCACTTGAGGTCAGGAGTTCCAGACCAGGCTGGCTAACGTGGTGAAACGCTGTCTCTACTAAAAATACAGAAATTAGCCTGGTGTGGTGGTGGGCACCTGTAATCCTTGCTACTGGAGAGGCTCAGGCAGGAGAATCCCTTGAACCCAGGAGGTGGCGGTTGCAATGAGCTGAGACTGCACCATTGCATTCCGGCCTGGGCGACAGAGCGAGACTCTATCTCAAAAAAATACAAAAACAAAGGCCAGGTGTGGTGGCTGACACCTGTAATCCCAGCACTTTGGGAAGCCAAGGCGGGTGGATCATTTGAGGTCAGGAGTTCAAGACCAGCCTGGCCAACATGGTGAAACCCTGTCTCCACTAAAAATACAAAATTAGCCAGGCGGTAGTGGCACGCACCTGTAATCCCAGCTTCTTGGGAGGCTGAGGCAGGAGAATCACTTGAGCCTGGGAGGTAGAGGTTGCAGTGAGGTGAGATCGTGCCACTGCACTCAGGCTGGGCAACAGAGTGAGGCCCTGCCTTAAAAACAAAACAAAACAAAAAACAACAAGCAAAACAAAAACAAAAAATGAAGTCTCTCTGGAGTCCTGTGGGAAAAGGAGGTTTGGGGGGTTTTCGAGGGAGAGATTAGGGGCCCTGAGTAAAATGATGGGGGAATTTAGGGGTCTGGAAAAACGAGGGTACTGGAGACATTTGGGAAGCCCTGAGGAAGCTGTGAGGGCCTGAGGGAGGATTGGGGTTCCTAAGAGAGGACTAGGAGTCCTAATTAAGATTTAGGGGCCCTATGAAAGGTTCGAGGAACACTGGAAGAGGGTTCGGGGCTTGAGGTGGTTGGGACCAAGACTATAGTGTCCAGGCTGGGTGCGGTGGCTCATGCCTGTAATCCCAGCACTTTGGGAGGCCGAGGCGGGAGGACTGCTTGAGCCCTGGAGTTCGAGATCAGCTTGGGCAACATAGCAAGACCTGGTTTCTGTAAAAAAAACAAAAAGAAGAAAAGACTGTAATGTCCATGGGAGAACTGGGGGGTCCTCTGACTCCTCTGGCCCTCACCCTCCACAGCTGGAGTGGGAGCCACCTGCGCTGGGGCCAGCCACTCCGAGTCCGGCATGTCACCACCGGGCGGTACCTGGCGCTCACCGAGGACCAGGGCCTGGTGGTGGTTGACGCCAGCAAGGCCCACACCAAGGCTACCTCCTTCTGCTTCCGCATCTCCAAGGTCAGTGGGGTTTGTGGCGCCCTCCCTCACCTGGAGCCCCCAGTCCCAGCCCAGCCTGCACTCTGCAGTCCCTCAGGGGGGCTCCCCTGCTTAACACACAGGCACAGGAGGCTGACCTATGTCCCCTGCCCCTGCAGGAGAAGCTGGATGTGGCCCCCAAGCGGGATGTGGAGGGCATGGGCCCCCCTGAGATCAAATACGGGGAGTCACTGTGCTTTGTGCAGCATGTGGCCTCAGGACTGTGGCTCACCTATGCTGCTCCAGACCCCAAGGCCCTGCGGCTCGGCGTGCTCAAGAAGAAGGTGGGTCTAATCCCACCTACTCAGGAGGCTGAGGTGGTAGAATTGCTTGAGCCCAGGAGGTCAAGGCTGCAGTGAGCTGTGATCATGCCACTGCACTCCAGCCTGGGTGACAGAGTGAGGTGGGGTGCAGGGAGGGTGCTGAGGGGTGGTGCTTGAGACTTTGGGAGTTTGAGGATGAGACTGAGAGAAAGACAGACTGGGAGAGAAACTGAGACTGAGAGAAACAGCAAAAAAGACAAAGGGATATATCTACATGGAGAGAGAGAGAGAGAGAGAGAACAGAAATCTATAGACAGAGACAGGGAAAGGCAGAGATAAAGAGGCATGGAAACAGAGAAATAGAGAAAGAGACAGAGAAACAGAGACACGGCCGGGCGTGGTGGCTCACACCTGTAATCCTAGCACTTTGGGAGGCCCAGGCGGGTGGATCACCTAAGGTCAGGAGTTTGAGACCAGCCTGGCCAACATGGTGAAACCCTGTCTCTACTAAAAATACAAAAATTAGCCAGGCGTGGTGGCAGCTGCCTGTAATCCTAGCTACTCAGGAGGCTGAGGCAGAAGAATTGCTTGAACCTGGGAGGTGGAGGTTGGGAGTGAGCCAAGATCGTGCCATTGCACTCCGGCCTGGCTGACAAGAGTGAAACTCCGTCTCAGAAAAGCAAAAACAAAACAAAAACAGAAAAAACAGAGACAGAGTGAGAAAAAGATGGATAATGACCGACTGAGAATAACGTTCAACAAACAATTACTGAGTTCCCAAGTTGTTCTGGTTGTGTGAAAGTAGATGAGCTGTACCGACCTGTTCCCTGCCCTCCCAGTGCTCAGAAATCGTGAACAAACTGCCTTTAGCGAAGTACATAGTTTTACAATTAAGGAGTGGGAAAACTATTTTTGGCAGAGGGAACAGCATGTGCAAAGGTCCTGAGGTTAACATGAGCTTGGCTTGTTGCAGTAGCAGAAAGAAGCCATAGTGTGGCTGGAGCAGGGTGAGCAACGGGTGAGTAGTGGTTGGTGAGGAAAGAGAGGGGATGGGAACGGCTCGTGTGAGGCCTTGTGGGCCATGGGAGAGGTCTAGTATTGTTTGTTTGTTTTTTGTAGAGACGAGGTCTCACTATATTACACAGGCTGGTCTCGAACTCCTGGGGCTCAAATGATCCTCCTGCCTCAGCCTCCCAAAGTGCTGAGATTAAAGTGTGAGCCACTGCTCCTGGCCAGGTTCTAGTTTTTATCCTGAGTGAGATGGGCTCATGGGAGAATTTTAGCAGGGTAGAGAGGTGACCTGATAGAGGATCACAGAATTCTTAGGCTGTCTCTGGGAACAGACTACAGTCGGGGGACAGAGCCAGAGCAGGGGGACCAGAGAAGAGACTGCCATGATATTGCAAATGGGAGATGACAGTGGACAGGACCAGAATGGGGACTGTGGAGTTGGGAAAAGTCGTAGATTCTGGTGGGGTTCTGAGGGTAGAGCCAATAGGATTTGCTGGCAGATTGGCTGTGGGGTGAGAGACGGGGAGGGGTTGAGGATGATGCCATGATTTTTGCCCCAAGCAACTGGAAGGATGGAAGTGCTGAAACAGTCTCATTGTCTGGAGTATCACCCCAGGTTTGTTGGGCTGCTCTTTGTTAGAAAAGAAATGATTTTGGGGGCTGCATTCCGTTAGAAACTCCGCCGAGGACTCTGTTGCCCTTACTCTCTGCCTAAATAATTTCTTTCTACCTCTTGTATCAGTGCCATCAACCAAGTTAGGGGACAGTCAGTGTTGGCTCAGAAGGACAGGGATCTCAGGCTTTACTGCCAGTGCCTAGACCAGAACCACTTACTACAGCCTTGCTGAATGCACAGGTAGGAAGCCTTGGGGAGGCACCCATTTGCAAAAACAGGCCTGTAGTTGAATACGTGAGCCAAGGGCATAGAGACGGGGCCTTGGCCAAGTCCAAAGTGGGGACACGTGAGCATCCTCAGCAGGTGGATGGTATTTACAGCCGCAGACTGGATGAGTTCTGGGGAGGTCAGCTCAGGGTGAAGCTGGCAGCCGTGATGTTCTCACCTTGTGGAAAGGTGGTCCGGCATTCTCTCTGGGACAGGTTCAATTTGGGGGTTGTTAGAGCTTTCTGGTCAGGGGGAATGTTAAGTCAGCAATAGGTACAGGTGGAAAGGGTCTGGCCTGGAGACAGAGACAGGAAGGAGATAGGGATAGAGAGAAAGGGAGAGGCAGGGACAGAGGTGAGAGAGATAGAGAGACAAAGACAGACAAAACTAAAAACAGAGACAGAGAGAGACAGAGAGGAGAGAATCAAAGACATGAAGGAGACAGATGATGGGGGACAGAAAAATGAGGAGGAATTTGCAGTGAGATTCTGCAGAGCAGGGAGGAGGGGGCAACTGCAGAACTCAAGTCTGGACAGAGGTCTTGGGGGCATGGCCCTGGGTGGCTGGGCCCACTCCAGACCTCTGTCTTCCCGCTCCTAGGCCATGCTGCACCAGGAGGGCCACATGGACGACGCACTGTCGCTGACCCGCTGCCAGCAGGAGGAGTCCCAGGCCGCCCGCATGATCCACAGCACCAATGGCCTATACAACCAGTTCATCAAGTGAGCGACCTGCCCTCCCTGCTGGGGTGACTCCTGTGCTCTCCCATGCTCCGGGCATCCATGCACCTGGCCTCTTTCATCTCTACCTCTGTTGCCCACACCCTTGTCTAACATATACATGGGCCAAGTGCAGTGGCTCACACCTGTAATCCCAAGACTTTGGGAGGGCAAGGCAAGAGGATCGCTTGAGCCCAGGAGCTTGAGACCAGCCTGGGCAGCATAGGGAGACCCTGCCTCTACCAAAAAAGAAAAAAAATTAGGCTGGGCACAGTGGCTCATGCCTGTAATCCTAGCACTTTGAGAGGCTGAGGCTGGCAGATCGCTTGAGCCCAGGAGTTTGAGACCAGCCTGAGCAACATAGTGAAACCCTGTCTCTATAAAAAAATTACAAAATATTGGCCAGGTGTGGTGGCACGTCCCTGTAGTCCCAGCTGCATGGGAGGCTGAGGAGGGAGGATTGCTTGAGCCAGGGGGGCAGAGGCTGCAGTGAGCCACTATACTCCAGCTTCAATGACAGTGCGAGACCTTTCTCAAAAAATAATAACAATAATATACACATGACCCCTAACCTCTACACTCCTGACCTCTGTACACTTGACCCCTAATCTGACCTTGACAACCATGATCACATTCCTGATCATCACCCAACTTTTACACCCCAGACACCCAGAGCCTGGACCCTGGACCTCTCCATCCCTGAATTCCGGGACCCCCCTGTACCTACACAGGAGCGAGTCCCAGTCCCAGCTCTGCCCTTGGCCATTGTGTGACCTCGGACAAATGCCTTTCCCTCTCTGCGTCTCAGTCTCCCCCTCTGTACAACGGGTGGGTCTGGGGGAGTCTTGCGGGAGTGAGGTTGCGGCAGTTAGCGCTCCCGGCCCTGGCTGACAGCTGCGAGGTCCCTGTAGGAGCCTGGACAGCTTCAGCGGGAAGCCACGGGGCTCGGGGCCGCCGGCTGGCACGGCGCTGCCCATCGAGGGCGTCATCCTGAGCCTGCAGGACCTCATCATCTACTTCGAGCCGCCCTCCGAGGACTTGCAGCACGAGGAGAAGCAGAGCAAGCTGCGAAGCCTGCGCAACCGCCAGAGCCTCTTCCAGGAGGAGGTGAGGACGCGGCGAGGGCGGAGCGGGGCCTGTGGGCCCAGGGGGCGGGACCACTGAGGGGCGGGGCCACGGCGCTGGGCGGGGCAGGGCCTGAGGGACCTGGGGAAGTAGGGTCTGAGAAGGGGGCGGGGCAGGAGGAGGAGCCGGACAGGAACCCCAGCCAGTGAGAACACGAGGGGGCGGGGCCTGCTGCATTGGTGGGCAGGACCTATGGGAAAGGGCAGGACGTATGGCCGAGCAGGGGGCAGGGCCTGGAGAGAAGGATGGAACAAAAGAGCTGAGGGGCGGGGCCTGTGTGAAGCTCAGGGATAGGGTGAGGCCCGGAGAGGTGAGGCCAGGGGTGGGGCCAGAGGTCAGAGGTAGGGCTGCCGACTCAGCGGGCGGGGTCTGCTGGCGCGGGGTCTGCAGGGTGGGCGGACAGAACCAGGGTGGGGTATGGGAGGTGCCGGGCCAGAAATAGATCTTTGGGCATTAGGGAGGGGAGGCCAACTGTGAACAAAACAGAAAAAAATCTCTGTCCTTATGGAGTTGACACGGCAGGAGAGACAGGAGATCAATAAAATAAATAAGTAAATTGTATGGCATATTAGATGGTAATAACTGTTAAAGAGAAAAATTCAGCAGGTAAGGGGTAGGGAGTGTTGGGGTTTTGCAGTTTAAGACAGAGCCCTCAGGCAGGGTGACCTGGAGGAAGAGAGGAAGCCATGTGCAAAGGCCATGAGGTGGGCGGGTGTTTGGCACGTTCCAGAAACAGTCAGGTGGTGATTGGAGCAGGGAGGCTTGGGTGGGGTAGTGGGAGGAGATGAGGGCAGAGAGGTGACGAGGGCCAGGCCTTGGGAGGACTTTGGCTTTGGGAGCCACAGGAGGTTTTGGTCCTCTACAGTCACAGCTAGTTAGTGGCAGAGCCGGTCAGTGTGATGCCACTTTGGTTGTGCGCTCCACTTTGAGGCACTGCTCCTCTCACTACTGATCTGGGCCCCAGGATGCAGATACAACAACTGTTTTGTTTTGTCTTGTTTTTTGAGACAGAGTCTCTCTCTGTCATCCAGGCTGGAGTGCAGTGGTGTGATCTTGGCTCACTGCAACCTCCACCTCCAGGGTTCAAATGATTTTCCTGCCTCAGCCTCCCAAGTAGCTGAGACTACAGGTGTCAGCCACCATGCCCGGCTAATTTTTTTATTTTTAGTAGAGGTGGGGTTTTGCCATGTTGGCCAGGCTCGTCTCAAACTCCTGACCTCAGGTGATCCGCCCACCTCTGCCTCCCAAAGGGCTGGGATTACAGGCATGAGCCACTGCACCCAGACAGTTTTGTCCTTTTTGTTGATTTCACTGTTTATAATGTTTCCCAAGTGTAGTGCTGAAGTGCTGTCTAGCTTTCCTAAGTGCAAGAAAGCTATGATGTGCCTTACTGAGAAAATATGTGTTAGATAAGCTTAATTAAGGCATGAGTTATAGTACTATTGGCTGTGAATTTAATGTTAATGACTCAACAATATACATTAAATAACTGTCTTTAAACAGAAACATAAAAAACAAGGTTATGTAATAAGTGGTTGATGAAAATACTGTTACAGACTCATAGGGACTCCCTGTATTTCCCCTAGAAGCAGTGGTTCAGTATTTGATAATTCAGTGTTCATAATGACTTTATAGAACATAACTATGAATAATGAGAATTGATTGTATATGTTTTATGTACTTTTCTGTATGTATATTATGATTCACAATAAAATAAGAAAAAATATTAAAATGTAAAAAAAAAAAAAAAAAAGAAAAGATAAGGTGAGAAAAATCTTTCTGATGGTTGGTGTGGAGAGTGAACTGTGCCAATTAGGACCAGGAGTGGGGTTCCTGGAAGTGAGTAGAATGGAGAGAAAAGTGCAGGAAGGGGAAGTATAAACTCAGTCCTGGTGTTAATAAGGACTGAATTATCATGGACTGAATCAGTCAGAGAGGACAAGAACAGATATGGGGGGCCAAGGAGGAGAGGAGAGCAATGGGACTGATTGGGAATATGAAACCAAAAGGGCTGGTTTAGATCTGGGAACACACCGTCACTAGTTGTTGAAGGAATATGAATTAGTGAATCCAAGAAAGACAAGGAAGGGAGGGCCTGGGTCTCCTATTGTGACCCCTCTTATTTTCCTCATCCTAGGGGATGCTCTCCCTGGTCCTGAATTGCATTGACCGCCTAAATGTCTACACCACCGCTGCCCACTTTGCCGAGTTTGCAGGGGAGGAGGCAGCCGAGTCCTGGAAAGAGATTGTGAATCTTCTCTATGAACTCCTAGGTAGGGGTCCCAGTCCTGACTCCCCCAAGAACACCCCAGATCCCCAGTCCTATTGGATCTGACACCTCTTCCTCCCTCAGCTTCTCTGATCCGTGGCAATCGTAGCAACTGTGCCCTCTTCTCCACAAACTTGGACTGGCTGGTCAGCAAGCTGGATCGGCTGGAGGCCTCGTCTGGTAGGAGAACCCGGGAGAGTGGGACAGAGGCTTGTGGGAGGGGATAGCCATGGCTGCTTCACCTCTCATTCTGGGCACCCTGGCAGGCATCCTGGAGGTCCTGTACTGTGTCCTCATTGAGAGTCCGGAGGTTCTGAACATCATCCAGGAGAATCACATCAAGTCCATCATCTCCCTCCTGGACAAGCATGGGAGGAACCACAAGGTCGGCCCCTCACCCCTGACCTCTCATCCCCTGAACTCTGAATGCTGACCTCTCCCCAGGGCCCCAGAACTCTGCTCACTTCCCTCCTCCCTCTCATCTCTCACCTGTACGTCACTCCCACTGGCTTTCATCTCAACACAGGGTTCTCAAACAATAGCTCTTAAGTTGATTCTGGGCCACAGATGTGCTTGGTTAGATCTCTCAAAGGTTTTTTTTTTTTTTTTTTGAGACAGAGTCTCACACTGTCGCTCAGACTGGAGTGCAGTGGCGCTATCTTGGCTCACTGCAACCTCCGCCTCCTGGGTTCAAGCGATTCTCCTGCCTCAGCCTCCCAAGTAGCTGGGACTACAGGTACACGCCACCACACCCAGCTAATTTTTGTATTTTTTTTAGTAGAGAGGGGGTTTCACAATGTTGGCCAGGATGGTCTCGATCTCTTGGCTTCATGATCTGCCCACCTCAGCCTCCCAAAGTGCTGGAATTACAGGCGTGAACCACTGGCGCCCGGCCTGTTTTTTTGTTTTTTTTTTTCTTTGAGACGGAGTCTCGCTCTGTTACCCAGACTAGAGTGGAAGTGCAGTGGCATGATCTCGGCTCACTGCAACCTCTGTCTCCCGGATTCAAGCAATTCTCCTGTCTCAGCCTCCTGAGTAGCTGGGATTACAGGTGCCTGCCACCATGCCCAGCTAATTTTTGTAATTTTAGTAGAGACAGGGTTTCACTATGTTGGCCAGGCTGGTCTCGAACTCCTGAGCTCAGGTGATCCACCCACCTTGGCCTCCCAAAGTGCTGGGATTACAGGTGTGAGCCACCGTGCCCCGCCGGTGGTACTGAAATGTTTTTAAAATTTTCAAATATTGCAGCCTCTAGGTGGACTGTATATATATATATATATGTGTGTGTGTGTGTATATATACTCTGTAGTTTGCCACAGCCCTACAAGTTCCTATTGCATTATTTCTAACCACTTCACACATTTATTCAGTCGGTGCAGAAGTAATTGCAGTTTTGCCATTAAAAGGAATGACAAAAACCAGAATTACTTTTGCACCAACCTAATACATTTTCCATTTGGCCCCTAGAGACACAAGTTTGCAACCCCTGCTGATTTAAAATTTCGTCTTGATTCCTGTGTCTCTCACTGGTCCTTTCACTCTGCCCTCTGACCTCTTACCTCACTGCTCCAGTATCCTTCCTTACATTGCTGATACCTTATCCCAACCCATGTGACCCTCCCTCAGCCTCTTGCCAGATCTTCCTCTTTGACCCCTAACCTTTCTCTGATCCCTGACCTTCCACTTTCACCACCTCCTCTCAAAATTGCCACGTCTTATCCCAATGCGCTGTCCTCTCCTCCTGGCTTCCCTCCCTCCCAGGGTTCATCCATAGACCCTGTCCTGGTGCCTGCACACCCTTTGAACTCTGACCTTGACCTCCGACCTTGACCTCCAGGTCCTGGACGTGCTATGCTCCCTGTGTGTGTGTAATGGCGTGGCTGTACGCTCCAACCAAGATCTTATTACTGAGAACTTGCTGCCTGGCCGTGAGCTTCTGCTGCAGACAAACCTCATCAACTATGTCACCAGGTCTGGCTCTTAACATCTGACCCCAGAACTCAGAACCTCTCAACCCTCTCCCTGACTTAGAGACTCCACACCCAGGTGGATGTCCCTTCCTTAATCTCCCACCCCAGGGTTAACAACCAGTCCTCACAGATGCCCACTGTGGCCCCACTCTCCCTTGGCATCCACTCCTCTTGTTCTGTCTTCCTGGCTCCATTTCTGCCTCTATCTGTTTCTGTTTCTCTCTCTCTCTCTCTGTTTTCTCTTTTTGTCTTTGCCTGTTTCTGTCTCGATTCTTCCTCCATGTCTTTCTCCCTGTCTCTCTCCCATCTCTCTCTCTCTGTCTTTGGATGTCTGTCTGTCTCCCACTTCCCACCACTTGGCTCTCCTCTCTGCCTCTCCCTCATCCCCCTCTCCTGTTCCATGTCTCCTGCAGCATCCGCCCCAACATCTTTGTGGGCCGAGCAGAAGGCACCACGCAGTACAGCAAATGGTACTTTGAGGTGATGGTGGACGAGGTGACTCCATTTCTGACAGCTCAGGCCACCCACTTGCGGGTGGGCTGGGCCCTCACCGAGGGCTACAGCCCCTACCCTGGGGGCGGCGAGGGCTGGGGCGGCAACGGGGTCGGCGATGACCTCTATTCCTACGGCTTTGATGGACTGCATCTCTGGACAGGTACCTGAACCCTTCCAGGGGACCCTCACCCCGACCATTGACCCCAGCGATTCTAAGGCTCTGATCATACACCTTGGGGTTCTCAGGATCCTGACTCCCAGAAAAGGTCAACTTTTGACCTTTTAGTCCTCATTTCCCAAGACCCTAACCCCAGAGCTTCCAGATTCCCGGCTCTGACTTGTATCCTCGTTACTTACAGAACTCCGATCCCAGAGTAGGTGTGACCTCTGACCCTAAATATCCCAGAAGACCACTCAGATTACTGTGATCTCTGATCTTTGACTTCTGACCCCAGGAGAATTTATTTATTTACTTATTTATTTTGTTTGTTTGTTTATTCATTTTGAAACGGAGTCTCACACTGTCTCCTAGGCTGGAGTGCAGTAGCGTGATCTCAGCTCACTGCAACCTCTGCCTCTAGGGTTCAAGTGATTCTCCTGCCTCAGCCTCTCGAGTAGCTGGGATTACAGGTGCCCGCCACCACACCTGGCTCATTTTTGTATTTTTAGTAGAGACAAGGTTTCACCATATTGGCCAGGCTGGTCTCCTGACCTCAAGTGATCCATCCGCCTTGGCTTTCCAAAGTGCTGGGATTACAGGTGTGAGCCACTGCATCTGGCCCCCAGGAGGATTTAATCTCTGGCCCTACAGCTCAGAATCCTAATTTCAGGGGAACCCTGA
This sequence comes from Hylobates moloch, assembly GCF_009828535.3. Taxonomy (NCBI): domain Eukaryota; kingdom Metazoa; phylum Chordata; class Mammalia; order Primates; family Hylobatidae; genus Hylobates; species Hylobates moloch. The sequence goes on along the minus strand of NW_026652288.1, from coordinate 38,674,465 downwards.
CCTCTGCCCTTCATTTCAGAGCTACGGGAGCATCCAAGGGAGCACTTTCCATTAGGGTTTCCAGGATGCAGTCCCCACATGAGCCTCCAATATCTGTCCCTTTTCTCTTGGTATCATTGGTTCTGTGGGACCTGTGACCTCTGACCCGTCTCTGGTGACTGATGCAGGACATGTGGCACGCCCGGTGACTTCCCCAGGGCAGCACCTCCTGGCCCCTGAAGACGTGGTCAGCTGCTGCCTGGACCTCAGCGTGCCGTCCATCTCCTTCCGCATCAACGGCTGCCCTGTGCAGGGCGTCTTTGAGTCCTTCAACCTGGATGGGCTCTTCTTCCCTGTTGTCAGCTTCTCGGCTGGTGTCAAGTGAGAACTTGCCCCCGCCCCACAGCCAGTCCTCAGACCTAGGACTGACCTGAGACAGCTTTCCCAGTCACTCCATGGCCTCCCAGGAGGCCAGGACACTGCAGCCTACCATCAAGACTGACCAGTGGCCAGAACCCTTACTTGAAGATCCCGGGGACCTCCACGTGACCCCAGACTCTTTCCAATGACCTCAGATTCTCCCTAACCCCAGGTCCTTCCAGTAACCTCTGAGATAATGGTCTCAGACTCTCCTAGTGGTCTCTCAACAACCCAAGATTTTTCCGGTGACCTCCCAACAACCTCAGACTTTCCCAGTGACTCCAGAATCTGATGATCTCATGACTCCAGACCCTCCTTAACCCCCAATGACTTCAGACTCTTCCAATGACACCATACTCTCTCAATAATCTCTTAATAATGCCAGCATCTCCTGATGACCTTTCAATAGACCCAGACTTGCCCAGTAACCCTGCTCCCAGATAACCCCAGTTATTCCAAAGACCCCCGCAATGATCCAGTCCTTTCCCAATCACCCCAAACTCTCCGAATGTCCATTCAGTGGTGGTTATGTTTATCTCATAATTGTAACAGATGCTCAGTGACTTCTCAAATGACCTTCTTCCTGGTCTCCCCAAACCTTCCAATGTAATCCGAATGCTCTGTTGACCTGGGGTCTTCTCTGAAGGACTGTTCCATGACCTTGCAGTCATCTGAACTCTTCTAGATTAACCGCAGACCCTCCCGCTCTCAACTCCCTGGCTCTTAATTCCCTTATGATATTCCTTTGACTCTAGACTTTCTTTTATGACTTCTAAATGACCTCCAGGACACTATGACTGCCCGGTGACCTTGGGTCTCCCCAGAACTTTCCATTGAACCCAGGACTGCTTCCATGTCCCCCACTGACCACAGACTGTCCCCCATAACCTCCCCTCAATGATCTCCATTGTCCTTCCCCAGGGTGCGGTTCCTCCTTGGTGGCCGCCATGGTGAATTCAAGTTCCTGCCCCCACCTGGCTATGCCCCATGCCATGAGGCTGTGCTCCCTCGGGAGCGACTCCATCTTGAACCCATCAAGGAGTATCGACGGGAGGGGCCCCGGGGGCCTCACCTGGTGGGCCCCAGTCGCTGCCTCTCACACATCGACTTCGTGCCCTGCCCTGTGGACACTGTCCAGGTACTGCCTGCCCTGCAAAGGTTTTCTGGTGAGGCAGGGTCTCTTAGGAGTCAGAGAGGGGGCGGGGTGCCATCGTTCATGCCTGTAATCCCAGCACTGTGGGTGGCCAGGCGTGGTGGCTCACGCCTGTAAGCTCAGCACTTTGGGAGGCCGAGGCGGGTGGATCACCTGAGGTCAGGAGTTAAAGACCAGCTTGGCCAACAAGGTGAAAGTGAAACCCTGTCTCTACTAAAAATACAAAAAGTTAGCTGGACGTGGTGGCAGGCACCTGTAATCCCAGCTACTCGGGAAACTGAGGGAGGAGAATCGCTTGAACCTGGGAGGTGAAGGCTGCAGTGAGCTGAGGTGGCACTATTGCACTCCAGCTTGGGCAACAAGAGTGAAACTCCATCTCAAAACAAAACAAAACAATAAACAAAAATTAGCATGGTGGCAGGTGCCTGTAATCCCAGCTACTTGGGAGGCTGAGGCAGGAGAATTGCTTGAACACGGGAGGCAGAGGTTGCAATGAGCCAAGATTGCGCCACTACACTCCAGCCTGGGCAACAGAGTGAGACTCCATCTCAAAACAAATAAACAAACAAACAAACAAAAACAACCAACATTTTGGGAAGCTGAAGTGGGCGCCTTGCGCTTGAGCCCAAATGTTTGAGATTAGTCTGGGTAATATAGTGAAACCCCGTATTTACAGAAAAAAAATTTTTAATATTTACAAATTTAGACAATTTTTTAAAAGGAGTGAGAGAAGTGGGGAGCTGCCCTAGAAGCTGGGAACCTCGTTGTTTAACAGATGGAGGAACCGAGCACGGAGAGGCAAAGGATTCTGTCAGGGCAGAATCGCAGTCTCAGGGAGTCCTCACCACTGCCCCACAAAGAAAGGGTGGTTCACACCTGTGATCCTAGAGCTTTGAGAGGCCTAGGCAGGAGGATCGCTTGAGTCCACGAGTTTGAGACCAGCCTAGGCAACATAGCAAGACCCCATCTCTACTAAAAATTAAAAGTTAACTGAGGTGGTGGTCCACGACTGTAGTCCCAGCTACTTGGGAGGCTGAAATGGGAGGGTCACTTGAGCCCAGGGATGTGAGGCTGCAGTGAGCTATGATTGTACCACTGCACTCTATCCTGGGTGACAGAGGAAAACCCTGAAAAAAAAAAAAAGAGAGAAAGAAAGAAACAAAAAGGCTGGGTGTGGTGGCTCATGCCTGTAATCTCAGCACTTTGGGAGGCTGAAGTGGGCAGATCACCTGAAGTCAGGAGTTCAAGACCAGCCTGGCCAACATGGTGAAACCCCATCTCTACTGAAAATACAAAAATGAGCCAGGCGTGGTGGCGGGCACCTGTAATCCCAGCTACTCAGGAGGCTGAGGCAGGAGAATCACTTGAACTCGGGAGGTGGAGGTTTCAGTGAGCCGAGATTGCACCACTGCACTCTAGCCTGGGCGACAGAGCAAGACTCCATCTCAAAAGAAGAAAGAAAGAAAGGACTGTTTTTGCCTTCCCTCCAAGCATGTCCCTATAGGAGGGAATATAGGTTACGTTTAAAAGCCTGACAGCAAGGGTTTGGTTTTCAGTCACGTGATCTTGGGCATGTGACCTACCCTCCCTGAGCCTCAGATTCCTCCTCCGTGAGGAAAAGGGGATAACACAAGGACCTATCTGATAGCATTGTTCATTGTTGTGAAGGTGAGATGAATGGATATAGGCAAGATGCTTAGTCCAGTCCTGATTCAACAGTAAGCACTCAAGACAGTCACTCATTATTAGTAGCAGTGATATCATCTGCGGTGGTGACCTCACCATCCCCCTGTCCCCAGACCAGTGCCTTGGGCCTCACCCTGGATGCCTCTGTCTGTCCCTATCCCCCAGCCTGTCAGCCTCATAGGCTGTCTACTCGGCCTCCCAGACATCCCCCTGACCCTGCTTTCCTCCTCCCCATGTCCCGCCCAAGTCCAAACCATCATCACCTCTTGTCTGCGGAACACCAACCAACACCGCTACTGTCTAGCCCAGGCTCTTACCCTCTGCCAGGCATCGATATTAACTATGTAACATTTAGTAATTTACATTAATGATCTCACTGAGTCCTTATTAGGTATCGCTATGATCCTCATACAGAGAAGGAAGGAGACTCCTCCATTCTTTTCATTCAGCAAACATTTCCTGAGCCTCTCTTCTGGGTCTGAGTGTGGTTCTGGGCTGGATAGGGCTGGGGACTTGGTGGAGACTAGGGCAGCCCCAGGCCCTGCCCTCATGGAGCTCCCAGTCCACGGGGGAGACAGACCCATCCCAGATAATTCCTTAATTCTCTCTCTTTTTTTTTTTTGGAGACAGAGTTGTGCTCTGTTGCCCAGGCTGAAGTGCAGTGGCACAATCTTGACTCGCTGCAACCTCTGCCTCCAGAGTTCAAGCGATTCTCCTGCCTTAGCCTCCCAAGTAACTGGGACTACAGGTGGGCACCACCACGTCTGGCTAATTTTTTGTATTTTTAGAAGAGAGGGGGTTTCACCATGTTGCCTAGGCTGGTCTTGAACTCCTGACCTCAGGCAATCCGCCCCCCGACCCCCGGCCCTTAGCCTCCCAAAGTGCTGGGATTACAGGTGTGAGCCACCACTGCTGGCCCTGGATAATTCCTTAATTCTGAGGATGCTAAGCCCTCACCCATCTGAGTGTCAACCCTGGAGTCAAGGCGAGGGATGGGGAGCAGGGCTGCTGGACAGTGGGAAGGGAGGTGCTGGAGGAGCCTTCTCAGGCTCACAGGTGTCCTTGGGAAGAGGGGTCATGATGGAGGAGGGTAGAGGGACCTTGGGGATCTCAAGAACGTCCCTCTGCCCCTAGATCGTCCTGCCGCCCCATCTGGAGCGCATTCGGGAGAAGCTGGCGGAGAACATCCACGAGCTCTGGGCGCTAACCCGCATCGAGCAGGGCTGGACCTATGGCCCGGTGAGGGGCTGCCTGCAGCCTGCGGGAGGCCGGCTAGACTTGCGGTGCCAGGAGGGAGAGCGGCTCACCGGCAGAGAGGAGGGAGGGACCACAGGGCACCAGGGGGTCCTTGGACTGAGGGTGGCAGAACTAGGGTTGGAGGTCAGGGGTCACAGTCTGGGCATGTGGGGAGTGGGGAGGAAAGGGGAGCACAAGGAGTTGACCCTGGGTTTTCTTCAGGTTCGGGATGACAACAAGAGGCTGCACCCATGTCTTGTGGACTTCCACAGTCTTCCAGAGCCTGAGAGGAACTACAACCTGCAGATGTCCGGGGAGACGCTCAAGTGAGGGCCCGGGGGAGCCGGGGTCTGGGGCTGGCTGCTGGTGCGGTGGGGGGGGGAGGCATGGAGAGACGGGGCAGGAGGTAGAGACTGAGAGAGAGAAGGATGGAGGGGACAGGGATTGTGAGACAGAAACAAACAGGGAGTGGCCGGGCACGGTGGCTCATACCTGTAATCCTACCACTTTGGGAGGCTGAGGTGGGTGGATCACTTGAGGTCAGGAGTTTGAGACCAGCCTGGCCAACATGGCAAAACCCCGTCTCTACTAAAAATACAAAACTTAGCCGGGCATGGTGATGCATCCCTGTAATCCCAGCTACTTGGGAGGCTGAGGCAGGAGAATCATTTGAACCTGGGAAGCAGAGGTTGCAGCAAGCCGAGATCATGCTACTGCACTCCTGCCCAGGCGACAGAGCGAGACGCCGTTTCAGAAGAAAAAAGCAAACAGGGAGCAAGAAAGGGACAGAGGCAGAAAGAGAAAGAAAAGGCAGGGATGGAAAGAGAGAGAGATGCAGAAAGAGACAGGGAGACAGGAGAAAGCGGCAGACAGGAAAAGATAGACATAGTCAGTTATACAAAGATGCAGGGAAAGACAGAAGTCATGAAGCCTGAGGCCAGGATCAAGAGAGACAGGGCCAGAGCGCCCCAGACACTGAAGCAGCAGAGGTAGAGGGAGCTGGAGACCCTGAGGCCGTGGGAAGAGACGAGGCAGGGAGCTCCGAGGGGTGTGACCTGTCGCCTCCGCTCCTCCACCCCCAGGACTCTGCTGGCTCTGGGCTGCCATGTGGGCATGGCAGATGAGAAGGCGGAGGACAACCTGAAGAAGACAAAACTCCCCAAGACGTGAGTGTGGGCGGCCAGGTCCTGTCTGGGGATGGACTGGGGGCTGGGGATGCTGTGCTAAGGGCTAGGGAGGTCGAGGGGTCTTGTGGGGAGGCTGAGGTTAGAGAGGAAGGAGCCTTGGGTTAGGGTGAAGGTCATAGGGTCAGGGCTCTGGGGTCAGAGGTGAATGTCCAGGATTGAGGAGTTAGGAGTTTCAGAGAGAGAGAGAGAGAGAGAGAGAGGGTATGAGTCCAGGATCCAGGCTCAGGGTCTGCCTAGAGTCAGGGAAAATGAGAGCAGAGGTCACATGTCCACGTAAGGGGTAAGGGGCCAATGGTAAGAGGTGAGCATCTGGAGGTTGTTGGAGTTGTATAAGTAAGGGATCCTGAAATTATAGGTGAGCAGTTACAGGTCCTGAGTTCAGAGGTCAAGGACTGCAGACCCAGGAGTTTGGGGGCGATGAGGCCTGGGATCAGAGTAAGAAACCTCAAAGTGGGCTGGGTGAGGTGGCTCACACCTGTAATCCCAGCACTTTGGGAGGTTGAGGCAGGAAGATCACTTGAGCCCAGTTCAAGACCAGCCTGGGCAACATGGCGAGACCCCTCTACAAAAAATTTAAAAATTAGCAGGACATGGTGGTGGGACGTGCCTGTAGTTCCAGCAACTTGGGAGGTTGAGATGGGAGAATTGCTTGAGCCCAGGAGTTTGAGGCTGCAGTGAGCCATGATCGCACCACCGCTCTCCAGCCTGGGTGACAGAACGAGACAACAACCTCAAGAAAACAAAAAGAGCCGGGCTTAGTCGCTCACACCTGTAATCCCAGCACTTTGGGAGGCCGAGGCGGGCGGATCACCTGAGGTCGGGAGTTCAAGACCAGCCTGACCAACAGGGTGAAACCCACTCTCTACTAAAAATACAAAATTAGCTGACGTCGTGGCGCATGCCTGTAATCCCTGCTACTCCGGAGGCTGAGGCAGGAGAATCGCTTGAACCCAGGAGGTGGAGGTTGCAGTGAGCCGAGATCATGCCATTGCACTCCAGCCTGGGCAACAAGAGTGAAACTCCATATCAAAAAAAAAAAAAAAAAAAGAGAGAGAGGAAAACCTCAAAGTTAGTGGTAAGAGGTCCGAGAGAATTCCGGGGTTAGAGATAGGGGTCCCAAAGTCAAGACAAAGGGGGCTAGAGGTCATTGATGTCAAAGCCCTTGCTAGGGTCCAAGGATCCTAGGGTCGGAAGCCGGGGATCTCAAAGCTTATTCTAAAATTTCATAGAACTGCAACATTATCAAAGGTCAGAAACGCCGAAGCTGGGACAAGGGTCAGCAGTCAGGGATCCCACATAGTGCAGAGCCTGGAAGTGGAGGTGAGGGCCTCGTCCCACGGAGCCCTACCATGCCCGCAGGTATATGATGAGCAATGGGTACAAGCCGGCTCCGCTAGACCTGAGCCACGTGCGGCTGACGCCGGCGCAGACGACACTGGTGGACCGTCTGGCAGAAAATGGGCACAATGTATGGGCCCGAGACCGTGTGGGGCAGGGCTGGAGCTACAGCGCGGTGCAGGACATCCCAGCGCGCCGAAACCCTCGGCTCGTGCCGTACCGCCTGCTGGATGAGGCCACCAAGCGCAGCAACCGGGACAGCCTCTGCCAGGCTGTGCGCACCCTCCTGGGCTATGGCTACAACATCGAGCCTCCTGACCAGGAGCCCAGTGAGTGCTCACCCCCGGCCCCGTTCCCGACTCCTACGCCAACTCTGACCCCAGCCCCGACCCCGATCTCTGACCTGACTCCTTCAGCCGAGCCTATATATATATATATATATATATATATATTTTTTTTTTTTTTTTTTTACTTGCGGGCGGGAGACGAGTCTCGCTCTGTCCCCAGGCTGGAGTGCAGTGGCGTGATCTCTGCTCACTGCAAGCTCCGCCTCCCGGGTTCACACCATTCTCCTGCCTCAGCCTTCTGAGTAGCTGGGACTACAGGCACCCACCACCACGCCCGGCTAATTTTTTGTATTTTTAGTAGAGACGGGGTTTCACCATGTTAGTCAGGATGGTCTCGATCTCCTGACCTCGTGATCCACCCACCTCGGCCTCCCAAAGTGCTGGGATTACAGGCGTGAGCCACCGTGCCCGGCCCAAATGGGCTGTATCTATCACATTGAGCAGACTGACCAGGAGGTCAGAAAGGAATGACCCCTCCCCGAAACTCTGACCCTTACCCCAGTTCCAACTCGGAACCTGATGGAACCACTTCCCTTGACCTGACTCCAGCCCTGCCTGGGCTATGACTGCAACCCAGAGCCATCAGCCTAGGAACCCAATGAGTGCCAACCCCACCTTTGACTCTGATTCCTGACCTCTAGCTTTGACCCCTAATCACTAATCTCTGAACTGTAGCTACCACATGAAGGCACCCAACCAAGGGCTTAAAGAGCCTGTCACCCCTACCCCTAACCTGACCCCTGACCTATCACTGGCTTCCAATCCCAGCCTTGACCCCAAACCCTGGCCATGGTCCCCAACCTTCAGTTTCTCAACTCTTGGCCCCAACCTGAATTTCCATCCCTTCCATAGCCCTGGCTCTGACCCTCCAATCCTGGTCTCAATTCTTGATTCTAATCCACCCTAATCTTGACCCTTAACCATAACTGTGACCAGCTCACTGACCTGGCTTTTTCCTTCTGTGTCTCTGCCAATATCCCTGTTTTCTGAGAACTCTGACTGCTACAGAGATAGGGGTTTCTCTCAACAGGTCCCTACCTCTCTCTGACTTTGCTGAGGTTCCCCAATTCTCCTCTAACTCCAAGAAATTGACCCTCTTCTAACAGTTCCCCAAAGCCCTTACTGTCCCCCAAAGCCCGTCTTCTACCAACTTCTCGATGTCTTGGGATCCACTTCTTCCCCAGCCTCTCTGACTGCCTGGCCTCATTTATAGGTCAGGTGGAGAACCAGTCTCGTTGCGACCGGGTGCGCATCTTCCGGGCAGAGAAATCCTATGCAGTGCAAAGTGGCCGCTGGTACTTCGAGTTTGAAGCAGTCACCACAGGCGAGATGCGAGTGGGCTGGGCGAGGCCCGAGCTGAGGCCTGATGTAGAGCTGGGAGCTGATGAGCTGGCCTATGTCTTCAATGGGCACCGCGTGGGTACCTCCCTGGGCAATATTCTGCCAGGTCCTGTGGTCTCTCCCACAGGTTGTCTACTCTGGCTCTGCCTCTGTCTGTGCCTCACTCTGTCCCCACTTCATGCATCTACTGTACCACTCATCCACCCATCTATCCATCCATTCAACCAATGATTCATCCATCCATCCATCCGTCAGACATCCATCTATCCAACCAACAATTCATCCATCTATCCATCCATCCATCCATCCATCCATCCAGCTAACCAACCATCCATTCATCCAGCCGACATAGGGAGACCCCATCTCTACAAAAAATAAAAAATTAGCCAGGCAAGGTAGCATGCACATATAGTCCCATCATCCATGCATCCATCCATCCATCCATCCATCCATCCATCCATCCATCCATCATCTATCCATCTGACCAGCCAACCATGCATCCATCCATGCATTCAGCCATCCATCCATCATCCATTCATCCTTCATCCATCCAACCAACCATCCATCCATTCTTCCAGCCAACTGTCCATCCATCCATCCAATAACTGTCTGCCCATCCAACAACCATTTATACAACCATCCTTCCCTTCCTCCCTCTATCTGTCATCCATTTTTCTATCCTTGCACCTAGTTACACTTTCTTCTTTCTCTGTATCAACCCAGGTAGACTCTCAACTTCCCAATCATTCTTCTGTCCAGCCATGTACCCAATTTCTCAGCCATCCATCTGTCTCATTAGCCACTCATCTATTTTGTGCGTGTATATAAGCATATACGGATCTGTATGGGGGACACTGATAGGTTCATTTTTCCTTTCCATCCCTCTACTTACTGCTGCTTCCAGCCTCCCACTACCACTTTGGTGGTCTGCATAACGCTAGCCATGGCAACAGCAGAGAACCCAGGCAGAAGGGAGACACAGAGATTAGTGGGGAGAAAAATTCCTGTGATCATGGATGCAAATGTGAGGAAAGATGGAGACACTGTGGGGTGACTCCTCTTCCATACCACCTGCCCTGAACCTGACACTTCGAATGTCTGTCTTCATTTATCTCTCCCTCCCTGCTTCCTTATCTCTCCATTTCTCTGTGTGTCTCCCCACACCGTGTCTTCTCTGGCCGTCCTCACAGGGCCAGCGCTGGCACTTGGGCAGTGAACCATTTGGGCGCCCCTGGCAGCCGGGCGATGTCGTTGGCTGTATGATCGACCTCACAGAGAACACCATTATCTTCACCCTCAATGGCGAGGTCCTCATGTCTGACTCAGGCTCCGAAACAGCCTTCCGGGAGATTGAGATTGGGGACGGTGAGGGCTGAGACCCCTTCACATGCCCTTTCTTGTTTTCCTCTGTCTCTCCCGACCCTGCACTGCCCTTCTGCCTCCAGCTCTCCCATCCCTACCTCCTCCCCTTGGCTCCCCCTGCCCTGCCCACCTGCCCTCACCCCTGCCCATCCATCCCCTCCCACCAGGCTTCCTGCCCGTCTGCAGCTTGGGACCTGGCCAGGTGGGTCATCTGAACCTGGGCCAGGACGTGAGCTCTCTGAGGTTCTTTGCCATCTGTGGCCTCCAGGAAGGCTTCGAGCCATTTGCCATCAACATGCAGCGCCCAGTCACCACCTGGTTCAGCAAAGGCCTGCCCCAGTTTGAGCCAGTGCCCCTTGAACACCCTCACTATGAGGTAAGGACTGAGCCCCCTCAATGCCTTCTCGTCTGCCTCCAAAGCTCCTTCCTTCCACAGTGCTCTTCCTTGAGTTTCTCTTTTCCCTCCATGTTAGCACACAAACCACATGGAAGCAAGTGTCAGGGTGATGGGCTCACGGGCTATATGACTCGGGGCGTAAATTTGGCAAACCACAGCTTCCTGAGGTCCAGGTGCCTCACCTATAAAATAAGGGAAACCCTGCCTGGGCAACAAGCAAAACTCCATCTCTAAAAATAAAAAAAAAAATTAAGTCTAGGCATGATAGCTCATGCCTGTAATCCCAGCACTTAGGGAGGCTGAGGCAGGAGGATCCCTTGAGCCCAGGAGTTCAAGACCAGCCTTGGCAACACAGGGAGACCCCATCTCTACAAAAAATAAAAAAAATTAGCCAGGTGTGTAGTATGCACATATAGCCCTAGCTACTTAGGAGGTTGAGACTGGAGGATTGCTTGATTCCAAGAGGTCAAGGCTGCAGTGAATTAGCCAGATGTGGCACATGCCTGTAATTCCAGCTACTTAGGGGGCTGAGGCAGGAGACTCGCTTGAATACAGGAGATGGAGGTTGCAGTGAGCCAAGATCGCGCCATTGCACTCCAGCCTGGGCAGGGAGAGCGAAACTCCATCTCAAAAAAAAAAAAAAAAAAAAGGTTAAAGGCTGCAGTGAGCTGTGTTCACACTACTGCACTCTAGCCTAAGAGACAGAGCAAGACCCTATCTCAAAAAAAATTTTTTTTTAATAAATAATTTTTAAAACTTAGCTGGGTGCTGTGGCACACGCCTGGTGTCCCAGCTACTCGGCAAACTGAGGCAGGAGGATCCTCTGAGCTCAGGAGGTCGAGGCTGCAGTAAGCTGATTACACGACTGCACTCCAGCCTGAGTGACAGAGAGGACCCTGTCTCACTGAAAAAAAAAAAAAAAAAAAAAAAAAAAAAAAAAAAAAAGCTGGGCATGGTGGCTCATGCCTGTAATCCCAGCACTTTGGGAGGCCAAGGCGGGCAGATCACTCGAGCCTGGCCAATATGGCAAAAACCCATCTCTACTAAAAATACCGCCCCCCAAAATTAACTGGGCGTGGTGGCAGGTGCCTGTAGTCCCAGCTACTCAAGAGGCTGAGGCAGGAGAATCACTTGAACCCAGGAGGTGGAGGTTGCAGTAAGCTGAGATTACACCACTGCACTCCAGCCTGGGTGACAGAGTGAGACCCTATCTCAACAAAACGAAACAAAACAAAACAAAACAAAAGGACTCTGCAAAAGGAGTTTTAAGTATGGGAACGTCCAGCTGAGGTCTGAGTTTTGGAAAGGTCCCTATTGGCAGTGGATTGTAGGAGGCGATAGTGGAGTCAAAAGGATCCTAGAGGTGGCTGGGATGGGGCAGTACTGCGGAGTGGACGCAGAGTTCCTGACACCTGCCACTACCAGATGTCCCCAACCCAAGGCACAGCGTGCTACATGGCAGTGAGAATGAATACATGGAAATACACACAGCCATGTGGACGAATCTCAGACATAACATCGAGTAGAAGAAGCCGGAGACAAGAGAGCACAGGCTGTGGGATTCCATTCACAGAAAGTTCAAGAATAGGCAGAGCAGATCTGTAGTGTGCTAAGTTGGGAAATTGGTTACTATGAAAGAATAACTCAGAGACATTGTTAGTTACTTTGAATGCAAATCACAGGAGGGAGATCAGTCAGTAGACTATTGCCAAAGAGCAAAGGCTGGTTGGATGCGGTGGCTCATGCCTGTAATCTCAGCACTTTGGGAAGCCAAGGTGGGAGGATCACTTGAGCCTAGGAATTCAAGACCAGCCTGGGCAACATAGCAAAACCCTGTCTCTACACAGAATAAACAAAATTATCCAGGCATGGTGGTATGTGCCTGTGGTCCCAGCCACTTGGGAGGCTGAAGTGGGACGATTGTTTGAGCCCAAGATTTCGAGGCTGCAGTGAGCCATGGTTGCACCACTGCACTCCAGCCCAGGTGACAGAGCAAGACCTGTCTCTAAGAAAAAAAGAGTGAAGGCAGAAACCAGATTTATAAGACAGAGGGGGGAAAGAGGAGAGAAAAAAGACCCCTAAAGAGTCTGAGAACAGGCTGGGCTCTGTGGCTCACGCCTGTAATCCCAGCATTTTGGGAGGCCGATGTTGGTGGCTCACCTGAGGTCAGGAGTTTGAGACCAGCCTGGCCAACATAGTGAAACCCTGTCTCTACTAAAAATACAAAAAATTAGCCAGGCATGGTGCCGGGCGCCTATAATCCCAGTTACTCGGGAGGCTGAGGCAGGAGAATCGCTTGAACCCAGGAGGCAAAAGTTGCAGTCAGCCAAGATTGCACCATTGCATTCCAGCCTGGGTGACAGCGAGACTCTGTCTCAAAAAAAAAGATTCTGAGAACAAAGAATCTTGTATGTACAGTTTTGGGGCAAATTCATTGGCTGGCAAGGAGTACCTAGGTTCATCTTGGCAACTGGTCCTTGGAGAGGTCAACGTGAGGAGGGGCATGAAAGAGAACAACTTTCATTGTTTACCGAGTCTCTAGAAGACTTTTGAGAGTCCATTGTTTTCGGTTTTTGTTTTTTGAGACAGGGTCTCACTCTGTCACCCAGGCTGGAGTCCAGTGGCAAGATCTCAGCTCCCCGCAACCTCCGCCTCCCGGCTTCAAGCGATTCTTTTGCCTCAGTCTCCTTAGTAGCTGGAATTACAGGCACGTGCCACCACGCCTGGCTAATTTTTTGTATTTTTAGTAGAGACGAGGTTTCACCATGTTGGCCAGGCTGGTCTCAAACTCCTGACCTCAGGTGATCAGCCCGCCTCAGCCTCCCAAAATGCTGGGATTACAGGTATGAGCCACTGCGCCCGGTCGCTATTTGTGGAATTGTAACTGAATACAGGTTCAGTTGCTTATCAGTTACAGAGTCCAATTAACAAGAGTGAGGTCTGGTAGAAAGAAAATGACTTTATTCACCAAAACTAGTCATGGAGAAGTGACCGGATTCCCATCCAAAGCAACCACTTCAAATTTGTGGGGGAAAGCAAGGGTTTAAAAAGGGGGAACTTGGCTGGGGGCGGTGGCTCACGCCTGTAATCCTAGCACTTTGGGAGACTGAGGCAGGCGGATCACATGAACTCAGGAGGTCGAGACCAGCCTGGGCAACATGGTGAAACCCCGTCTCTACCAAAAATACAAAAATTAGCCAGACATGTTGCTCATGCTTGAACCCAGGAGGCAGAGGTTGCAGTGAGCCAAGATCCTGCTACTGCACTCCAGCCTGGGCGACAGAGCAAGACTGTGTCTCAGAAACAAAAAAGCATTGAAGTTGAGCTGCCCGGTTACTGGTTACAGAATAGATGGTTGGATGGATGTAGGTAGGTTTTGGAAGTTACCCCAAGTGATTCCAGTGTGTGTCCGGGGCTGCTACTGTACACGACGCTCAGAGAAATGTTGCAGAGGGCTGCAAGCACCCCAGGGCCCAGCGGTGTACCCGGCCGGCCGGGAGCTTCATCCGCCTGCAGGAGGGGGCGCCCTTGACTAATTCCCACACAGGTGCACTATGGCCTAATGGTTGCTCCATGTGTGACCAGGTGTGGAACCAACGGCCTGGCCTAGCCTGCCTGCCCAGCTCAGTGCTGTATTCCCTGCCACCCCAGGTATCCCGAGTGGACGGCACTGTGGACACGCCCCCCTGCCTGCGCCTGACCCACCGCACCTGGGGCTCGCAGAACAGCCTGGTGGAGATGGTCTTCCTGCGGCTGAGCCTCCCAGTCCAGTTCCACCAGCACTTCCGCTGCACTGCAGGGGCCACCCCGCTGGCACCTCCCGGCCTGCAGCCCCCCGCCGAGGACGAGGCCCGGGCGGCGGAACCCGACCCTGACTACGAAAACCTGCGCCGCTCAGCTGGGGGCTGGGGTGAGGCTGAGAACGGCAAAGAAGGGACTGCAAAGGAGGGCGCCCCCGGGGGCACCCCGCAGGCGGGGGGAGAGGTGCAGCCCGTCAGGGCGGAGAATGAGAAGGACGCCACCACCGAGAAGAACAAGAAGAGAGGGTGAGTTGAGAGGGACCCAGAGTGGGGATTGGGGGCTGCCTTGGGACCCCCAAGTAGGCAACCACAGTAACCTGAGAAACCCCCATTGTACCCCAAAGTAGCCCCATATATGCTAAGTGGAGTAAGAATATCGAGAGATCCTATCATGTGTCCAATGAACCCCATTATTTTCCTGGGATGCCCTAATGTCCCCAAAAATACATAATTGGGTACCCTAGTATCTATATGGAGAACTCTATTATCCTTGAGTACCTGGAGGGCCCCAAAGGGCTTCGCCCAATGGACCTTATCATCCGTGGACACTAAAAGGGACTTCAGTGTCTTCCTAGGAGAGTTTACTGCACCCTAAGGTTTCCCAGTGAACACCCAGTGGTCTTCTAAATGGGGATCCTTTCTGTGTCACAAATGTACCCCCGAAATCTAACTTGAAGGGAGATTCTGAGAAGGTACTAAATCTGCTTTTTCCCTACAATGGCAGTGGTTTCCTTTTTTTCTTTCTATCTTTTTTTTTGAGGAAGAGTCTCTGTTGCCCAGGCTGGAGTGCAATGGCGCAATCAGCTCACTGCAACCTCTGCCTCCCGGGTTCAAGCGATTCTTCTGCCTCAGCCTCCTGAGTAGCTGGGATTACAGCTACGCGCCGCCATGCCCGGCTAATTTTTGTATTTTTAGTAGAGATGGGGTTTTGCCATGTTGGCCAGGCTGGTCTCAAACTCCTGACCTCAGGTTATCCACCCACCTCAGCCTCCCAAAGTGCTGGGATTACAGGCATGAGCTACCATGCCCGGCTCCTTTTTATTTTTTTGAGGTGGAGTCTCGCTCTGTTGCCTAGGCTGGAGTGCAATGGCATGATCTCGGCTCTCTGCAATCTCCGCCTCCCAGGTTCAAGCAATTCTGCCTCAGCCTCCTGAGTATCTGGGACTACAGGTGTGCACCACCACACCCAGCTAATTTTTGTATTTTTGGTAGATACAGGGTTTCACCATGTTGGCCAGGCTGGTCTTGAACTCCTGACCTCAGGTGATCCATACAATGGCAGTGGTTTTCAATGGGATTGAAAACCCATTGTGTCTCTTGGTGGATGTTTGGAAATGATGGAGTCTTTGTGGTCATTACAGTTTAGGAGGGGCTGCTGCTGCTGAGCGGGGGCCCCAGGGTTCCACCTGCCTTGCAGTGTACAAAACAGTGCCACACAATGAAGAATTGTCCTTTTCCAAGTGCATTTAGCACCTATATGAGAAATGCATGTGGGAAATGCTGACTTAGGGGGACCCCCATATACCCCAGTGGGGACCTCCGTATTCCCAGAAGGCGCCTTTAATTTGGGTAACTCAGCATCCACAAGCACAGAGCATGGCACTTCTAGAATGGATTAGGCTGGGGTGGGTGGGAATCCCGCCTTCTAGAGGCAAGACCTGGGGTATTAGAAGCAGAGTGTATCCAAGCTGGATGTCGGGGGGCATGAATATTGTGGTGGTAAGGCTGGGCTTAAAAGCTGGTTCTCATGGCGCCTCTCCTCCCACCACCAGCTTCTTATTCAAGGCCAAAAAGGTCGCCATGATGACCCAGCCACCGGCCACCCCCACGCTGCCCCGACTCCCTCATGACGTGGTGCCTGCAGACAACCGCGATGACCCCGAGATCATCCTCAACACCACCACGGTGTGGACCAGGAACCCTCAATTTTGGGGTCCCCCCTCATAGCATAGGCACTCCTGAATTTCCAAGTGTGACAGTCCCCAGTAACTGCCCACCTTACACTGGGGACTCCCCAATACACACTAGAAACTCACAAAATATGGCACACACGGATTTAATCCTTTGAACCCCTAAATCCATATAGCTAGTGGCCCACAAATGGCAGGGGGTACAGTAGAGCTGTACGGCACACTGATATAACTCCCGGGGATCCCCAAAGCCATGATATAAGCCAATATAGACTAGGGACCCCAATATTTGGGCTCACTCATATAAACACAATACCCTCAATGTAATACCTACTCTAATATATTACTGGGAACAAAAATTCATAATTGTCTTAATATAGTTTTGGGGTTCCCCAAATCCAAAATATTTCATAGACAGACAGCCTAGTACAGTGCTCCCCAACTATTTTGGCACCAGGGATCAATTTTGTGGAAGACAATTTTTCCATGGACCAGGGATGCGGGGAGGGATGGTTTTAGGATGAAATGTTCCATCTTGGATCATCAGGCAGAGATTCCTTTTTTTTTGAGATGGAGTCTTGTTCTGTTGCCCAGTCTGGAGTGCAGTGGTGTGATCTTGGCTCATTGCAACCTCTGTCTCATGGGTTCAGACGAGATTCTCCTGCCTCAGCCTCCTGAGCAGCTGGAATAACAGGCTCCTGCCACCATGCCCAGCTAATTTTTGTTTTTTGTTTTTTTGAGGCAGAGTCTCGGTCTGTCGCCCAGGCTGGAGTGCAGTGGCGCAATCTCAGCTTACTGCAACCTCTGCCTCCTGGGTTCAAGCAATTCTTCTGCCTCAGCCTCCCGAGTAGCTGGGACTATAGGCACACGCCACCATGCCTGGCTAATTTTTGTATTTTTAGTAGAAACAGGGTTTCACCATATTGGCCAGGCTGGTCTTGAACTCCTGACCTCGTGATCTGCCTGCCTCGGTCTCCCAAAGTGCTGGGATTACAGGCATGAGCCACCATGCCTGGCCTAATTTTTGTATTTTTGGTAGAAACGGGGTTTCACCATGTTGGCCAGGTTGGTCTCAAATCCCCAACCTCAAATGATCCTCCTGCCTCAGACTTCCAAAGTACTGGGATTACAGGAGTGAGCCACCGTGCCCGGCTGTAGATTCTTACAAGGAGTACTCACCCTAGGTGGCTTGGATCCCGGTACCAGCCCACAGCCTGGGGTTGGGGATCCCTGGCCTGGAGGTTAGGATCATGGGCCGACTGAGTGCCACTTGGGCAAAAGTCATTTCACCGCTCTATGCCTTCTCTCCTATGGAGGTGCTATGGTTTTCCATCAGTAAATTGGGGGTAAAAATTATACCTACCTGATATGGAGGATGAAGTGAGTTCATCTGCATAAAGACCTTAGAACAGGCCTGGCATGGTGGCTCACACTCGTAGTCCCAGAACGTTGGGAGGCCAAGGTGAGAGGATAACTTCAATCCAGGAATTTGAGGTTGCAGTGAGCTATGATGGTGCCTCTGCACTCCAGCCTGGGTGACAGAGGGAGACCGCAACTCAAAATAAAT
>NW_026652288.1:38615307-38656342 GCF_009828535.3 Hylobates moloch | reverse complement strand
TGGAGCGGGAGGATGCTCTGGGGCACTGGGCATCCAGCTCGGAAGCTTCCCTCCTCTTTTTTCCCCCTCTCTTCCTGCCCTGGTATTTTTCTTCTCCTCGTCCTCCTCTTTATGCGTTTCTCCTATTCCATTTTCTCCTTTTCCTTCTCATCCTGTTTCACCTCACCCTTCTCCTTCTCTGTCATCTCATTCTCTCTCCTCCTGCTTCCCTTCCTTTCCCTCCCTTTAGACCCCCACCCCCATCCTGACTCCCCCACTGCACCAGCCGCTAGGAATCCCAGCTCCCAAGAGCTCAGTGTCTGGGGTGAGGGGTTCAGTGCTCAGGTCTGCATGGGGTGGGCGTTTGGGGATGGGACTCAGAGGTCGTGTGTTTCTGGGAGCTTGGGGAAGGGGGTGTCCAGGGTCCAGAGCTACTCACATGAGAAGTGCAGTGACCGCTTCTGTCTCCTGCAGCCTCAAGTGCAGCAACTGCTACATGGTGTGGGGCGGGGACTTTGTGAGTCCTGGGCAGCAGGGCCGGATCAGCCACACGGACCTTGTCATTGGGTGCTTGGTGGACTTGGCCACTGGCTTAATGACCTTTACAGCCAATGGCAAAGAGAGCAACACCTTTTTCCAGGTGAGTCCAGGCCACAGCAACTTAGTGAGAGCATCCTCATGTCCCAGCATCCCAAGACAGCCCTTATAGATGTCCCCTGAGGCCAGACCTCAGAGATGGAACAAAAACAGCTCCTAGGCTGTCCTCAAGAGGTCGCTGGAAGACCACCTTGTTGAAACTTCCATGAAACTAAGGCCCAGACTGGAGGAGATACAGAATCTCACTCTGTTGCCCAGACTGGAGTGCAATGACACGATCTTGGCTCACTGCAACCTTCGCCTCCTGGGTTAGAGGGATTCTCCTGCTTCAGCCTCCTGAGTAGCTGGGATTACAGGCGTGCGCCACAACAGCCAGCTAAGTTTTATGTTTTTAGTAGAGAAGAGGTTTCGCTATGTTGGCCAGGCTGGTCTCAAACTGCTGACCTCAAGTGGTCCACCCACCTTGGCCTCCCAAAGTGCTGGGATTGCAGGCATGAGCCACCGCACCCAGCCAGAGTCCAGCCTTGACCTTGGAAAGAGGTCTCTATTCCTTCTTGAGCTGGGTGACACTAGTCACCAGCTTCTCTCCAACCAGGGAACGTGCTAGGATGGGCCAGAATCCTAAGGTGGCCTTTTCCTTTTAAACATTTTATTCTGAAAAATTTCAATCATACAGCAAAATTGAAGGAGCTACATAGATAACACCCTGTACCCCCCACCCGGAATCTACTATCAATGTTGTAGATATTGGCTTTATCACATATTAACCTACCTATCCATTAATCTATCTAACGTGGGTTTGTGCAACTTTATTTTAATTTTTTGGTATCCATTGTTGGCTATGAAATTTTATTGCATTTTATTTTATTTATTTTGAGACAGGGCCTCACTCTGTCCCCCAGGCTGGAGTGCAGTGGTGTGATCACAGCTGACTGCAGCCTCAACTTCCCAGGCTCAAGCAATCCTTCTATCTCAGCTTCCTAAGTAGCTGGGACTATAGGCATGCACCACTTTGACTAGCTGATTTTTTGTGTGTATTTTTTGTAGAGACGGGTTTTCTCCATATTGCCCAGGCTGGTCTCTCACTCCCGGGCTCAAGCGATCTCCCCACCTTGGCCTCCCAAAATGCTGGGATTACAGGCGTGAGTCACTGTGCCCGGCTTATTTTTTATTTTTATTTTTTGAGGCAGGGTTTCGCTCTGTTACCCAGGCTGGAGTGCCATGGTGAGATCACAGCTCACTGCAGCCATGACCTTCCTGGGCTCAAGCGATCATCCCACTTCAGCCTCTTGAATAGCTGGGAACACAGGCACATACCACCACGCCCAGCTAATTTTTTTTGTATTTATTGTACAGACGGGGTCTCACTATGTTGCCCAGGCTGGTCTCAGACTCCTGGTCTCAAGCAATCCTTCTGCCTCAGCCTCCCAAAGTGCTGGGATTGCAGGCGTGAACCACTGCTCCTGGCTAAAGCTTTATGTTAAATGGAGAATTAAAAACATATACAAGAATGGAATAGTATAATGAACTGCCATGCCCCTGTCACACAGCTTCAACTGTCACCCACTCACAGCCAGTCTTGTTTCATCTTTTTTATTTGTTTTTTGAGAGAGGGTCTCCCTCTGTCACCCAGGCTGGAGTGCAGTGGCACAATCTCAACTCACTGCAACCTCTGCCTCCCAGGCTCAAGTGATCCTCCTGCCTCAGCCTCCTGAGTAGCTGGGACTACAGGTGTGCACCACCATGCCTGGCTAACTTTTTTTAAGTTTTAGTGGAGACAGGATCTTGCTATGTTGCCCAGGCTGCTCTCGAACTCTTGGGCTCAAGCAATCCTCCTGCCTCAGCCTCCCAAAGTGCTGGGATGACAGGTATAAGCCACTGCACCTGGCTTGTTTCATCTTTTTATATCTACTTCCCTTCCACACCCACTGGATAATTTTGAAGGAAATTGCAAACATCAGATAGTTTCCTCTGTTTTCAGTATGTAGCTTTAAAAGATAAGGATGGTCTTAAAGAGCATAACCACAATACCACTATCACCTAAAAGAAAAAAAAATAGTTTCTAAATATCGTCAAATATCCAGTTTGTGTTCAGATTTCTCTGGTTGTCCCCAAAATGTCATTTTACCATTTCTTTGTTTGAATCAGAATCTAAGTAGGGTCATATATTTTATTTTATTATTTATTTTTATTTTTATTTTTTGAGACAATGTCTCACTCTGTTACCCAGTCTGGAGTGCAGTGGCACGGTCTTGGCTCACTGCAACCTTTGCCTCCCAGGCTCAAGCCTCCTAAGTAGGTGGGATTACAGGTGTGCGCCACCACACCCAGCTAATTTTTGTATTTTTAGTAGAGACGGGGTCTGGCTATATTGCCCAGCCTGGTCTTGAACTCCTGGACTCAAGTGACCCTCCCGCCTTGGCCTCCCAAAGTGGTGGGATTACAGTGTGAGCCAGCGTGCTCAACCTTATTTATTTAATTATTTATTTTAATTTATTAAGACAGAGTCTTGCTCCGTCACCCAGGCTGGTGCACAGTGGTGCCAACCGCACTCAGCCTTATTTATTTATTTATTTATTTATTTATTTATTTATTTATTTTAATTTATTAAGACAGGGTCTCATTCTGTCACCCAGGCTGGTGCACAGTGGTACAATCTCGGCTTACTGCAGCCTCAACCTCCTGGGATCAAACGATCCTCCCACCTCAGCCTCCCAAGTAGTTGGGACCACAGACACGCACTACCACACCTGGCTAATTTTTGTGTTTTTTGTAGAGAGGGTGTTTTGCCATGTTGCCCAGGCCGGTCTTGAACTCCTGACCTCAAACAATTCACCCACCTCCACCTCCCATGTAATCCCAGAATATAAAACATGCTGGGATTACAGGCGTGCACCACCACGCTCGACCCAGGGTCATATATTTTAGCTGGTTGCTCTGTACCTTGAGTTTCATTTCATATGTAGATTTCCACCTCCATTTCTTCTTCTTCCCCCCCGCCCCCGACAAATGTATTTGTTGAAGGAACCAGGCTATTTGTCCTGTAGCACTTTGCTCCTCAAAGTGTGGTCCCTGGACCAACCAGCAGGATCAGCATCACCTGGGAGCTTGTCAGAGCTGCAGGATCTTTAGCTGGGTCTAGTCGTGGGCACCTGCAGTTCCAGCTACTCTGGAGGCTGAGGCAGGAGGATCACCTGAGTCTGGGAGGCAGAGGTTGTAGTGAGCTATGATAGCGCCACTGCACTCCAGCCTGGGTGACAGAGCGAGACCCTGCTTCTTTTTAAAAATATTAAAATGGGCCAGGCATGGTGGCTCACACCTGTAATCCCAGCACTTTGGGAGGCCGAGGTGGGTGGATCGCTTAAGGTCAGGAGTTCGAGACCAGCCTGGCCAACATGGTGAAACCCCCATCTCTACTAATAATACAAAAATTAGCCTGGCATGGTGGTGGGCGCCTGTAATCCCAGCTACTTGGGAGGCTGAGGCAGGAGAATCGCTTGAGCCTGGGAGGTGGAGGTTGCAGTGAGCCGAGATTGCGCCACTGCACTCTCTAGCCTGGGTGACAGAGCCAGACTTCATCTCAAAAAAATAAATAAAAATAAATAAAATTAAATAAATGCAGAGTCTTAGACCCCTTCCCATGCCTGCCAAATCAGAATCTGCATTTTGACAGGATCCCAGGGGCTTCCTGTGCATATTAAATCTGGAGAGGGCTGGCCTGGTTTCCCATAGCCTGGATCTGGCTGGTGCATTCCTGTGGTAGCGTTTTAACATTTTCCTTTGTCCCCCATATTTCCTGTAAACTGGGAGTTTGGTCCTGGGGTGCAATTAGATCAGGTTTGGTGTGGGCGGGACGGCTTCAGAGACAGTGTTGTTTGTGGAGGCAGAGGCTGGCTGGATGGGCTCCACTGGGAAGATGGGAGAGGGGCAAGACAATCTGAGGACACTTTCTGGAATTTTTTGTTTTTATTTTTGTTTTGAGATAGGGTCTTGTTCTGTCACCCAGGCTGAAGTGCGGTGGTGCAATCATGACTCACTGCAGCCCCGACCTCCCAGGATCAAGCGATTCTCTCATCTTAGCCTCCTGAGTAGCTGCAACTACAGATATAGACCACTGTGCCTGGCTAATTTTTTATGTTTTGTAGAAATGGGGTCTCACTATGTTGCCCAGGCTGCTCTTGAACTCTTAGGCTCAAGTGGCCCTCCCACTTCAGCCTCCCAAAGTTCTAGGATTACAGGTGTGAGCTACTGCACTCTCTGGGTTTTGAAGAATGAGTATGCTTGGGAGAGAAATGGGAAAGGCATTCTCAGTGCGGGGTGTGATGTGTGCAGAGACAGATGACGGGTGGCTCTGGGAGAGTTGGAGGAGGTTGGCCTGTGGATCAGAGGTAGGGCAGTCTCAGGGTGACCTCTGAGCCATTTTGGAGCCTCTAACGCCCAGATGAAGACCTGCAAATTGGCCCCAGAGTTTGAAGTCCGAATCAACCCTCCCTCCAGCCCACCCGATTCCTCACCTCGTCCTCTTCTCCTCTGCCAGGTGGAACCCAACACAAAGCTATTTCCTGCCGTCTTCGTCCTGCCCACCCACCAGAACGTCATCCAGTTTGAGCTGGGGAAGCAGAAGGTACAAGTGCAGTGATGGGGGCGCTAATGGGGCCAGGCTGAGGCAGGAGGTGTGGGGAGGCCAGGCGGGCAGAGCCACTGAAGGGGAGGGACAATCCAAGAGGTCTCCCTGGAAGTGGTGTGGTGGGACAGAGGGGGCTGGCCATCTTGACCCATGCGTGTCACTCTGCCCTCAGAACATCATGCCGTTGTCAGCCGCCATGTTCCAAAGCGAGCGCAAGAACCCGGCCCCACAGTGCCCACCGCGGCTGGAGATGCAGATGCTGATGCCAGTGTCCTGGAGCCGCATGCCCAACCACTACCTGCAGGTGGAGACGAGGCGTGCCGGCGAGCGGCTGGGCTGGGCCGTGCAGTGCCAGGAGCCGCTGACCATGATGGCGCTGCACATCCCCGAGGAGAAGCGGTCAGGACCAGCCCGGCTATGCGGGGGGCGGCTGGTGTTGCAAGCCCTCTGGGGTCTGGGTCCCACTCAGTGCCCCTTCTCAACACAACCCTGGAATTCCAGACAACACCCCGGGAATCTCCAGACCTACCTCAGGGAACTTGGGCTCAGCTCAGACATCCCCGGATTACACCCCAGGGGGATTCAGACTCAACGCAGGAGCCTCTAGGCCATCCCGGTGGACCGCAGGCCCACCCTAAGAGAACCCAGATAATACCCCAGGGACCCAGACCCACTCCACAGGGCCCCAAACCCATCTCAGGGAGCCAGACCCACATCAACACCGCAGGGGGCCCCAAGTACACCCCAGGATCCCTGGACATGATTCAGGGAGGCTTGGATGCACCCTAGAGTCTCTTGGGCATACGCAGGGAGACTTTAAGAAGAATCCCGTGGAGATCTCAAACCCAGTCCAGGGGACCCAGACACAGCTAGGGCCACAGATGCGTTCACATGGATGGCAGGGTTACTCTTAAGAACTGAACGTGGCCAGGCACGGTGGCTCACACCTGTAATCCCAGCACTTTGGGAGGCTGAAGCAGGCAGATCACCTGAGGTCAGGAGTCTCTACTAAAAATACAAAAATTAGCCAGCTGTGGTGGTGTGCACCTGTCGTCCCAGCTACTCGGGAGGCTGAGGCATGAGAATTGCTTAAACCCAGGAGGCGGAGGTTGCATTGAGCTAGGATCGCGCCACTGCACTCCAGCCTGGGCAACAGAGCAAGAGGCCATCTCAAAAAATGGAACTCTGAACGTGGAAGGGATCCCAGGCTCACCCAGGAGGCTTCTGACATGCCTCTTTCTTTCTTTCCTTCCTTCCTTCCTCCCTCCCTCCCTCCCTTCTTCCCTCTCTTCCTTCCTTCCTCTCTCCCTCCCTCCTTCCCTTCCTTCCTTTATTCATTCATCCTTTCAACAAATAGCTCTGGGTCCCTCCTATGTGCTAGGTAGTATTCCAGGCTAGAGACACCAAGCCCCTGTGAAGTGACATTCTAGTAATGCTTGTACATAACTCAGGATGCTCAGACATGCCCAAAGGGACCCAATGTCATCCCCAGGTCCCCAGACACACCCATTTATTAATTTATTTATTCAACAAATATTTATGGGTACAGTGGCTCACGTTTGTAATCTAAGCACTTCAGGAGGCTGAGGAGGAGGGAGGGTTGCTTGAGGCCAGGGGTTTGAAACCACCAGGAAGCATAGTGAGAACCCATCTCCACATTTTTTTTTCTTTTTAATTAGCTTGGCTTGGTGGCACACACTTGTAGTCTCAGCTACCTGGGAGGCTGAGGCAGGAGGATTGCTTAAGCCCAGGAGTTCAAGGTTGCAGAGCTAGGATCGCACCACTGCACTCTAGCCTGGGCAACAGAGCAAGACCCCATCACTAAAAAGCAACAACAACAACAAATGCTGAGCACTTTACTATGTGCTAGGTGCGGTTTTAGGTGCTGGGAATATAATAAAAGCAAAAACGAAACAGGCAGAAATGTCCTGCCCTTGGAATTTACATTCTAATGACACTGAAACACAATAGTGTACTCAGACCTGCCAGAGGGGATTCAAACCCAATCTGGGGGCCCAAACACATCTTGGGAACATCAGATGTTCTATGTGGACTCTCAGACTCTTACAAAGTCCCAGACCATCCCAGGGACCCCAGAGGTATCCCAGGGCCCCCCAGATCCCTTAGGGACTTCCAGAACCATTGAAAGACTCCTAGACCCAGCTCCACTGCCCTCACAGAACCCTAAGCTAGGAGGCCACTGGAACTCCCTGCTGCAGCCTTCGACACTCATCTCAGCACCTCTGCCTTTCTGGGATCTGTGTCTCTGTCTCCCATCTTCTCCCAGGATGGGTGAATTGATAGATGGAATGGTAGGGGTTTGAAGGAAAGACGAATGAAGAAATGGGTGGGTAATGATGAAGGAAATGGAGGAAGAGATGGTGGCTGGACGGATGCTGGAGGCTCATTCATCTGTCCCTGTCTGTTTCCCATCTCTGCTGCAGGTGCATGGACATCCTAGAGCTGTCGGAGCGCCTGGACCTGCAGCGCTTCCACTCGCACACCCTGCGCCTCTACCGCGCTGTGTGCGCCCTGGGCAACAACCGCGTGGCGCACGCTCTGTGCAGCCACGTAGACCAGGCTCAGCTGCTGCACGCCCTGGAGGACGCGCACCTGCCAGGCCCACTGCGCGCAGGCTACTATGACCTCCTCATCAGCATCCACCTCGAAAGTGCCTGCCGCAGCCGCCGCTCCATGCTCTCTGAATACATCGTGCCCCTCACGCCTGAGACCCGCGCCATCACGCTCTTCCCTCCTGGAAGGAGCACAGAAAATGGTCACCCCCGGCATGGCCTGCCGGGAGTTGGAGTCACCACTTCGCTGAGGCCCCCGCATCATTTCTCGCCCCCCTGTTTCGTGGCCGCTCTGCCAGCTGCTGGGGCAACAGAGGCCCCCGCCCGCCTCAGCCCCGCCATCCCGCTGGAGGCCCTGCGGGACAAGGCACTGAGGATGCTGGGGGAGGCGGTGCGCGACGGTGGGCAGCACGCTCGCGACCCCGTCGGGGGCTCCGTGGAGTTCCAGTTTGTGCCTGTGCTCAAGCTCGTGTCCACCCTGCTGGTAATGGCTTCCTCCTGCTTCCGTCTGTCCCATTGTTCTCCCACATTCCCAAAACTCCAGAGATACATGCATTAATCCTCCTCTATTTATGTATCCAACCACCCATTCATTCCCTCCTCTATACCTCCATCCACCTTTCTTTTTATTATTATTATTTTTTTTTTCGAGACGGAGTCTCACTCTGTCGCCCAGGCTGGAGTGCAGTGGCGCAATCTCAGCTCACTGCAACCTCCGCCTCCCGGGTTCAAGCAATTCTCCTGCCTCAGCCCCCCGAGTAGCGGGGACTACAGGCATGTGACACCACACCCAGCTAATATTTGTATTTTCAGTAGAGACTGCTTTCACCATGTTGGCCAGGCTGGTCTCAAACGCCTGGTGATCTGCCCCTTGTGATCTGCCCACCTTGGCCTCCCAAAGTGCTGGGATTACAGGCGTGAGCCACCGCGTCTGGCCTCCATCCACCTTTCTATGTATCCTTCCACCATCTCCCTATCCCTCATTCACCTTTCCCTCCATCTGCTCACCTGTCATCTCTTTATGTTTATTCGTCTCTTCTTTCTTCCTGTTCATCTATCCAACCAACCATCGTTCATCCATCCATCAATCCATCAGTCCTCCACCCGCCTTTCCATCCACCCATTCATCCTATCCATTCATGTGTATAGATCATCTTTCCATCAACAAGTCCATCTGCCTTTCTATCCTTTTGTTCTCCACCCACTCCATTCATTCATTCATGTACCCATCTATCCAAGTTTCAATCTATTTGCCCATCCATCTTTTCATTCATTCATACAGCAGTCCATCCACCATTCCATCTGTTCATCTATCTGCCTACCCATTAATGTATTAATCTATCTTTCCTTCTGTAGGTCCAATAATCATCTCCTCCCGCCTATGCGTCCATCCATACCTACATCCACAGATCCATCCGTTCCTCCATTTCCCACCTACCCTTCATCCATCCATCCATCTCTCCATTCATATGTAGTACACCCATCCACCTACCCACAAATCCATTTAGCCATCCACACCCATCCATCTACCCATTCCCTATCCTTCTATCCATCCCTTGTATCACATACCCTTTTATTCATAGACCCATCTAACTATTCATTTACATATCCATCTTTTTGGTTTTGTTTGTGTGTGTGTTTGTTTTGAGATGAAGTCTTGCTCTGTCACCCAGGCCGAAGAGTGCAGTGGAGCAATCTTGGCTCACTGCAACCTCTGCTTCCCATGTTCAAGTGATTCTCCTGCCTCAGCCTCCCAAGTAACTGGGATTACAGGCGCCCACCACCATGTCCGGCTAATTTTTGTATTTTTAATACAGATGGGGTTTCACCATGTTGACCAGGCTGATCTTGAACTCCTGACCTCGTGATCCTCCCAAAGTGCTGTCCTCATCCTCCCAAAGTGCTGGAACTATAGGCGTGAGCCACCATGTCCAGGCGAGACAGGGTCTCGCTCTGTCACCCAGGCTGGAGTGCAATGGCACAATAATGGCTTACTGTAGCCTCAACCTCCTGGGCTTAAGCAATCCTTCTACCTCAGCCTCCTGAATAGCCGGGACTACAGGTGTACACTACCATGCCCAGCTAAATTTTAAATTTTTTGTAGAGGTGGAGTCTCGCTAGTTTGCCCAAGCTGGTCTTGAACTCCTGGGCTCAAGCAATTCTCCCACCTTGGTCTCCCAGTGTTGGGATTACAGGCATGAGACACTCTGCTCAACCTAATTTTGTTCTTATTTATTATTTTTTATTTTATTTTATTTTGTAAGAGACAGGGTCATGCCCAGGCTAGAATGCGGTGGCATGACTGTAGCCTACTGCAGTTTCAAACTCCTGGGTTCAAGTGGTCATCTTGCCTCAGCCTCCCGAAGTACTGTGATTACAGGTGTAAGCCACCACACCTGGCCCCAACTTTTCATACACAAACCTATCCAGCCATGTGTCCAACCATCCCCCCTACCCTCATGGCTATTCACTAATTTATCTATTTATCCACATATTCATTTACTTCCTCATGCATCTATCAACCCATCCATCACCTACCCACCTACCTATACATCATTTATCCTTCTCTCCATCCACCCATCATCTTTTCCTCCATCATTTCCTTCATCTCCCCATCATCATCCACTTATTCATCTTTCCTTCAAACCTCTACCATTCCAGCTCTCGATTCATCCAGCCAGCCATCCAGTCCTCCCTCCATTCATCCATCTCTCTCTCTCCCCTGCACTCTTCTTCCCTTTCGTCTACTCCCTCTTCCATATGTTAGCATCTTTTAAACTTTAATTTAATTTTTTGTTTTTTTGAGACAGACTCTCCCTCTGTCATGCAGGCTGGAGTGCAGTGGCATAATATCAGCTCCCTGCAACCTCTGCCTTCCCGGTTCAAGTGATTCTCTTGCCTCAGCCTCCTGAGTAGCTGGGAATACAGGCGTGTACCACCACACTCAGCTAATTTTTTTTGTATTTTTGTAGAGACGGGGTTTCGCCATGTTGGCCAGGCTGGTCTTGAACTCCTGGCCTCAAGTGATCCGCCCACCTTGGTCTCCCAAAGTGCTGGGATTACAGGTGTGAGCCTCGCCTCATGTGTTAGCATCTTCATTATGTTGACTGAGAGCTGGTGTATACTGGGAGCTATGCAGGCATAGGGTGTGTCCTGGGCCAGAGGACATAGCACATGCTTAGGCTTGGGAGAAAGGACACTCACCTGTGATGGGAGAGGCACTCATATTTGGCTCTGTGGTCTGGGCTGTGTGGGTGGGACACAGGGTGTGGACCTGGGTGGATCTTAAGGAGGGTGGATGGCAAGGCGGGGGATGCCATTCCTGCTGTGGGAGAAATTGGATCAGCCAATACAGGACTGATTGGCATGTGCATGAGGGGTAGGTCTGGAAAGTGAGGCCAGGGCCTGATGACGGAGGCCTTGCAGGCCACAGTGAAGAACCGAGACTTTGTCCTGTAGGTGATGGGCATCTTTGGCGATGAGGATGTGAAACAGATCTTGAAGATGATTGAGCCTGAAGTCTTCGCTGAGGAAGAAGAGGAGGAGGAGGAAGAGGATGAAGAGGAAGACGAGGAGGAGAAAGAGGAGGATGAGGAGGAAACAGCACAGGAAAAGGAAGATGAGGAAAAAGAGGAAGAGGAGGCAGCAGAAGGGGAGAAAGAACAAGGCTTGGAGGAAGGGCTGCTCCAGATGAAGTTGCCAGAGTCTGTGAAGTTACAGGTGGGCTGCTGCTTCCTGCTTTTTGGCCTCTGTCCATCTGGGCTGGGAGACACAGGGTAGGTGGGATGTGAGCCTGGACTTCATCCTCAGGCAGTGGGGAGCTGTGGAAATGCATATGGCAGTGAGCAATGTTGACTTGGAAAGATCTCTGTTTTCCATGGAGATGAGACCATGGAGAAGGTAGTCTTTTTTGTTTGTTTTTTGAGACAGAATTTTGCTCTGTCGCCCAGGCTGGAATACAGTGATGTGATCTCAGCTCACTGTAACCTCCGCCTCCCGGGTTCAAGCAATTCTCCTGCCTCAGCCTGCTGAGTAGCTGGGATCACAGGCATGCGCCACGATGCCCAGCTAATTTTTTGTATTTTTAGTAGAGATGGGGTTTTGCCATGTTGGCCAGGCTGGTCTCGAACTCCTGACCTCAGGTGATCCACCCGCCTCGGCCTCCCAGAGTGCTGGGATTACAGGCGTGAGCCACCGTGCCTGGTGAAGTCAGGCTTAAGGTTCCAGGCAGGAAATGATTTTGGCTGGACCTGGGCAGGGCCACGCAGAGGGGAGAGGAAGCAAGAGAAGTTTCAAGGAAGTCCTGATGGTCTCACCTCCATCTCTCCTCCCACACGGCTGTCCTTCCACAGATGTGCCACCTGCTGGAGTATTTCTGTGACCAAGAGCTGCAGCACCGTGTGGAGTCCCTGGCAGCCTTTGCAGAGCGCTATGTGGACAAGCTCCAGGCCAACCAGCGGAGCCGCTATGGCCTCCTCATAAAAGCCTTCAGCATGACCGCAGCGGAGACTGCAAGACGAACCCGCGAGTTCCGCTCCCCACCCCAGGAACAGGTCACCTGACCCCTGTCGCTGGCCGCTTTTACTGTCTAAACCCCAACCTCAGCATCTCCTGACTCTGATCACTGAGGACCCTCAACCTCTAAACCCGTGCTTGACCCCTGACCCTAGTGATACATTTATCTCCTACTCGGAACCAACCTGACCTCTGAGTCACCTCAGACTGATGCTCTTTTCAAACCTCTGGCCCTAGTCTCCCAAATAGTCTTCATTAACTCACACTTCGACTCATGACCTTAGACACAGACTAACAATTGCATCTTCTATCTCTGATCTCAGAGTTCCTGCTTTGGGATCTCAGACCCTCATTCTAACCTTTGACCTTTCCCTAGATCAATATGCTATTGCAATTCAAAGATGGTACAGATGAGGAAGACTGTCCTCTCCCTGAAGAGATTCGACAGGATTTACTTGACTTTCATCAAGACCTGCTGGCACACTGTGGTAAGGAGTAGGGATCAGAGAGTCCTCCCCATGCCGACTTTCTCTCGAGATCTCTCCAGAAGTTTCCCTAAGATTTCCTGACCTTAATCCTCTACAGTATTGGTGCTATGTAACTATTGGTTGAATGAACGAATGAGTGAGTGAATGAATGTGTTAGTGAACAGTTAGATAATGCATGGAAGGATATGTTTATATGGGTATTTGGGTGGATGGCTATAAGCCAGATAAATGAATGGGTATGTGAATTGATGGATAGAAGAAGTGGGTAAAAAATGGCTGGCTGGATAGATGGATGGATGAAGAGAAGGATGGATGGATGGTTGAGAATTGGGTGGAGAGATGGCTGGCTGGGTGGAAGGACAGATGGATGACCTCCATAGTTTCTGATGAGAAGTCTGCTGATAGTCTTATTGAGATTCCCTTACACATGATGAATTATTTTTCCTTGGCTGACTTTGAAGATTTTCTCTTTGTCTTTGCCTTTCAACAATTTAGTATGACATGTCTAGGTGTAGAGCTCTTTGAATTTATCCTATTGGAAGTTTGTCGAGTTTCTTGGCTATATAACTACTTTTTATCAAAGTTGGAATATTTTTGACAATTATTTATTCAAATACTTTTCTGCCCCTTTCCTCTTCCTCTGGGACTCTCATTATGCATATATTGGTACACTTGATGGCATCCCACAGGTCTCTAAGGCCTTCTTTCATTTTGTTTTGTTTTGTTTTGTTTTGAGACGGTCTCACTCTGTCACCCAGCAGGAGTGCAGGTGCACAATCTTAGCTCACTGCATCCTCTGCCTCCTGGGCTCAAGCCATCCTCCTACCTCAGTCTCCCAAGTAGCTGGGAGAACAGGTGTGTGCTACCATGCCTGACTAATTTTTTAATTTTTTTATAGAGTCAGAGTTTTGCCATATTGCCCAGGCTGGTCTTGAACTCCTGGGCTCAAGCAATTTGCATGCCTGGGCCTCCCAAAGTGCTGGATTACAGGTGTGAGCCACTGCACCTGGCCCGTTTTTCTTCATTCTTTTACTTTTCTGTTCTTCAGGCTAGACAATCTCTATGTCCTACCTTCAAGTTCACTGACTGTTTCTCCTATCAGCTCAAATATGCTGTTGAACCCCCTCTAGTAATTTTTTATTTCAGTTATTTTATTTTTCAACTCCAGAATTTCTATATTTTAATAGTCTGCCTTTTTATTAGTATTCACTACTGGATAAGTCACTATTATCATATTTCCTTTTAATTCTTCAGACATGGTTTCCTTTAGTTCTTTGAAGATATTTGCAAAATTGATTTAAAAGATAAATGTTTCATAGAATGAATAAATGAACAAATACATGAACACACAAAGAAGTAAATGAGGCCAGGGGTGGTGGCACATGCCTGTAATCCTGGCATTTTGGGAGGCTGAGGTGGGTGGATTGCTTGAGCTCAGGAGTTCAAAACCAGCCTGGGCAACATGGCAAGACCCCCATCTCTACAGAAAAAGATACAAAATTAACAGGGCATGGTGGCATACACCTGTTTTCCCAGCTACTCAGGAGGCTGAGGTGGGAGGATGGCTTGAGCCAAGGAGGCAGAGGTTGCAGTGAGTTGAGATCGTGCCACTGCTCTCCAATGCAACAGAGCAAGACACTGTCTAAAAAAAAAAAAAAGGAAATGAGAAACTCCATGCATGCACGCACATATGCACAAATGAATAAGTGAGTGTGTGAGCAGGTGAATAAGTAAACCGATGAATGACATTTCCCCCCTTCTTGACCACTTCCAGGAATTCAGCTGGATGGAGAGGAGGAGGAACCAGAGGAAGAGACCACCCTGGGCAGCCGCCTCGTGAGCCTGTTGGAGAAAGTGCGGCTGGTAAAGAAGAAGGAAGAGAAACCTGAGGAGGAGCGGCCAGCAGAGGAGAGCAAACCCCGTGAGGACTGGAGTCACCGGGGAGACGGCAGGGGTGGGGTGGGCAGCCCTATGCCTGGGGAGCCTCTGTGTCCCAAAGAGGGCATGAGGACGGATGCAAGGGAGGGGTAGATAGGCAGGAGTGAGAGGGGAAGAGTGGCGGGCAAACTGGAAGCAGGCGTGGTGGCTCACGCCTGTAATCCCAGCACTTTGGGAGGCTGAGGCGGGTGGATCACTTGAGGTCAGGCATTCGAGACCAGCCTGGCCAACATGGTGAAACCCCCTTCTCCACTAAAAATACAAAAATTAGCTGGGCATGGTGGTGCATGCCTGTAATCCCAGCTACTTGGAGACTGAGGCACGAGAATTGCTTGAACGCAGGAGGTGGGGGTTGCAGTGAGCCCAGATTGCGCCATTGCACTCCAGCCTGGGTGACAGAGCGAGACTCTGTCTCAAAAAAAAAAAAAAAAAAACAAAGATGCATGCTAGAGGTTTGCCTCCAGAGACGGGGGCTGTAGAACGTGTGTGTTGGACCAGGGTGACACAGCCTACCAGCTTAGTGGCAAACCTCTCACCAAGGGATGGCGGCAACCCTGAACCACGGTGGCTTCCGTGGCCTTGCGGCTTCTCTTTTCTTTCTTGATGAGATGATTACCATGCTGAGGGATTAGACAAGCAGCTATCATTAGTGTTGGGCCAATGTGTTATTTTGCAAACTGTATATTAGCCACATCTAACAAGGACGGATTTCCTGACGTTGGTACAGGTTTTATCCCGCAACATTCAGGAAACTTTTATGGGGCCAACTATGGGGCAGGAACTGTTACCAGGGCTGGGAAATACAGCCAAGGGGGGAAAGTCAAAGCCCCTGCCCACCAGTTTAGATTTTGTCTTTTCTTTTCTTTTTTTTTTTTTTGAGGCAGGGTCTCACTGTGTTGCCCAGGCTAGAGTGCAGTGGCGTGATCTTGGCTCACTGCAACCTCCGCCTCCTGGGTTCAAGCGATTCTCCTGCTTCAGCCTCCGGAGTAGCTGGGATTACAGGCGTGCAGCACCATGCCTGGCTAATTTTTGTATTTTTAGTAGAGACGGGGCTTCGCCATGTTGGCCAGGCTGGTCTCAAACTCCTGACCTCAGGTGATCCACCTGCCTCGGCCTCCCAAAGTGCGGGGATTACGGATGTGAGCCACCGCGCCCAGCCAAATCCACAGTATTTTTATAGAACAAGTGGGATCGTGACATATGCCTTCAAAGGTGCATGGCGAAGTGCTTCTTGTCGGCTCTGGTATCTTGCAGTTGTACAGTTTATTATTCCTGTTGAAATTTTTAGGAAGCCCTTGTGGGCTGGATATTAGGGCAAACAGAACAGAGAGATTCTTGGGGGAATAGAAAAAAGTTTGCCAGGCTGGGCACAGTGGCTCACACCTATAACCCTAGCCCTTTGGGAGGCCACAGTAGGAGGATCACTTGAGCCCGGGAGTTCGAGGCTGAAGTGAGCTGTGATCGCATCACTGCACCCTAGCCTGCGCAACAGAGCAAGACACTGTCTCTAAAAGAAAAAAAGGAAAACAATCTGCTAGAATCTGCCTGCTCCCAGCAGGTGGAGGGCAGGGGTGGTAGTAACTGGGAAAACTTCTAGAACAGGGGGCCCCTTCCACATTGTTCTGGTCCAAGGCCCCGTGTGCCGACCTGCCCTGCCTGGTGCTCCAAGCCTTGCGTTGTCTCCTTCCCAGGGTCCTTGCAGGAGCTGGTGTCCCACATGGTGGTGCGCTGGGCCCAAGAGGACTTCGTGCAGAGCCCAGAGCTGGTGCGGGCCATGTTCAGCCTCCTGCACCGGCAGTACGACGGGCTGGGTGAGCTGCTGCGTGCCCTGCCGCGGGCGTACACCATCTCGCCGTCCTCCGTGGAAGACACCATGAGCCTGCTCGAGTGCCTCGGCCAGATCCGCTCGCTGCTCATCGTGCAGATGGGCCCCCAGGAGGAGAACCTCATGATCCAGAGCATCGGGTGAGACACCGCCCTGCCCCCTTACTTTGCATATCCCCTTGGGTAATGAATGCCCTTGGGATACAATAACATTCCCTTCCCCAACTTCTGGCCCATCCTCTGGGTGATCTCAGTCTCTCGGAGGCTAGCTCACCTCCTGGGTAATGTCTCCTTCCCTTACCTCTCCACCTTCAGTGGTAGCAGCTCCGCTTGCTGTGTGACTCTCAGCAGGACATTCCCCACCCCACCCTTTTTTTTTTTTTTTTGTGAGACTGAGTCTCACTCTGTCACCCAGGCTGGAGTGCAATGGCGTAATCTCGGCTCACTGCAACCTCTGCCTCCCAGGTTCAAGCAATTCTCCTGTCTCAGCCTCCCAAGTAGCTGGGACTACAGGCACGCACCACCATGCCTGGCTAATTTTTTATATTTAGTAGAGACAGAGTTTCACCATGTTGATCAGACTAGTGTCGAACTCCTAACCTCAGGTGATCCACCTGCCTCGGCCTCCCAAAGTGCTGGGATTAGAGACGTGCGCCACCGCGCCTGGCTGAGGTTTACCCTTTTCGAGCTTCAGTTTCCTCATCTGTAAAACCGGGGAGAGCCAAGCCTACTCTGAAGGGTTGTGCTGTGGCTTCAGTGAGCTCATGAGAATAATAATAATTATGGTAGCAGTATTGAGCCCTCAGTGTCAAATATCTCATTCACACAGTAAACATTTATTAAGCATCTACTTCATGCCAGGCATTTCTAGGTGTTTTTGAGACAGGGCCTCACTCTGTTGCCCAGGCTAGAGTGCAGTGGCCCAATCATAGCTCACTGCAGCCTCAACTTCCTGGGCTCAAGGTATCCTCCTGCCTCAGCCTCCTGAGTAGCTGGGACTACAGATACATACCACCATGCCCAGCTAATTTGTAAATTTTTTTGTAGAGGCAGGGTCTTGCTATGTTGCCCAGGCTGGTCTTGGACTCAAGTGATCCTCCTGCCTTGGCCTCCCAAAGGGCTGGAATTACAAGGCGTAAGCCACCATGGTGGGACAACATTTGACAAAGGGCAACATGGCAAAGATCTCTGCCCTAGAGGAGCCTGCCTTGGGTGCATGCCTCAGTCTCCTTATGAGGGAAACAGGGACCCTTCCTCCCACAGTGGCTGTAGGAATTTTTATTTTTTTATTTTTTGAGATGGAGTCTTGCTCTGTTGCCAAGCCTGGAGTGCGCAATGTCTGCTCACTGCAACCTCCGCCTACCAGGTTCAAGCAATTCTCCCACCTCAGCCTCCTGCGTAGCTGGGATTATGGGTATGCGCCACCACGCCTGGCTAATTTCTGTATTTGTAGTAGAAATGGGGTTTCACCATGTTGGCCAGGCTGATCTCGAACTCCTGACCTCAAGTGATCCTCCAGCTTCGGCCTCCCAGAGTGCTGGGATTACACGCGTGAGCCACTGCGCCTGGCTGGCTGTAGGAATTGAGTGAGTTCAGATCTGTAAAGGGGGTGGTGCTAGGCACAGAGTGAGAGGGTCAAGAATGCCAACTGCTGTCAGAGTGGTGGCTATGGCCCTCTCCGGACTTGGGTCCTTGGTGACCCCGCACACTCTGCCCATGCACAGGAACATCATGAACAACAAAGTCTTCTACCAACACCCGAACCTGATGAGGGCGCTGGGCATGCATGAGACGGTCATGGAGGTCATGGTCAACGTCCTTGGGGGTGGCGAGTCCAAGGTGAGGGCCCAGGCCGGCCCTGGGGAGCTCGGGGAGGCAGCCACAGAGGGCAGGCCCTGAGCACCGGCCCACCCTGCCTGTCCCAGGAGATCCGCTTCCCCAAGATGGTGACAAGCTGCTGCCGCTTCCTCTGCTATTTCTGCCGCATCAGCCGGCAGAACCAGCGCTCCATGTTTGACCACCTGAGCTACCTCTTGGAGAACAGTGGCATCGGCCTGGGTGAGAACCCCCGAGCCCAGGGGCTGTCCCCCAGAACCCACTCCTGGCACCCCGTCCAGGCCTGCCCCACTTTCCACCAGCTCACTGTCATTCAACAAACACTCCCTCTCAACTGTGGCTCTGGCCCTGTAATGAGTAATGCTGGGGACACAATAGTGACCCCAATAGTGACAGCCCAGAGTGGTCAGAGCTTGGATGAGGGAAGTACAGACCAGAGGAGGCACCTGATCCAGGCTGGAAAAAGGGTGGTCAGGGAGGGCTTCCCAGAGGAGGTGAGACAAGCAGGAGTGAGATGTTCTCCCCATCTCTCGCCCCTGCAGGCATGCAGGGCTCCACGCCCCTGGACGTGGCTGCAGCCTCCGTCATTGACAACAATGAGCTGGCCTTGGCATTGCAGGAGCAGGACCTGGAAAAGGTGTGGAGGGCAGGGCTGGGCCCTAGGCCTAAGAGAGGAAATCGGGCCGCTACCCGGCTGCTTGGGACACCTGCTGATTCCGAACTCATTCTGGGGGGCAATTCTGGATGGTCCAGGGCCCAACCAGAAGGAGACTAATTTGCAGGGAGAGAACCGCACCCAGTTGCTCATTCATGGCTGTGGGCAGGTCCGCACTCCATGCTTCCTGTCTGGGGGCAGGTCTGCAGTCTACGCTTCCGGGCTGGGGGCGGATCCGCAGTCTACACTTCCGGGCTGGGGGCGGATCCACACGCTTCTCTTCCGGGTTGGGGGCCGATCCACAGTCTAGGCTTCCAGCTAGGTGGGCTTGGCACATTTCTTGGCTCTCTGAGCTTCCACTTCTGTGTACAGTGGTGAAATGCGTGGGCTCCAGAGTTCAGCAACTTTGCTTCTGCTCCCCTGGCTCCCTGGCTATGTGGCCTTGGATAAGTGACTTAGACTCTCCAGACTCCTGTTGCCTCATCTGTACAATGAATGTAGTCATAGAAACGACTTCGCCGGGCGCGGTGGCTCACGCTTGTAATCCCAGCACTTTGGGAGGCCGAGGCGGGCGGATCACGAGGTCAGGAGATCGAGACCACGGTGAAACCCCGTCTCTACTAAAAATACAAAAAATTAGCCGGGCGTGGTGGCGGGCGCCTGTAGTCCCAGCTACTCAGAGAGGCTGAGGCAGGAGAATGGCGTGAACCCAGGAGGCGGAGCTTGCAGTGAGCCGAGATCTCGCCACTGCACTCCAGCCTGGGCGACAGAGCGAGACTCCGTCTCAAAAAAAAAAAAAAAAAAAAAAGAAACGACTTCATGGAGTCATTCTGAGGATTAAATTAGTTAATCCAGGAAAGTGTTTGTAAAGGGGCTGTTAGTAACGTTAGCTGCTGTCATATTATCATTCAACAAATATGTAGTGTTCACTTACCATATGCAAAGCAGTAGCAATATGACAGTCAAAAATCCCTGTCCAGCCAGGCAAAGTGGCTTACGTCTGCAGTCCCAGCACTTTGGGAGGCTGAGGCAGGAGGATCACTTAAGCTCAGGAGTTTAAGACCAGCCTGGACAATATAGGGAGACCTTGTCTCTACAAAAAATACAAAAATTAGGTGGGTGTAGTGGCACATAACTGTAGTCCCAGCTACTCAGGAGGCTAAGGTGGGAGGATTTGATAGAGCCTGCGAGGCCGAGGCTGCAGTGAGCTATGATTGTACCACTGCACTTCACCTGAGGGACAGAGCGAGACCCCTTAAAAAAAAAAGTGGCCAGAGAAAGCCTCATTGAGAAAGTGACATTTGTGTACAGCTCTGAAGGAGGGTGACAGGTCAGGTGGCCATCATGGGGAAGAGCATTCTAGGCAGCGGGAACAGCCAGTGCAAAGGCCCTGAGGCAGGAGCAAACCTCATAAGTTGGAGGAACAGCAGAGAGACAGCTGTGGCTGGAGCAGAGGCAGTGAGGGTGAGGGCAGGAGGTGACAGATGGGTCATATGGCATCTTATCGGTCACAACAAGGCCTCTGGCTTTTACCTTGAGTGAGAGGAGGCCAGGATTCTGAGCAGAGGAGGGACGTGACCTGACTCAGGTGTTCATAGGGTCCCTTTGGCTGTGTGTGGGGAACAGATCGAGGGGAAGGCAGAAGGACAGGAGCACAGGGAAGAGGCTCGTGTCATGGTCCAGGTGGGAGACGAGGGTGGACAGAACCGCTACAGGAAAGGGGTCTGGATCCAGGCCCAAAGAGAAGATTCTTGGATCTCATGCAAGAAAGAATTCAGGGCGACTCCACAGAGTAAAGTGAAAGCAAGTTTATTAGGAAAGTAAAGGAATAAAAGAATAGCTCATCCATATACAGAGCAGCCCCAAGGGCTGCTGGTTGCTCATTTTTATGTTATTTCTTGATGATATGCTAAACAAAGGATGGATTATTCATGCCTCCCCTTTCTAGACCATGTAGGGTAACTTCCTGACGTTGCCATGACATTTGTAAACTGTCATGGCGCTGGTGGGAGTGCAGCAGTGAGGATGACCAGAGGTCACTCTCGTTGCCATCTTGGTTTTGGTGGGTTTTGGCCAGCTTCTTTACTGCAACCTGTTTTATCAGCAAGGACTTTATGACCTGTATCTTGTGCCAACCTTCTATCTCATTCTGTGACTTAGAATGCTTTAACCATCTGGGAATGCAGCCCAGTAGGTCTCAAGCTCTTGTTCAAGATGGAGCTGCTCTAGTTTACAGGCCTCTGATAGGACCAGAGCTAATTGGCCAAGGGATCAGAGCTGAACCGGACTGAGGAGCCACAGGGAAGTGCAGGGTGGGGCGGAGGGCTGAGCCCCAGGAGGAAGGTGACATGGGTCTGGTCTCTGACTGAGCCCCTTCTGCCCCCAGGTTGTGTCCTACCTGGCAGGCTGTGGCCTCCAGAGCTGCCCCATGCTTGTGGCCAAAGGGTACCCAGACATTGGCTGGAACCCCTGTGGTGGAGAGCGCTACCTGGACTTCCTGCGCTTCGCTGTCTTCGTCAACGGTGAGGAGGGGGTGGCAGTGGCTGAGCGGGAAGTATGGAGTCACTGGTCACACACCTCCCTCGAGATGACTGCTCGCACCCGGAGCCACAGTTGGGGTCCAGGCAGGAATCCCTTCCAGCAGGCCTGGGGCTGGCAGGTGTTACCCCTGGAGGTGTTGGGTCCTGTGGCTGGCAGTGTTGGATCCTGGGGCTGGCGGGAGCCTGGTGTTACCCCTAGAGGTGTTGGGTCCTGGGGCTGGCAGGGGCCTGGCGTTACCTCTGGAGCTGTTGGGTCCTGGGGCTGCATGGGGAGGTCTCTGATGGTGGCTCATGAGACCCGCTTTCCCCACGTGGGTGGCCAGGCGAGAGCGTGGAGGAGAATGCCAATGTGGTGGTGCGGCTGCTCATCCGGAAGCCTGAGTGCTTCGGACCTGCCCTGCGGGGTGAGGGTGGCTCAGGGCTGCTGGCTGCCATCGAAGAGGCCATCCGCATCTCCGAGGACCCTGCGAGGGATGGCCCAGGCATCCGCAGGGACCGGCGGCGCGAGCAGTGAGTCTCCCGGCCCCCTCCTCAATAGGGCAACGCGCCCTCCCTGGCCCCTGGCTGCCTCCCCCACCCCGGCCCCTGGCTGCCTCCCCAACCCACCCACCTTCCCTGCAGCTTCGGTGAGGAACCGCCTGAAGAAAACCGGGTGCACCTGGGACACGCCATCATGTCCTTCTATGCCGCCTTGATCGACCTGCTTGGACGCTGTGCGCCAGAGATGCACGTGAGACCCTGAGCCAGGGCAGGATGGGAAGGGAGGGCAGGCACAGCCTCCTTGAACGCCCCATGCAGGCACTTGGTGACACGGAGTGAGCTCG
This sequence comes from Hylobates moloch, assembly GCF_009828535.3. Lineage (NCBI taxonomy): Eukaryota > Metazoa > Chordata > Mammalia > Primates > Hylobatidae > Hylobates > Hylobates moloch. Next base: position 38,633,946 of record NW_026652288.1, on the reverse strand, counting down.
AATACTTGGGTGGTCCTGGACTAGCAATGTTGGGGACACAACAGTGACGAAGACAGCCCCAGGGCCTGGTCTCACAGAGCTCCCAGTCCAGTGGGGGAGACAGACAGTGACACCCAGAGTGGTCAGAGCTGGGATAGGGGAGCACAGGAAGAGGGGTCGGGGCTGGGATGGCGGGGCACATGGAGAGGACTCAGGATGGGGATGGGGGACACAGGGAGAGGGGTCAGGATGGGGATGGGGTCACAGGGATAGGGGTTGGGGCCAGGATGAGGGGTCGCAGGGAGAGGGATCAGGATGAGGTTGGGGAGAACAAGGAGCGAGGTTGGGACTGGGGTGGGGGGGCACAGGCAGAGGAACGAGGGTTGGAAACTCTAGACAGCCTCCTGAGAAAGAGGCCTGCTCTACCCTCCTGTGTGGTAAGGGAGGGAGCAGAGCAGTCACTGAGTGGGGCACCAGCACCTGATGAGTGCCCCTCTCCCTCCCTCCATTCCCCAGCTAATCCAAGCCGGCAAGGGTGAGGCCCTGCGGATCCGCGCCATCCTCCGCTCCCTTGTGCCCTTGGAGGACCTCGTGGGCATCATCAGCCTCCCACTGCAGATTCCCACCCTGGGCAAAGGTGCGGAGGGGATGGAACTTGGCAAAGGAGTGATGCTGGGGAGGGAGCCGCTGGGTCCGCAGAGCATCCCCGAACCTGCCCTCCTTGCCTGCAGACGGGGCTCTGGTGCAGCCAAAGATGTCCGCATCCTTCGTGCCGGACCACAAGGCATCCATGGTGCTCTTCCTGGACCGTGTGTATGGCATCGAGAACCAGGACTTCTTGCTGCACGTGCTGGACGTGGGGTTCCTGCCCGACATGAGGGCAGCCGCCTCGCTGGACACGGTGAGCAGCCCCGCCTAGCCTGGCCACCCTCCCCACCTCCACAGAGGGACAGGAGATGGGTCACGGTAGAGCAGCAGCAGCTGCTTTTGTTTTTCTTGGGATTGTGGACATATCATAATCCCCAATACCATCATCAAGATAGAAAATGAAAACCAAGAAACATTGAATTCCGATGAAGGGTGAGTAGGAATTTCCACGACCTCTAGTTATAAGAAATCATCATTTGAGGCCAGGTGCGGTGACTCGCGCCTGTAATGCCAGCACTTTGGGGGGCCGAGGCCAGCGGATCACAAGGTCGGGAGTTCGAGACCAGCCTGACCAACATGGTGAAACCACGTCTATACTAAAAATACAAAAATTAGCCAGGTGTGGTGGCGCACACTTGTAATCCCAGCTACTCAGGAGGCTGAGGCAGGAGAATCACTTGAACCGGGGAGGCAGAGGTTGCAGTGAGCCGAGATCATGCCGCTGCACTCCAGCCTGGCAACGGAGCGAGATTCCGTCTCAGAAAAAAAGAATTTTATTCGCAGTGTTGGTTTGGCACTGTGGACACACAGAACTCTGTGCAGGAACAGCAGTAACAGAAGGGTGATAGGGCAAGGAAGATGAGCACTGAGAAGTGACCACCGATTTAGCAAAGTCAAGGTCACTGGAAACGGGGATGAGCAGTTTCAGCGGCGGACAGAAGCCTTCCGAGAGAGGGTTTAAGAGAGCCTGGGGCTGCGCATGGTGGCTCACCCCTGTAATAACTTTGGGAGGCCGAGGCGGGCGGGTCACTTGAAGCCAGGATTTCGAGACCAGCCTGGGCAACATGGAGAGATCCTGTCTCTACAAAAAAAATTAAATATGAGCTGGGCATGGTGGTGCACACCTGTAGTCCCCTTTACTAGAGAGGCTGAGGTGGGAGAATCACTTGAGGGACAGACATTGAGGCTGCAGTGAACCGTGATTACAACGCTGCATTCCAGCCTGGGCGACAGAGCGAGACCTTATCTCAAAAAAAAGAAAAATAAATTAGCCAGGCATGGAGGTGCATCCCTGGAGTCCTACCTACTAGGGAGGCTGAGGCAGGAGGATCACTTGAGGCCAGGAATTCGAGGCTGCAGGGAGCTATGATTGCACCACTGCACTCCAGCCTGGGCGACAGAGACCCCTGTCTCTAACAGATGAAAAAGAATGTATTACAGGAAGAAAGGTGAGGGTTAGAGAGGAGATAAGCGTGCAGACCATCGATATTTACAGAAGAGCCAAATCTGTAATGGGGTTCATTAATTTCATCGACCAGTTGTGTGTGTTTGAAATTTTGCATAATCCAAAGTAATAAGTGGTGGGGTGGGGGCTGTGGGCGTAGGGGTGTGGGCAAAGGGTGGGAGGAGGGTGGTAGAGAGTGGGAAGAGCAGGTTTTGGGGGAGTGATCAGAAGCTTGGATCCTTTGGCCAGAGTCGCTCAGGACAGGTGCCAGAGCAGCCCCAGGGGTGTGCAGCGGGCCTGATGTCCTCACCCTGCGCCCTAGGCCACTTTCAGCACCACCGAGATGGCGCTGGCGCTGAACCGCTACCTGTGCCTGGCCGTGCTGCCGCTCATCACCAAGTGTGCGCCGCTCTTTGCGGGCACAGAACACCGCGCCATCATGGTGGACTCTATGCTGCATACTGTGTACCGCCTGTCTCGGGGTCGTTCGCTCACCAAGGCGCAACGCGACGTCATCGAGGACTGCCTCATGGCGCTTTGCAGGTGGGGCGGGAACGGGCCTCGGGGCAGGGCGGGGGTAGGTGCAGGGGTGGGGCCGCAGAGCGGGTCTGGACGGTGGGGAAAGTCCCACCATTCTGTGCACGCTCCCGCAGGTATATTCGCCCGTCGATGCTGCAGCACCTGCTGCGGCGCCTGGTGTTCGACGTGCCCATCCTCAACGAGTTCGCCAAGATGCCACTCAAGGTGAGGGCAAGCGCTCTTTAGCATCTCGTTTCCAGGCCGCACCCACTGGTTTGCTCTTCCCTCCGACTGCGGGGCTCATTTGTGTCGGCACTGCCCAGCCCAATTAACCTGCACTAGTTAGGGCGGCGTCCCCATAGAAATCTCTTGGCATCCTTATTTGCATACTAGGATTCCCAGAACATTCACTTTGCTTCATTGATGCCTCTAGCATTCCCTAATTAGCATTTAGTTTGCTTAACAGTGAACCAGCCCCCGCTTCAATTAGCATATATTTGCATGGAGCACACCACTTTCCCTAATTAGCATGTTTATTTGCATGCCTGGACCACCAGACTTCCACTATTCAAATGAGTGCATTTATTTGAATAAACATTACCACAGCTATTCTGAATATTTGCACACTGTCTTTCTTATTTTTTCATTTGCATGCTAATTTGCATAAAGAGATACCCCAACTCAGATATCTTGACTATTTTGCATAATACACCAAAATCAGCTCCTATTTCAAATTTGCATTTTAGCCAGGGGCGGTGGCTCACGCCTGTACTCCCGGCACTTTGGGAGGCCGAGGTGGGCAGATCAATTGAGGTCAGGAGTTCGAGACCAGCCTGGCCAACATGGCGAAACCCCATCTCTACTAAAAATACAAAAATGAGCCAGGCATAGTGGAGCACGCCTGTAACCCCAGCTACTCTGGAGGCTGAGGCTGGAGAATTGCTTGAACCTGGGAGGCGGAGGTTGCAGTGAGCCGAGATCGTGCCACTGCACTCCAGCCTGGTCGACAGAGTGAGACTCCACCTCAAAAAAAAAAAAAAAATTTGCATTTTGGATAGTGGAGACCCTCTTCCCAATTACCATATATTTGCATGGGGTGCAGCCTTTGTTTCTACTTGGTATGTTAATTTGCATAAGCACAGATTGCTGCATCCATATGCCCATTTACTCACTCCATACCCATGGATTAATATTAGCACGCTTATTTGTGTAAAGCAATACCAGACAAAACCAGCTCTAGTTTAATGCCCATTTTAACTCTAAATTAAGAATGCTAAATTTGCATACTAAGCTGTCTAGGACCACTCTTCAATAAACATACCATTTCTTCCCTTATTAGCATATCATTTGCATAACCCACACCTCCTTTATAATTTAAAAGCACTGGCATGCCTGTGTCTCTCTGGGCCTTCATCTGCCTGCCATTCGCTGGTGCCCCCCTCATTTGTGTGTCCCCCTCTTGTTCCCACCCAGCTCCTCACCAACCACTATGAGCGCTGTTGGAAGTACTACTGCCTACCCACAGGCTGGGCCAACTTCGGGGTCACCTCGGAGGAGGAGCTGCACCTTACGCGGAAACTCTTCTGGGGCATCTTTGACTCTCTGGCCCATAAGGTCCGGGCAGCAGGGAGCCCCAAAATGGCCTATGTGGAGGGTTTGGGGCCCAAAATTGGGGGTCCAGAGTGAAATCCCCCAATTTTGAGGGGTTCAAGGAGGAGAAGCTTCTGCATGTTTGGATCTAGGAGGATCTATGGGTTGAGGCTTCAATTTGGAGGTTACGAAAGAGGGGCGGACCTCTAGTTTGGGAGCTTGGAGAGGGCAATATGGGGATGATCTGAGCGTACAGTTGGGACTGAGATTTGGGTTTCAAGGAGAGGGACCATAATTCAGGTTTGGGGGTTCAGGGAGGAGGGCTGATGATTGCAATGTGTGAATTTGAGGTCCTGGGGGTCAGTAAGGCTTATAGTGACCTCCTACCCCTGCTCCACCTGGCTTTCCCAGAAATACGACCCGGAGCTTTACCGCATGGCCATGCCTTGTCTGTGTGCCATCGCCGGGGCTCTGCCCCCCGACTATGTGGATGCCTCATACTCATCTAAGGCAGAGAAAAAGGCCACAGTGGATGCTGAAGGCAACTTTGATCCCCGGCCTGTGGAGACCCTCAAGTGAGGCCTGGGGGCTGGGAGACAGGAAGATTTCAGGGGTGGAGGGAACCCCAGCTCCAACATCTGCTAACCCTGTGCCCCCAACAGTGTGATCATCCCGGAGAAGCTGGACTCCTTCATTAACAAGTTTGCGGAGTACACACATGAGAAGTGGGCCTTCGACAAGGTTGGCCTCAGGGTCCTCCTATCCAAGAAACCCTCAAGACCCCAGCTTTCCCCCCAACCCGGTTCTTCCCTGAGGCCCCAGATCTCCCTGAGACCCCCCAGCCTTCCCTAAGACCCTTAACTTGTTCTGGGACCCTCTAAGATTCTCTGTCCTCAGCTCCTCCAGGGTCCCCCCCGTGTGTCCCCAACTGCTGCCTCCCCCTCACCCTGCCTCCCCTCCATCTCTAGATCCAGAACAACTGGTCCTATGGAGAGAACATAGACGAGGAGCTGAAGACCCACCCCATGCTCAGGCCCTACAAGACCTTTTCAGAGAAGGTGACCAGGCCTTGGGGCCCAGCATTGGGGGTCAAAATGAAACCCCCAAATTTGAGGATTCGGGGAGGAGTGAGGCAGGTTCACATGTTTGCATCTAGGTGGATCTGTGGGTTAGGTCTCCCCATTCATGGACTTTGCCTTCTCTCAAACTTGGTAGAGTGGGTAGAGACTCTGAGAGAGTGGGTTTGATTCCTTGGCTGTAGTAAGACTTCTCAGAGACTCGAGTGTCTAATGGGATAAGGAGATTGGGTTTGGGACGCTCTATTACAGAGCAGGTAAGAGACTTGAGTTGGAATCCAGACTGGACCATTGCCTAGCCACATGGTCAGGGTTTTCTCCTGTGGGGTCCTTCCTCTACCCCTCTCTCATCCCATTCCACCAACTCCCCACCCTCCTGTCCACCCCAGGACAAAGAGATTTACCGCTGGCCCATCAAGGAGTCCCTGAAGGCCATGATTGCCTGGGAATGGACGATAGAGAAGGCCAGGGAGGGTGAGGAGGAGAAGACGGAAAAGAAAAAAACGCGGAAGATATCACAAAGTGCCCAGGTGAAGGCGGGGCCTGGGTGGAGGGCAGAGGCATTGGGTGGGGGGAGGGTCTAGAACAAGGGGCATGGCCAGACACGGAAGGAATGGAGGGGAGAGGGGCCCAGGGAGGTAGGTGGGGCAAGAAGGGTGCAGAAACCTGAGATCTGGGAGAGGGCAGGGGTCTGAAGAACTGCAAAGGGCAGAGGAGAGAAGGATGGGGTGGTTTAGAGATAGGGCCTTAAGGAGAGGACACGGGGTCTTGAGCCAGGGGAGGGTGGAGGGGGTAGAATGGACTAGTGGGGCCTGGGGAGGGACTGGCCTAGGCTTCCTGCTAGCCCATCAGCCCACCTCCCATCTTCCCCTTGTCCTCTCAGACCTACGATCCTCGAGAAGGCTACAACCCTCAGCCCCCCGATCTTAGCGCTGTTACCCTGTCCCGGGAGCTGCAGGTGAGAGCCCTGATCCTTTTGGGGGGACACGGGGTATCTTTGGGGGGGCTGGCATCCTCTGAATCTAGCCCTTGACTCTGCATCCACTCCCAGGCCATGGCAGAACAACTGGCAGAAAATTACCACAACACGTGGGGACGGAAGAAGAAGCAGGAGCTGGAAGCCAAAGGTGAGGGCGCCCATGCCGCCCCCACGCGACCCCCGTGGATTCACCGTGTGGTTTTGCTGATTGCCTTCATGCCCCTGAAACTCGGTTTTTCCATCTGTAGATGGGAATAAACAGCGTTTACCACCGTGGGGTAATGAGATGAGCACCAGCAAGCAATGTTTCCGTTATTCGTATCTTCATCTTTATTACCATAATTACGCATGCCGGGCACTGCAGGAACCACTTCAGTGAGAGTGGCCCGGGTCTTCCCCAGAGCCCTGATTTCTGGTCTTTGCCTCCCCAGGCGGTGGGACCCACCCCTTGCTGGTCCCCTACGACACGCTCACGGCCAAGGAGAAGGCACGAGATCGAGAGAAGGCCCAGGAGCTGCTGAAATTCCTGCAGATGAATGGCTACGCGGTTACAAGGCACGCGGGTTGGGGCACCCTCGGAAAAGCAGCAGGCGGAACCCACCCGGCAACGGCTGGGAGGGGCGGGGCCGGAGAGGGGTGGAACCGACAGGAGCAGGGCCTGGGGAGCAAAGATGGAACCAGAGGGGAGGAGCTAAGGGAGTGGGGCCTGGACACAGAGGCGGGGCCAGATGGGGAGGAGTTCGAAATGGGCGGGGCTTAAGAAGCACAGGCGGGACCAGAGAGGAGAGGAGGAAGGGAAGGGCAGGGCCCAGGGTGCAGAGGCGGGGCCAGAGAGTGGAGGAGACTGAGAGGGGCGGGGACCGGTGATTGGAGGAGGGACCAAAGAGGAGAGAAGGCCGAAAAGGGTGGGGCCCGGGGAACAGAGGTAGGGCCAAAGAGGAAGAGGCTGAGAGGGGCGGGGGCTGGGGAGCACAGGCGGGGCCGGGGCGGGGGGAGGTACAGAGGGGCGGGGACTGGTGAGTGGAGGCGGGACCAAAGAGGAGAGAAGGGCTGAGAAGGGCAGGGCCCGGGGAACAGAGGTGGGGCCAAAGGGGAGGAGGCTGAGAGGGGCGGGGCCTGGGGAAGAGAAGAGCGGCCAGAGAGGGGAGAAGGTTGAGTGGGGTGGGGCATGGGGGACTCAGAGTGGAGCTCCAACCTGGGATGAAGCCAAAGCTGATAGAGACGGGGCCAGCAGGAGCAGAGGCGGACCTGAGAAGGATGGGAAACTGTAGGGCCAGCGTCTGGGCTGATCCTTCTCTCCACATCTCCATGCAGAGGCCTTAAGGACATGGAACTGGACTCGTCTTCCATTGAAAAGCGGTTTGCCTTTGGCTTCCTGCAGCAGCTGCTGCGCTGGATGGACATTTCTCAGGAGTTCATTGCCCACCTGGGTACGGAGAAATTCCCCCGTTTATGCCCGCCCCACCTGCAGACACCAGTTATGCAGACCAGACTCACCTAGGACACCTGTTCACGCACTCAATCCGTCCTCCCCTTATTTGATGTTTATTGAGCTTCTACTATGTGCCAGACACTGTTCTAGATGCTGGGGTGCAGCAGTGAAGAAGACAAATGACCCCTGCTCCCCTGCAACTACTCCTGTGTTGGATTCAGGCAATTAGCATCATAAATAACTAAATCGTTTAGTGTTAGAAGGTGATCAGTGTTATGGGGAGAAGAAAACAATAGAGCCAGGTAGAGGGGATTGGGAATGTGGAGCCAGTTGTAATTTTATTTCATTTCATTTTATTTTTATTTTTAATTTAATTAATTAATTTATTTTTGAGACGGAGGTTCGCTCTTGTTGCCCAGGCTGGAGTGCAGTGGCACGGTCTCGGCTCACTGCAACCTCTGCTTTCCGGTTTCAAGCGATTCTCCTGCCTCGGCCTCCTGAGTAGCAGGGACCACAGGCACGGGCGCCACCACACCCAGCTAATTTTTTGTATTTTTTAGTAGAGACGGGGTTTCACCATGTTGGCCAGGATGGTCTCGATCTCTTGCCCTCGTGATCTGCCCGCCTCAGCCTCCCAAAGTGCTGGGATTAAAGGTGTGAGCCACTGTGCCCGGCTTGCCAGTTGTAATTTTAAATAGGGTGTTCCAGAAAGACTTTGATGAGAATGTGATATCTGGGGCAAGCCATGAAGGAGGTAAGAGAGGAGCTGTGTGGACCTCTGGGGGACATCTGTTCCTTGAAGGCAAAGGAACAGCGAGTGCAAAGGCCCTGAGAGGTCCCTGGTGTGAGTGTCAGGATGCCCTGTAGCTGAAGCAGAGTCATCGAGGGGGACAGTGAGATAAACGAGGTCACAGAGGTGACTGGGGCAGATCATGCAGGGCTTTGCAAGCTGTGATGAGGACTTTGACCTTTACGTGCAGTGAGATGGAGTTGGGGGTTGGGGGCTGAGCCGAGGAGGGACGTGATCCATGATTGTGGTGTTCACAGGGTCCCTGTGGCTTGACTGGGGTGGGGACAGGAGCCGAAAAGGGTGAGAACTGGGCAGATTTCTGGATCTATTTTGAAGGCTGAGGCTATTGGGGTGCCCCCAATGCCTCTTATAGGCCACTAAGAATTACAGCTAGGCCCTACAATCGCCTCCGGTTTCCGCTAGAGAACCCCCAGCATTCCCCTTGAGAGCTACCCTCAGGAGCCCCGAGATTCCCTCCAGGTGAGTGGCAGAGCAGGATTCGCTGTCACATCTCACCTCAAAGCCTGCCTGCTGAGCTTCAGTGCTGCACATCCTCTTGACAATTCCCTTCCCTCTCTAGACCTCAGTTTCCTCACCTGTGATATGGGCATATGTTCACCGTAACTAGCCATGGTTCTGTCACTGGGTGACCTGGGGTTAGTTACTTCACTTGAGTTTCCTCATCTGAAAAATGGGGGCTGGGAACCAACTGCACAGACCTCCAAGTTGTAAGGGGACTGTGTGAGGATGACATGCCTCACAGTGCCAAGGACATAGCAAGTGTTTAATAATTGGAGCCAGTGTCATTATTATTATTATGATGATTTGGAGACGGAGTCTTGCTCTCTCACCCAGGCTGGAGTGTAGTGGCACGATCTCGGCTCACTGCAAGCTCTGCCTCCCAGGTTCACACCATTCTTCTGCCTCAGCCTCCCAAGTAGCTGGGACTACAGGCGCCCGCCACCACGCCCGGCTAATTTTTTGTGTTTGTATTTTTAGTAGAGATGGAGTTTCACCATGTTGGCCAGGATGGTCTCGATCTCCTGACCTTGTGATCCACCTGCCTCAGCCTCCCAAAGTGCTGGGATTACAGGCGTGAGCCACCGCGCCCGGCCCAGTATTATTACTTTAATAGTATCAGTTATGACTATCACCATTATTATTGTTTGAAATTTATTTCCATTTTAAAATTAACTCTAATTTTTTATATTGACTTCTTGTTTCATTTGGTTCATTCATTCATTTATTGCAGATTAACTCAGTGCCATGTGTATTCAAGTTCAGAATGAAAAACACTTATGGTGGGTGAGGAAGGGCATGTTGCATGACCTTAACCCATTCTAGTTTGTTTTCCCCATTGTCAGCTTCAGAAAGGGCTTGATAAAGGAGTTGTCAGCTTCAAGAAGGGTTTGATCAAGAAGTTGGGGGAAAGCACTTTGGGAGGTTGAGACGGGTGGATCACCTGAGGTCAGAAGTTTGAGACCAGCCTGGACAACATGGTGAAACCTTGGCTGTACTAAAAATACAAAAATTAGCTGGGTGTGTGGGAGCGTGTCTATAATCCCAGCTATTTGGAAGGCTGAGTCAGGAGAATCACTTGAACTCAGGAGGCAGAGAGTGCAGTGAGCCGAGATCGTGCCATTGCACTCCAGTCTGGGCGACAAGAAAAAAAAAAAGGAGTTGGGGGGAATCAGATGAAAGGTAGGAGAAAGGTTTATCTCAAAGCCAACACAAATGACTTCATACCAATACTTTATCCCCCATCATTTCCCAATTCTGCTCCCAGCATCCTTCCCATCAGAACACCCTGGGTTCCCCAGCCTTGAACCCACTGTGAACCCTATTTGCCCTCCCTACAGAGGCTGTGGTCAGCAGTGGGCGAGTGGAAAAGTCCCCACATGAACAGGAGATTAAATTCTTTGCCAAGGTGAGAGGTGGGCTTAGGAGCTGGAGGGGACCGGGGACTCATAGGCTCTCCCCACCCCTCACTGGACGCTTTATCTCCCTCCCCCGCCATCTCCAGATCCTGCTCCCTTTGATCAACCAGTACTTCACCAACCACTGCCTCTATTTCTTGTCCACTCCGGCTAAAGTGCTGGGCAGTGGCGGCCACGCCTCCAACAAGGAGAAGGAAATGATCACCAGGTGGGCTGCCTGTGACCCTAGACCCAGCCCCCTGACCTCACAGGACTGTAATCGTTTGCCCATGGAGGCTCTGTCCTGGGTGCTGGGTGTTGGGTACTGACTGTCTCCTGCAAAGGTGATTGAAGGGTAACCAGCCATCCTAGTGTACCCGGGACTGAAGGGTTTCCCAGGATGTGGGACTCTCAGGCAACTTGGGACAAATCGATTACCCTGTCCAGGAAGGCCAACTCAAGGCCGGGCGTGGTGGCTCACGCCTGTAATTCCAACACTTTGGGAAGCTGAGGTGGGAAGATCACTTGAAGCCAGGGGTTTGAGGCCAGCCTGGGCAACATACTGAGACCCCATTTCTACAAAAAATACAAAAATTAGCTGGGCTTGGTGGCGCATGCCTGTAGTCCCAGCTACTCAGGAGGCTGAGGCGGGAGGATCGCTTGAACCCAGGAGCTGGAGGCCGCAGGGAGCTGGGATCGCGCCACTGCACTCCGGCCTGGGTGACAGAGCAAGACCCTGTCTCAAAAAAAATAAAGAATAATAAGAAAGGCCGACTCGCCCCTCACCTCCCCAGCATCCCAGTTACTGCCTGTGACTTTCCAGCTTGCCCATCTGTCTGTCCCTTCCCATCCCTCCTGTCTCCATCATTCAGCCCCATCCTGGTTCCTCTCCTTGTCTTCTCGGTCCCTGTCTCCTCTAATTGGGTCACGCTGTCCTCGTCTCCTTGGCCTCCTCACTTGCTGTTTCTCCTGCCTTCTGTCCCTTTCTCTTTCTTCAGCCTCTTCTGCAAACTTGCTGCTCTTGTCCGCCACCGAGTCTCTCTCTTTGGTAAGTGGCTCCGCACCTTCGGTCTTCCTCCCTAATCTCTCTCTTCCCCACCCTGAAGAAATAGCTCCCAGCTTCTGCCTTAATTTGAACAACCTTTGTTGTGTTCTTCCTCTGGACTCAGAGACATGGACGAGGTATCCCGGGGGCAGGGCAGTGACTGAGACGCCCTGGGCCTGCCCTCATGGAGCTCCCAGGCCAGTGGGAGAGACAGACCCATCTCCACACAAGGACAGCCCAGTGGGGTCAGGGCTGGGCAGGAGGAAGGCCAGGAGAGTGGTCAGGCTGGGGAGGAGGGAAGTTTGGAGGCGCTGTAGGAGTCCGGGGCGGTGGCGGTGCAGTAGCATTCCAACTTAGCCTGCAGGTAGCCTCAGGAAGAGAGGGGTTGGGGTGGATGTAGAGGGAGGAACTGTCCTCTGTCCTCTTAGCCATGGCATCCCCCCGGCCCATCTTCCTCTCCCAGGGACGGACGCCCCGGCTGTGGTCAACTGTCTTCACATCCTGGCCCGCTCCCTGGATGCCAGGTAAGGCCATGGGCAGTGGCACCCACTCCCACCATCTTCGGGCCCCCACCCCAACCCCTGGTCTCCTAGACTCTCCGATTCCAGAGCTGATGTTCCCCCACTGCCCTTCTAGGACAGTGATGAAGTCAGGCCCTGAGATCGTGAAGGCTGGCCTCCGCTCCTTCTTTGAGAGTGCCTCGGAGGACATCGAGAAGATGGTGGAGAACCTGCGGCTGGGCAAGGTGTCGCAGGCGCGCACCCAGGTGAAAGGCGTGGGCCAGAACCTCACCTACACCACCGTGGCGCTGCTGCCGGTCCTCACCACCCTCTTCCAGCACATCGCCCAGCACCAGTTCGGAGATGACGTCATCCGTAAGGGCGCCTGACCCAAGGGCAGGTTGCGGGGAGTCAGTGTGGCCAACACCACCCATCCGGGTGCCTGTGAGAGTCCCTGAGTGTTTGAGTGTGTGGATTTCTTGCTGTAAGCAAAGCATGCAGTCAGTACCTTGGCAGGTGGCAAATGAGTTAATGAGGACGTGAACTCAGCAGCTCTAACAAAAGACCCTAAGTGGACTGGCACAGCGACTCACGCCTGTAATCCCAGCACTTTGGGAGGCTGAGACAGGAGGACTGCTTGAGCTCAGGAGTTCAAGACCAGCCTGGGCAACATAGCGAGACCCTGTCTCTACTAAAAAAAAAAATTTAAAGATTAGCCAGGCATGGAGGCACATGCCTGTAATCCCAGCTACTGGGGAGGCTGACGAGGGAGGATCACTTGAGTCCAAGAGTTGGAGGCTGCAGTGAGCTATGATCATACCACTGCACTCCAGCCTGGACAGCAGAGCAAAATTCTGTGTCTAAAATAAAGAAAGAATAAAATAGGGTCCTTGATGTTAAAAAAGAGAGTCTATTGATAAAGCTTAGGAAAAGTAGCACTTGGCCGAGCGCAGTGTCTCACGCCTGTAATCCCAGCACTTTGGGAGGCCAAGGCGGACAGATCACCTGAGCTCAGGAGTTCAAGACCAGCCTGGCCAACATAATGAAACCTTGTCTCTACTAAAATACAAAAATTAGCCGGGCATGGTGGTGGTCACCTATAATCCCAGTTACTTGGGAGGCTGAGGCAGGAGAATTGCTTGAACCCAGGAGGCGAAGGTTGCAGTGTGCCGAGATCATGCCATTGCACGCCAGCCTGGGCAACAGAGCGAGACTCCATCTCAAAAGAAAAGAAAAGAAAAGAAAAGTAGCAGTTGGTGGCCAGCCACGTGACTCATACCTGTAATTGCAGCACTTTGGGAGGCCGAGGTAGGAAGATCTCTTGAGCCCAGGATTTCAAGACCAACCTGGGCAACACAGCAAAACCCCATCTTAAAAAAAGAAGAAAAGAAAAGTAGCACCTCGATAGGGTTCTTCTCCCATCCAACTTTGTATTTTGAAATTTTCAAAACATACAGAAAGGTGGAAAGAAGAAAATTGCTGGCTGGGCATGGTGGCTCACACCTGTAGTCCCAGCTACTCGGGAGGCTGAGGCGCAAGAACTGCTTGAATCTGGGAGGTGGAGGTTGCAGTGAGCTGAGATTGCACCACTGCACTCCAGCTTGGGTGACAGAGCAAGACTCCATCTCAAAAAAAGAAAAAAAAAAGAAAATTGTTAACAATTTGCCCGGTGTGCTTACCCTTCACTGTATGGTTGAAAGTATTTACAGTTTTTTTGTTGAACTTTTGGGTGTAAGTTGCACACACCAGGGTAACCTCATCCCTTAATGTTCATCAGCTGGCTTTCCTAGAATAGGAACCTTCTCTTGTGTAACCACGATATCATTATCACACCTAACGTAGCCATATTTAAATTTCCCTCATTACCCACAAAATGTCTTTGATTTTTAAAAAAAAAAAATTCAGAATCCAGTCAAGTTTCTCCTGCTGCATTTGGTGGTTGTGTCTCTGTAGTGTCTTTAAAATCTAGAATAGCCCCGCCCTCTTTTTGCCTCATGATGAGCTTCTTAACTTGGCCTTCTGGAGGGCATGTGGTTAACCTAAAATTGGTCTGGGCGCAGTGGCTCGCACCTGTAATCCCAGCACTTTGGGAGGCCAAGGTGGGCAAATCACTTGAGACCAGGAGTTTGAGATCAGCCTGGGCAACATACTGAGACCCCATATCTAAAAAAATTTTTTTAAATTTTTATTTATTTATTTATTTTGAGACAGAGTCTCACTCTGTCACCCAGGCTGGAGTGCAGTGGCACAATCTCGGTTCACTGCAACCTCTGCCTCCTGGGTTCAAGTGATTCTCCTGCCTCAGCCTCCCGAGTAGCTGGGATTACAGGCATTCACCACCACACTCACATAATTTTTGTATTTTTAGTAGAGATGGGCTTTCACCATGTTGCCCAGGCTGGTCTCGAACTCCGGACCTCAGGTGATCCGCCCACCTCAGCCTCCAAAGTGCTGGGATTACAGGCGTGAGCCGCTGCGCCAACCCTAAAAATATATACATTTTAAATAAAATGAAAAAGATAGCCTAAAATTGCAGCAGTATTGCAGGTCTGTTTGCATTTTTCTGGAGGAAGTACCCCTCACTTTCATCATAGAGGGCCATGAGTCCTCTCCAGGGAAGAAGCAACATCTAGCCTTTATTGACTGCCTACTGTGTGCCCCGTTCTAGTGGCTTTCCAAGTAGTAACTCATTTGATACAACCACCCCGTGAGGAAGGTACTGTAACTATTCCCATGTTATAGGTAGGGAAGCTGAGGCTGAGAGAGTTGGTAACTTGCTCAAGTCACAAGACTCGTACATGGAAGGCTGGCTGTACAGCTGCTTGCTCTTCCCCACTGCATGGGCCTATTTGGAGACAAGGGAGGTGGAGTGGGGAGGGCTTGTCTTGTGAGCGCATCCCGCAGCCTCGCCCTCTGTCTCCCTCAGTGGACGACGTCCAGGTCTCTTGCTACCGAACGCTGTGCAGTATCTACTCCCTGGGAACCACCAAGAACACTTATGTGGAAAAGTAAGGAGAGAGAGCCATCGTTTGGGACTGGGTGGGGCTGGAGGTAGCAGGGGAAGAAGATGGGGTGGGTGAAAAGCAGGGTAAATGTTAAGAATTTTCCCGCTCACGGCGGCAGCCGCAGTTCCCCACGGCGGCCGCGTGAGGGCGCTCAGGGACAGGTCAGCTACGGAGGTAGAGCCGCCAGGTCTGGGGCCGTGAAGCAGGCGGGCCTCGCTGGGGAAGACGGGGAGGCGCAGGCCACGGAGGCTGCACACAGGAGCCACGCAACACCGGGATCCCTGGGGAGGGCCCCTGGCAGTGGCCACGTGACTGCTTCTTAGCTGAGATTACTGATACAGCAAGAGCGGGGCTGAGGCTGTTTCCACCAGCTCTGAAGTTATTCAGATTTCAAGTGACACCAGCGGTGCGCGGTGTCTCACACCTGTGAGCACTTTGGGAGGCTGAGGCAGGAGGATCATTTGAGCTCAGGAGTTTGAGACCAGCCTGGGCAACATAGTGAGACTCCATCTCTACAAAAAAAAATTTTTTTCATTAGCCTGGTGTGGTGTGGTGTGATGGCGCGCTGGTGCCTGTAAATCCAGCTACTCCTAAGGCTGAGATGGGGGGATCGCTTGAGCTCAGGAATTTGAGACCAGCCTGAGCAGCATAGTGAGACTGCATCTCTACAAAAACGACTTTTTTTTTAAACTAGCTAGGCATGGTATGGTGTGTGCCTGTAATCCCAGCGACTCAGAAGGCTGAGGTGGGAGGATCACTTGAGCCCAGGAATTTGAGGTTGCAGTGAGCCGAGATCAGGCCACTGCACTGCAGCCTGAGTGACAGAGCGAGACCCTGTCTTAAAAAACAAAATAAGTGGCACACATGGATGAATGGCAGCTTTGTCCCAAAGGGTTCTGGGAGGAGCCGTTTCTATGGAGATGGGGCTGGGACCCAGGACCCCAAAGAGGGGGACACGTGGCAGCTAAACGCAGCCCCCTCTTCCAGGCTTCGGCCAGCCCTCGGGGAGTGCCTGGCCCGTCTGGCAGCAGCCATGCCGGTGGCGTTCCTGGAGCCGCAGCTGAACGAGTACAATGCCTTCTCCGTGTACACCACCAAGTCTCCCCGGGAGCGGGCCAGTAAGCTGTGTGGGACGGGAGCAGTGGCCGGGAGTCCGGATCTCCCCAGCACAGGGCCTTGGGGAGAGCCTAATTTGGGGGTGGTGTGGCTGGGCTGGGCTGTGAGCGGCTGAGGATTCCCCAGGTTGGGAGTGCCACACATTCAGGAACCCCAGAGTTTATGGTTTGGGGGCATTTCAAGGCCGTTACATGGGGAGAATTAGGAGATTAATTTCATTTTTAAAAACAGAATCTATTGATAAAAGTTAAGAAAAGTAGCACTTGGCGGCCAGGCGCAGTGGGTCACGCCTGTAATCCCAGCACTTTGAGAGGCCAAGGTAGGAGGATTGCTTGAGTCCAGGAGTTCAAGACCAACCTGGGCAACATAGCAAAACCCCATCCATGGAATTTGGAGCTATGGAATTTATTTTAGTGATGGTGACATTTGAGGGCATCATCAAGCTTGGAGACATAGGGTGAGGGGTATTTGAGCGTGAGAGGATTGAGGGAAGGCATGGGTTCATTCATTCATTCAGCAAATATGTATTGAGCAGTTGCTATGCATGAAGTGCTGTCCTAGTCACCTGAGGTTCAGCAGTGAACAGATAAAACAGACAAAAATCCCCTGAGTTCTGGGTCCAGAGGCTAGAATGAGGCGTGGACCTGGGGGGAATATATGCTCCAAGGCAGGAAGCTTGTCTTCTTGGTCAGCTGTGCTCCCAGAATGGCACCTGGCCCACAGTCAGCAAATGAGCAAGTGATAGGTTGTCTGTTTCAAGGGACTGAACCAGGTGTGGGATTCAGAGAGACAAGGTGGGGAAGACAGGGTGGGGTTGGAAAAGGTCTCTTTTGGAGTATGCTGTATAGCAGGGGTGAGGGGAATGGGTTTGGGATGTGGGAGATTTTAGGAGGGAAGGTTTCTAGGGGTGAGATTTTAGGGAGCAGACAGGCTCAGGGGTGTGAAGTGTTTGCGGGGCCACTGAGTTTCAATGTGAGGGTTGGGAGAGGTAGTTGGGTTGGAGGGTGAGATGGGAGGAATAGGGTTTGGGAGACTGTTTTGGGGGGTGGCAATTCAATGGTGTCTGATGTATTGCGGGGGAGGCCAGGGCACTGAGGTCTGGGGGTGATGGCTTGACAGTCCCTGCCCCCATCCTTGTACCCCAGTCCTGGGGCTCCCCAACAGCGTGGAGGAGATGTGTCCCGACATCCCGGTGCTGGAGCGGCTCATGGCAGACATCGGGGGGCTGGCCGAGTCAGGGGCCCGCTACACAGAGATGCCGCACGTCATCGAGATCACGCTGCCCATGCTATGCAGCTACCTGCCCCGATGGTGGGAGCGCGGGCCCGAGGCACCCCCTCCCGCCCTGCCCGCCGGCGCCCCCCCACCCTGCACAGCTGTCACCTCTGACCACCTCAACTCCCTGCTGGGGAATATCCTGAGAATCATCGTCAACAACCTGGGCATTGACGAGGCCTCCTGGATGAAGCGGCTGGCTGGTGGGTTGGGGGCACTGGGCCTCTGAGGGGTGGGCCAGCGGCCTGGGCTCCCTTGGCCAGATGGTCTGAAAGGGAGACCCATGGTCCCCTCGGAGTTAGGAGGAGTCAGAGTGTAGGTTTTTTCAGCGTCAAAATGCCAGGGGTCAGCTGGGCACAGTGGCTCACAACTGTAACACCAACACTTTAGGAGACCAAGGTGGGAAGATTAGTTGAGGCCAGCCATTTGAGACCAGCCTAGGTAACATAACACGACCCCATCTCTTTAAAAAAAAAAAAAAAAAAATCTTTTTTTAATTAGCCAGGTGTGGTGGCACACACATTTATAGTCCCAGCTACTTGGGAGGCTGAGGCAGAAGGATCTCTTGAGCCCAGGAGTTGGAGGCAGCAGTGAGCTGTGATTATACCACTGCACTCCAGCCTGGGTGACAGAGTGAGATACTCTCTCAAAACAAACAAAACAAAAGGAAAGAAAGAGACAGAAAGAAAAGAAAAAGAAAGGAAGAAAGAAAGAAAAAGAAAGGAAGGAAGGAAAGAAGGAAAAGAAAAAGGGAGGGAGGGAGAGAGGGAAAAAAAGGGAAGGAAAGAAGGAAGGAAGGAAGAAAGAAAGGAAGAAAGAAAGAAATGGGTCCTCAAAGCGTTAGGTTTCCTGATTCAGAAGTTTCATGTCAGGGCCAGGCACGATGGCTCATGCCTGTAATCCCAGCACTTTGAGAGGCCGAGGTAGGTGGATCACTTGAGACCAGGAGTTCAAGACTAGCCTGGGCAACATGGTGAAACCTTGTCTCTATTATTTAAAAAAAAAAAAAAAAAGTTTTGTGTAAGGAAACAGGTTGTAGATCAGGGTGAAGCTAGAAATCAGGAGCTGGGATCAAAGGCCAGGGTCAGGGGCCAGAGGCTGGGGTAAGAAGCCCACTCACGACCTTGGGGTCATAGCCAGAAATCACATAGTGAGGTAAGAGTCTGGGTATGGGCCAGGTCAGAGGTTAAAGATTGGGGTCAGGGGTCATGCTAGTTAAGGGTGAGGTAACAGGCAGGTGCTGTGGCTCACGCCTGTAATCCCAGCACTTTGGGAGGCCGAGGTGGGTGGATCTCCTGAGGTCAGGAGTTCAAGACCAGCCTGGC
>NW_026652288.1:38613389-38615207 GCF_009828535.3 Hylobates moloch | reverse complement strand
AAAAAAAAGTGAGGTAACAGGTGGGGCTTCAGTTGTTGGGGGTCAGAGGTCAGGGATTTGTGCCAGGCTGGGGTCACAGGATAGGGACTGGGTCTTAGGTTCAGGTTTGGGGCTATGGCTGGGATCAGTGTTCAGGGACTATATCCAAGGTTAGGGTCAGGCTGGGGTCAAATGGCAGTTGCTAGGTTGGAGGTGCCTTTCAGGAGTCGGGCTGGGAACGGAGGTTGGGGCCTGTGTCAGAGGCCGGAGGTGGCATCGGAGCCCCCCGCACCCCTGCAGTGTTCGCACAGCCCATCGTGAGCCGTGCGCGGCCGGAGCTCCTGCAGTCCCACTTCATCCCCACCATTGGGCGGCTGCGCAAGAGGGCAGGGAAGGTGGTGTCCGAGGAGGAGCAGCTGCGCCTGGAGGCCAAGGCCGAGGCCCAGGAGGGCGAGCTGCTGGTGCGGGACGAGTTCTCTGTGCTCTGCCGGGACCTGTACGCTCTATATCCGCTGCTCATCCGCTACGTGGACAACAACAGGTCAGCAGCGCCCCGCCGTCCCCATGCCATCCGCCCCGACCTCCCATGTCCTCCAGCCCCATCTGATCTCCGCCTCCTGACTGACTAGAAACTTCTTCCAATGCTCTGGCCCCACCAACCTTCTGACTCTTCCTCCTGGTTTCTTCTGGCTTTGAGCACATTGGCCCAACGACATGCAGCCCACTTGTTTCTTTTTGTTTTTGGTTTTTGGGGGTTTTTTTTGTTTGTTTGTTTTTGTTTTTTTTGAGACTGAGCCTCCCTTCATTGCCCAGGCTGGAATGCAGTGGCGTGATCTCGGCTCACTGCAACCTCCACCTCCCAGGTTCAAGCGATTCTCCTGCCTCAGCCTCCCCAGCAGCTAGGATTACAGGTGCATGCCAACACGCCTGGCTAAGTTTTGTATTTTTAGTAGAGACAGATTTTCACCATGTTGGCCAGGCTGGTCTTGAACGCTTGACCTCATGATCTGCCTGCCTCAGCCTCCCAAAGTGCTGGGATTACAGCTGTGAGCCAACGCACCTGGCCAGTGTGATTTTTTTTTAATCATTCTCCTAATGCTGGACATTTAGACTGTGTCGATTTCTTTGTCACTATGCACAATACTGTAAGGAACAGTTTGCTTTTTTTTTTTTTAATTGAGACAGGGTCAGGCTGGAGTGCTATGGCATGATCATGGCTTACTGCAGCCTCGGTTCCCGGGCTCAAGCGATCCTCTGCTTCTGCCCCCGAGTAGCTGGGATTATAGGTTCACACCAACATGCTCTGCTAATTCTTGTATTTTTATGAGGTCTCACTATTGTTGCCCAGGTTGGTCTGGAATTCCTGGGGTCAAGTGATCCTCCCACCTCAGCCTCCCAAAGTGTTGGGATTACAGAAGTGAGCCACCACACTTAGCTGCTTTTTTTTTTTTTTTTTTTAACATAACAGTACACCATGAAAGACATATAGGCCAGGTATGGTGGCTCACGCTTGTAATCCCAGCACTTTGGGAGGCCGAGGCTGACGGATCACCTGAGGTCAGGCGCTTGAGACCAGCCTGGCCAACATGGCGAAACCCTGTCTCTATTATGAATACAAAAATTATCCAGGCGTAGTGACGCGGGCTTGTAATCCCAGCTACTCCAGAGGCTGAGGCAGGAGAATTAGCTGAGCCTGGGAGGCGGAGGTTGCACTGAGCTGAGATCGTGTCACTGCATTCCAGCCTAGGAACAGAGCGAGGCTCCACCTCAAAAAAAAAAAAAACAAGACATATAGATTCACCTCTTTTGTCTTGGTGGTCGTGTGACATTCTCTGCTGT
>NW_026652288.1:38545615-38608389 GCF_009828535.3 Hylobates moloch | reverse complement strand
TGCCTAGCTAGAGAATGCATGGCGGGTGGGGCAGAGGAGGTGGGGTGCTGGCAACTTGGAGTTGGGCCTGGGCTTCTCTGCGGGGCTGGGGTAACCCTTCTTGTCTCTGTCCGCGGTCCGGTGAAGCAGGCGGGAGATATACAGGTCAGCCCCACATCTGGGACCTTCCGCATGTCTCTTGGCTAATGCCCTCTTCCCCCAGCCTCTGCAGCCCCCCGGCCCCGAGAAAACCCCTGCTTCTGTTCCCCACCCCTGTCCTCCCCTCCCAGCCCCCACCCATCCTCCTTCCTTTCCCTTCCCTCCCCACCACCCCCATCTGTTCCCATCCCAACCCTCAGCTTTTGGCAATTTGACTTCTTTTTCTTCTTTTCTTTTTTTTTTCTGGACTTTTTTTCCCAAAAAAAAAAAAGAAAAAAAGAGCAACTCTCAGCTTTTACCAAAGCATCGTGGGCTGAGGTCGAGGGTAATGGGGGTGGGAGAGGCATGCAGAGCATGGTTGGGGAGGGGGCAGCACCCTCACCGTGCGGTGGTTTAAAGCTTGGGCTCTGGACTGTATGGACTGGGGTTAGAATCCTGTCTTGATAGTTAGCCGTGTGACCTTGGTTGGGTCACCGTTTTGAGCCTCTGAGGGCATCTAGCCAGCGGCCCCCACCCCAGGGCTCTGCAAGGACTCAGGGAGAAGCTGCATGTGTGGCCTGCAGCAGTGCCTGGCACAGGGGTCATGCTCAAAGTTGCCAGCCAGCGTGGATGTGGCTCTGCCCAAAAGCTTGTCATCGGGGCTTCTCGTTGGCATGACTGGGGTGGCCCTGGCCCCGGGTCTGCACCCAAGGCTCCAGAACACGGCTGTGGGACTCTGTGCCCCGTGTCTCTGCTTCCAGATCTTTCTGGATGTCTCTTGCGTCTTTGGTCTTCCTGTCTCCTTGTCTTTTTCAGTCTCTCAGTGTCTTTTTCTTGCAACTTCTCTTGTCTCTTGAACTCTCTGTGGACCTGCATCTTTGTTTCATTCTTGAGAACTCGGTCTTGGGATGTGAAGTGTGGGGTTGTGCATGCTGTGGAGGGGGTACTGTACTGGGGTTCCTAGGGGATTCTGGAAGAGGACTGCTAGAAGCTGAGACAGGCCCAGAACTGGGGAAAATCTGGATGGGCCTGGGTTAGAAATTGGCAAGCATGGTGGTATGTGCCTGTAGTCCCAGCTACTTGGAGGCTGAGGCAGGAGGATCACTTGAAGCCAAGAGTTCAAGTCCAGCCTCGGCAACATGGCAGGACACCATCTCTAAAAATAAATTTGTTTAAAAAACAAGAAACTGGGACTTTGGGTTGTGGGCTTGGGTCTGGAGGGTCTCCGGTCACGGCTGCAGGCCTGAAGTGTAGAGTCAGCAAGTCTGGGGTGGAAATTGAGGTATCGTCGGCGGTTGGGGAGGGAGTGCCTGGTGTCCAGACCGGGGCCTGGGGTGTGGATGATGGCCACG
This sequence comes from Hylobates moloch, assembly GCF_009828535.3. Taxonomy (NCBI): domain Eukaryota; kingdom Metazoa; phylum Chordata; class Mammalia; order Primates; family Hylobatidae; genus Hylobates; species Hylobates moloch. The sequence goes on along the minus strand of NW_026652288.1, from coordinate 38,606,920 downwards.
GGTTGGGGCTGAGGCATGGGATTGGGGCTTGGGCTGGTACTGAGCCCTGTGTCCCCACAGTCCGGTGGCTCGGACCAGGAACGCACCAAGAAGAAGCGCCGGGGGGACCGGTACTCTGTGCAGACATCACTGATCGTGGCCACACTGAAGAAGATGCTGCCCATCGGCCTGAATATGTGTGCGCCCACTGACCAAGACCTCATCACGCTGGCCAAGACCCGCTACGCCCTGGTGCCTGCCCAGCCCCATCCTCGGAACCTTCCAAGATGCCACCCAGCACCCACTGAATCCCTGGGACCCTAGGGAACAACCAGAATCCCACTGAGCCCCCCAGGTCCCTGGGAGCCTTCCCTTCAGACCCCACTGAGTTCTTTTCCAGGACGCTGAGGACTCACTGGGCCCCGGGATGCCCTGAGGACCCCGTTCAAGATATTGCCAGGGCACCACAGACCTAAGAGCCCTCACTGAAACCTAGAAAAGCTCTAGGACCCCTGGGACCTGCAGGAGGACTGCAGGACCCCACTGCCCCCCTACCGGACCATGCCAAACCTGCTGAGACCCTGAGAGTCCCCCCAACAAGATGAGCCCCTGAGATCCTCTGAACTCTCCACCAAGGCCCCTTCAAGCCCCTTGGGACCTACTGAGACCCTCATGACCCCTCCTTCCCTCCCCGCCAAGACTGAACCTCTGGGTTCCCACTGAGCCCTCAGCTCACCATCCCTTTCCTTCAGGACCCTGCTGACACCTGGGCCCTGTTGATGCCCAACTAAGCCCCCAAGACTCTCAGGGGCTCAGGGAGCCCTGTGACCCTAACTCCCCAGGATCCATGAACCCCAACCCCAGGACTGTACCCAAACCTCTGAGGTCTCAACTGTCCTGGAGAATAAAATACCCGGGCCCTAGAACCTCTTAAGCTCGCTGGGATATCAAGGAGGCCTCCCGGGACCCCACTTACCCCTTGTGTGGGACAACAAGGACAATCTCCCTCCTCTCCGATCCTTTCCAGTTTTAGGGGATCTAAGGAACCCTCCCAGGATTCTGTCCCAAGACCCCTATAGCCCTCCCCCCAGGACCACACCAACACCCTGACAACCTACTAACCCCCTGGACCCCTAAAGACCACTGACTTCTCCCTTGCCACCACCAGGATACCCCTTCCCTCAGAACCTCAGGCACCTCCCAGGACTGCTGAGTCCTGCCAGGACCCCAGAGAGCCCTCCAGGGCTCCATGGACCCCTCACCTTGGTCCGTGAGGGCTCCCCGTCCTGGAACCCCAGTGAACCCCACCCTGCTGATGCCCCCTCTGGCCCCTGTGTAACCAGTGACTCAGTTGACCTACCTGATCCCCCATGACCTCTGCTGACCCCTTCTGATCTTCAAAGACTCCCTGCCCCACTCTGACCCCCAGTCATCCCTCTTTGGCCATATTTGACCTTTGATGAAATCCTCTTGTCACCCTCTGCCTCTTCCCAGACCCCCATGAGGCCCCTCGAATCCTTACTGTATCTTCAAGGTGACTCTGCGACCCTCTGGCCCCTCTAGGACCCCTTCTGACCTGTCAACCTCTGCATCCTTTTGTTTCTCTCAGACTGCCCCCCACCCCAGAAAAACCTCTTCAGTTCCTGGGGTGCTGGGCCTGGAAGGAAAGGGATCTGGGTCAGGAAGGAGGATGGGACCTCCAGAGTGACCCAGCCTGGCCCTGTCTCCCCAGAAAGACACAGATGAGGAGGTCCGGGAATTTCTGCACAACAACCTTCACCTTCAGGGAAAGGTATGCCTCCTTCCTCTGCAAGCAAAAGAAGCAAGTCAGAAAGTAACCACAATATTAGTGAAGGTTTGAGCATTTACCAAAGACCAGGCGTCGAAGAAAGACCTCAAAGGTCAGGAGTTTGAGACCAGCCTGGCCAACGTGGCGAAACCATGTTTCTACTAAAAATACAACAATTAGGCCAGGCACAATGGCTCATGCCTCATGCCTGTAATCCCAACACTTTGGAAGGCCAAGGCGGGCAGATCACCTGAGGTTAGGAGTTCGAGACCAGCCTGGCCAACATGGTGAAACCCCGTCTCTACTAAAAGTACAAAATTAGACGGGTGTGATGGCGGGCGCCTGTAGTCCCCGCTACTCGGGAGGCTGAAGCAGGAGAATCGCTTGAGCCCAGGAGGCAGAGGTTGCAGTGAGCTGAGATCGCACCACTGCACTCCAGCCTGGGTGATGGGGCGAAGCTCCGTCTCAAAACAAAAAGATGAAGAAGAAGAAAGCCCTCAACATGCACTCACCCATTGAGTCCTCCCAAAACCGGAAAGGGGACATCCGGCGGACACTGTGGGAAGGGTCCCTCACGCCGGCCACTTCTCCTTCCTCCCCTCAGGTCGAAGGCTCCCCGTCTCTGCGCTGGCAGATGGCCCTGTATCGGGGCGTCCCGGGTCGCGAGGAAGACGCCGATGACCCCGAGAAAATCGTGCGCAGAGTCCAGGAAGTGTCAGCCGTGCTCTACCACCTGGACCAGGTGGATGGGGCCGGAGGGGTCTTTCTACTGGGTCTCTGGGTGGAGCCTGGCGGGGGGAGGGGCTTCAAGAATGTGGGTGGGGTCTGGAGATGACTATTAAGTTTTGGGGCAGGGCAGGAGGTGGAGCCTCGAGTTTAAGGCGAGGCTTAGAATGGATCGGGGGAGGGGTCTGCTGCTTAATCTTGCATCTGGGGGCGGGACGGGGAAGGGGCAGATCTTTAGATCTAGGGGTGGGGCCTACAGGAGATGCGTTGAGTTCGTGGGCAGGGCCTTGGGTGGGTCGTAGAATTGGTCGTGGCCTGGGGTCGTGGGCCTGGCTCTGTGGGACCAGGCCTGGGATGGAAACTTAGGTCTGGAGGCGGAGTCAGGACCCTGACTGTTGGTGGAGACAAGGTTTTCCTTCTGCCGTGTGAGTCTTATCTGAACATGGACTTCGGCACAGCTGGGCAGTTTCATCCAGGGCTGGGAGTGAGAGGGGCAGGGTCTGGGGATATGACTGTCCCGCTATCCCCTCCCCAGACCGAGCACCCTTACAAGTCTAAGAAGGCCGTGTGGCACAAGCTTTTGTCCAAGCAGCGCCGGCGGGCAGTCGTGGCCTGTTTCCGTATGACGCCCCTGTACAACCTGCCCACGTAAGGCCCCCAGGGACAAGGGAAGCGTGAAGGGCTGCGGAGAAAGAGTGGCTGGAGAGTCTGGAGAATGGAGGGCCAACGTGATGGGGCCTTGCGGGTGGTTGGGGGCTGCAGGCCCATCGGAGGTCGGGAGGCACGGAGGAGGGCGCGTCCCAGTGACGTCACACCTCTCCCCTGCAGGCACCGGGCGTGTAACATGTTCCTGGAGAGCTACAAGGCTGCATGGATCCTGACTGAAGACCACAGTTTTGAGGACCGCATGATAGATGACCTTTCAGTGAGCTGGGGCCCGCCTGGGGGAGTAGGGGGCGAGCTGGATAGGGCTGGCGCGGAGGCCACCCTTGGCACACCTCCAGGAGTCGCCCTCCACATCAAGGGGTATAGAAATGCCAGCCCCTGGCTTGAGTAGAACCAAAGTAGGGCGCAGGATGTGGGAAAAGAGAAAAAAAATCCAGACCAACAGGGACATGGGGGCGGTGATAGGAGGGAACTCTAGAAACACTCTCCCCAAGTCTCCCCTCTCTCGCCAGAAAGCTGGGGAGCAGGAGGAGGAGGAGGAAGAGGTGGAAGAGAAGAAGCCAGACCCCCTGCACCAGTTGGTCCTGCACTTCAGCCGCACTGCCCTGACGGAAAAGAGGTGAAGACTCTTCCCAGGGCCCCAGAAATGCCCCCAAGGTCCTGGGGCCACCCCTAGCCCAGCAGCTTCCCTGTGCCTCAGGAGAGGCCCTCCAGGTCCTGGGGGAGCCCAGGACAGACGAATCTTTAAATGTCACTTTGCTGGTCAGGCACGGTGGCTCACGCCTGTAGTCCCAGCAATCTGGGAGGCCGAGGCAGGCAATCACTTGAGCCCAGGAGTTCAAGACCAGCCTGGCCAATATGGCAAAACCCCGTTTCTACAAAAATACAATAAATAGCCAGGCTTGGTGGTGGGCATTTGTAATCCCATCTACTCAGAAGGCTGAAGCAGAAGAATCGCTTGAACCCGGGAGGCGGAGGTTGCAGTGAGCCGAGATCATACCACTGCACTCCAGCCTGGGAGACAGAGCGAGACTCTGTCTCAAAAAGAAAAGAAAAGAAACGTAAATGTCACTTTGCTAGGACAGGCACAGCCAACATACACCGTTGCATGGCTGAACACTTCACAAGGGCATCTCTGAGGGGTTCATATCACAGACAATGTAGATTAACTAGGCTTTTCTAGAAGAAAGTGTCTTGCTCAAATAAAATCAGTATATTATGAAAAAAATCCATATGTATGACAAATTTCCAACAGACAGAAGTAGTGGGGAGGTTTCCTCTAATTCCCTCAAAAGCTTCATGTGGGCTAATGACAGGCTTAGTAATAAAAAATTGTGATGCAGATGGCGCAGCTGCTGCCGCTGCTGCTGACAATAGCAGGCAGCCATTCATCAAATGCTTATTATGTGCCAGGCACCAAGCTAAGCGGTGATATCTATATCCTCTCACTTAACCGCCACACTGTGAGACAGATTATTGCAGCTCCTTTGTGTGGATAAGGGAATGAACGCACAGGGATTTATTTTTCATTTTGTTTCTTTTATTTATTTATTTTTGAGATGGAGTCTCGCTCTGTCACCCAGGCTGAAGTGCAGTGACACAATCTCAGTTCACTGCAACCTCCGCCTCCCAGGTTTAAGCAGGTGGGATTACAGGCGCCCACCACCACGCCCAGCTAATTTTTGTATTTTTAGTAGAGACGGGCTTTCACCATGTTGGCCATGCTTGTCTCAAACTCCTGACCTCATGTGATCCCGCCTCGGCCCCTCAAAGTGCTGGGACTACCGGCGTGAGCCACTGCACCTGGTCTATTTTTTTACTTTTTTATTTTTTGAGAAAGTCTTGCTCTCTTGCCCAGGCTGGAATGCAGTGTCATATCATAGCTCACTGCAGCTCAGACCCCCCACTCCACATCACCCCAGGCTCAAGAGATCCGCCTGCCTCAGCCTCCTGAGTAGCTGGGACTACAGGCACGTGCCTCCATGCCTGGCTATTTTTTTTTTTTTTTTTGGTAGAGATGGGGGTCTCACTATGTTGCCCAGGCCAGTCTCAAACTCCTGAACTCAAGCAATCCTCCCCACTCAGCCTCCCAAAGTGTTGGGGTTACTGGAGTGAGCCACCGTGCCTGGCAGGGATTTATTTTTCTTACATAACATGAAGTCAAGAGCTAAAGACTTCAGGACTGGGCAGTGGCACAGGGACACTGACGGGCCCAGGGTCTTTCTAGCTTTCTGCTCTGCCCTTCTTAGCTTTTGTCTGTAGTCCTGGGTGGATGCTGCACTTCTAGGCATCACGGCCAAATGCCAGGCACAAAGAAGGAGAAAGGCTCCACACTCTTCACCCTTAGCAAGATCTTTGATCTCTGTCTCTCTCTCTCTCTTTTTTTTTTTTTTTTTTTTTTTTTTGAGACGGAGTTTTGCTCTTGTTGCCCAGGCTGGAGTGCCATGGCGCGATCTTGGCTCACTGCAATCTCCACCTCCTGGGTTCATGCAATTCTTCTGCCTCAGCCTTCCGAGTAGCTGGGATTACAGGCGCATGCCACCATGTCCAGCTATTTTTCTTTTTTCTTTCTCTTTTTTTTTTTTTTTTGTATTTTTAGTAGAGACAGGGTTTTGCCATGTTGTCCAGGCTGGTCTCAGACTCCTGACCTCAGGTGATCTGCCCGCCTCAGCCTCCCAAAGTGCTGGGATTACAGGCGTGGGCCACCGCACCCAGCCTTCTTTGGTCTCTTTATCTCTCTGGTGAGCTTCCACACAGATCTCATCGGCCAGAAATTCTGACATGAGGCCATCTCGGGCTGCAAGGTGATGAAGAATTTGAGCATCCCATTTTGCATCCTGTGGGAGAGCAATGGTTCTGGAGTTCGGCCATCCAAGTTGAGTCCCAGCACAAGCTGTGCGATCCCAGCCAAGAAGGGTCTTTGTATCTTAGTTCCCCCACCTATAAAATAGGGCTAGTAACATACCCACCCAACTGGATGACTGTGAGGGTCAGTTTGTTAATATATACAAGGCACCTAGAACAGACACTGACATGGTGTTAGTGTAAACACTCAGCAGGTGTTGGCCATTGTAGAGGAGACCCAAGCAGAAAGGGATTGGCCATACTTGTTATTGGGCTGACAGGTGGCAAGATGGTCCTGGGAGCTCCAGCCTTCCATCACTCCATTTTAGCATCCCCAGTGGAAAGGGAGTGCCTCCACCATTAGCTCCAGCAAACCTCGCCGAATGGGCCAGGTGTGGTGGCTCACACCTGTAATCCCAGTACTTTGGGATGCCAGGAGTTCGAGACCAGCCTGGGCAACATAGCAAGACCCTGTCTCTACAAAAAAAAATGGAAAAATTAGCCAGGTGTGGTGGTATGTGCCTGTAGTCCCAACTACTCAGGAGGCTGATGTGGGAGGATCACTTGAGTCTGGGAGGTTGAGGCTGCAGTAAGCGTTGATTGCACCACTGCACTCCAGCCTGGCCAACAGAGCAAGACCCTGTCTCAAAAACAAAATAAACAAAACAACAACTCCCAGAATGGATTTTACTGGACAGCATGGACAACATGACCATTTCTTACCTGTCATCACGGCCACACAGATAAAAGTCCTCATCAGCCATGCATTTGTCACAAGCCACCCTGGCAATGGCCACTCCAGCCACCTGAGCCACACAGCCTGAGCATGGGGAGGGTTGGCCCTCCAAAGGAAACCAGAAGCTCTTTTTTTTTTTTTTTTGAGATGGAGTCTTGCTCTGTCACCAAGGCTGGAGTGCGGTGGCGCAATGTCAGCTCACTGCAACCTCTGCCTCCTGGGTTCAAGCAATTATCCTGCCTCAGCCTCCCGAGTAGCTGGGATTACAGGCAAGCACCATCACGCCCGGCTAATTTTTTGTACTTTTAGTAGAGACGGGGTTTCACCATGTTGGCCAGGTTGGTTTCGAACTCCTGACTTCAAGTGATCTGCCTGCCTCAGCCTCCCAGAGTGTTGGGATTACAGGCATGAGCCATCGTGCCCTGCCCAGAAGCTCTTATAAGATGGGGGTCCTCTCCACCGGGTCCTGACCACTCCCCTGCTTACTTCCCCAGCAAACTGGACGAGGATTACCTGTACATAGCCTATGCTGATATCATGGCAAAGGTGAGGCCCCACCCCCCTCATCTGGGGCAGATTTCCCTCTCCCCACCTGCAGTGCTTGTCCACAAAAAGGGCTGGGGCGGGATGGAGGGGTCTGCTTTGTTCATCCCTTAACTGATGCCCCCTCCCCAGAGCTGCCACCTGGAGGAGGGAGGGGAGAACGGCGAAGGTGAAGAGGAGGTTGAGGTCTCCTTTGAGGTAGGTGGGCTCAGGAGGTCCTGGAGGGAAGGGATGGGGGACCCTGAGTGCAGTCATCTCCCATTCATTCAGCATGTGTTCACAGAGCAAAGCTCTGGGGACACAGCAGTGACCAAGTCAGTCCACTGGAGAGACAGATACACCCGCCAAACTAACACCACGGAGTGTGCACCATGGTCACGGGGGAAGCTCAGGCAGAGGGGTCAGGGCTGGAATTGGGGAGGCTCAGGCAGAGGGGTCAGGGCTGGGATTGGGGAGGCTCAGGCAGAGGGGTCAGGGCTGGGATTAGGGAGGCTCAGGCAGAGGGGTCAGGGCTGAGATGATGAGGATACAGGCAGAAGGGTCAGGGCCAAAATATGGGAACCTTGGGGGGATAAAGCAGCCCAAACAAGGTGCCTGACCCAGCCTGCAGGAAAATGTATCAGGGAGGGCTTCTCGGAGGAGGGGACTTCTGAGCAGAAGGATAAAAGGAGCCTGCCAGTTGAAGAAAAAGAGAAAAATGTTCTACGTAGGGAGAATAGTATATGCCAAGGCCAGGCAGCAAGAAAGAGCTAGTAAACGTGCAATTCACCGATCCATTCATTCATTGAGACAGTCAGCAAGCATTTACTTCATAGTTTTCTTCACTGTTTCTGTGCCAGAGTCCCTTCTGGCATCTGGTGAAGACTTTCTCAGGATCATGTTTTTAAGTGTATAAAATGAATTCATAGCAGAGGAAACAAGTATTGAATAGCTATCAAAATATTTTAAAAATGAATTTGTGATCCAGTAATACTTGTACGTTGTTAATCTATCAAATAAGATCTAAGGCTGGGCGCAGTGGCTCACACCTGTAATCCCAGCACTTTGGGAGGCCAAGGCGGGTAGATCACCTGAGGCCAAGAGTTCAAGACCAGCCTGGCCAACTTGGTGAAACCCCATCTCTACTAAAAATACAAAAATTAGCTGAACATGGTGGTGCATGCCTGTAATCCCAGCTACTCAGGAGGTTGAGGCAGGAGAATCGCTTGAAAGATTCCACTGCAGGTGGAAGTTGCAGTGAGCCGAGATCACACCATTGCACTCCAGCCTGGGCGAGACTCCATCTCAAAAAAAAAAAAAAAAAAAAAAAGATCTAGCAGTAGATCCAACAGCTACTATAATTGAGAAGTAGTGATGAACATAACTGATATTTAAAGACATCTTTGAGCCATTGTGAGTGGGTCTCTCTTCCTGGACCAAAAGAGCAGAATTTGAATACGAAATGGTTCTAATTCTGCAACAATAATGTGATATGGAATATACAGCAATAATAATGTGATATGGAAACATCTGTAATTTTTTTTTTTTTTTTTGAGACAGAGTCTCGCTGTGTCGCCCAGGCTGGAGTGCAGTGGTGTGATCTCAGCTCACTGCAACCTCCACCTCCTGGGTTCAAGCAATTCTCCTGCCTCAGCCTCCCAAGTAGCTAGGACTACAGGCTCATGCCACCACTCCCGGCTAATTTTTTGTATTTTTAATGGAGGCGGAGTTTCACTGTGTTAGCCAGGATAGTCTTGACCTCTTGACCTCGTGATCTCCCCGCCTCGGCCTCCCAAAGTGCTGGGATTACAGACATGAGCCACGTTGCCCAGCCACATCCGTGATTTTTATTGGTGACAAAACCACAGGTTCTGCTAATATTGCTGTGATTTATGGCTTCATCCATAAAGGAAGGAAATGCTACATTTCTGTTAGAGGGCGGAAAACATAAAAATGTAACTTTTCATCATCCAAGTTCACAGATGGCCTGGAGGCCCATGGGCCCAGGTTAAGACTGCTGCATGCCCAGCTCTGATTTATGTAGATCTTGCCTGATGCCTAGCCCCGTGCTAGGTACAGGAGATACATCGAGGGTGTGAGCCCCAGGGGATGGAGGGAGCTTATGACTGAAGGAGTGAGTTGTGGATGTGGCTGGAACAGAGAGGGCAGAAGTGAGAATGTGAGGGGGAAAGGCTGGGCTGGAAAGCCTGGACTTGCCCCCATGGGTCTGCCTCCCTTCCCAGGAGAAAGAGATGGAGAAGCAGAGGCTCTTGTACCAGCAAGCACGGCTGCACACCCGGGGGGCGGCTGAGATGGTACTGCAGATGATCAGTGCCTGCAAAGGTACCCCTCACATGTGCACTGGACTCTTCCGAGTGCACTCATCCTGACCTCACTCTTCCCGGCTCACCCATTCCCTGTGGACCCATTTGCCACCCCTCGATGCCTGTGGTTTGCACGCACACCCCAGCCCTTGCAGCTTCCCCTTGCATACCTGCCTTGCAATTTCTCACTCATCCTTCAATCACATTCACCCCTGCATGCGCACCTTGGCACACTCTTAAATCCCCTTCTCTCACATCCCTTGGGATGGCTGTTTTCTGGTGGGTGGAACACACTGCCTTCCAACTGGGTGGACCATCTTTTTTCTCCCACTCCCTCCAGGAGAGACAGGTGCCATGGTGTCCTCCACCCTGAAGCTGGGCATCTCCATCCTCAATGGAGGCAATGCTGAGGTCCAGCAGGTAACAGAGGCAAAGGGACGTCAGAAGAAGGCAAGGAGGGGTGAGAGGTTCCTGTGTGACTCCCAGTTCCTCCTCCCCTGCTTCCCCCTCTGCAGAAAATGCTGGATTATCTTAAGGACAAGAAGGAAGTTGGCTTCTTCCAGAGTATCCAGGCACTGATGCAAACATGCAGGTAGGTTCGAGTGGACCTCTTCTTTTTAAGCTCTGTTTGGTGCCACTGCCACCCCACTCCTGGTACCATTTCCGGTTCTGATTCTGCTCTTTCAGTCCCAGGAAAGAGACTCACTCAGAATCGCTCAAATAACAGGGAATTTATTATAAGAATTAATGTAGAACAATAAGGGAGGCAAAATGTCATAGACTTGAAGAATGAGTTGCATTATGGATTCCAGACAGTGGAACCAAAAACTTGAGAATTCAAAGGGAACTTGGCAGTGGGAGATTTAGGAGCTCTCTGATGATCCCAATTAATATGCCTCCACTGTTGTCTGCCTTTATTCGCCTCTTGCTGCCGGCTGACTTTTCCTACCCTCTGCAGCTTTTGCTAAATGGGTGGTTTCTGGTTCATTATTTCAGCTTGCGCATGGTTCATCCTGGTCCTACCTTATGTCCTAGCTTCTGCCAACTCTTCATTTCTGCTTCCTCTTTATTTCAGCGCATACATGGTTTACTGTGGCTCTCCAGGCTACCATGGTGGGGAGCTGCCAGGCCCTGGAAGAGAGGAGAGGAGAGGCTTCATCACATCCCCCCTATCTTTCCTTTCTTTTCCTCAGCGTCCTGGATCTCAATGCCTTTGAGAGACAGAACAAGGCTGAGGGGCTGGGCATGGTGAACGAGGATGGCACTGGTGAGGCCCTCCCTTGGGCTTCCCTCTCCCTGGGACATCTTCCTTTGGGATTCCCACCACCCCACCCCCACCTGCCATTGCCCAGAGCTCCCTTCCTCCAAGACACTGGTTCCCAAGGGCTCCCTTGGGTCCCTCCGTCTGCTGTGGTCCCCCAGTCCCACCCCCTGCATACCCCCGGGGTGTCCCTCCCCATGTCCACCACCCACCTCTGCCCCCCTCCCCCACCAGAAGTCATTCTGTCTTGTGTTCTCACCCATCACTACACGGACTCCACCCTCCACGTGCCCCAAATGTCACGCCATGGTTGCTGTTCTCTTATTAATGTCCCTAATCCGGGTTAATCGCGTCTCCTCTTTGCCGTGTTGTGATGTGTCTAACCTTTCTACCTGGATCCTCGCTCCTGCCTTTCTACCTCTGTGTCTTCATCTCTCTCTCTCCCTCTCCATCCTCTTCTTTCATTCCCTCTGCTTTTACCCTCATTTCCTACCCTCTTCCCTGCTAATCCACTTCCTTCTGTCTCCTTATCACTCTGCCTTTCTCTCTGTGGGTTGTTCCTCTCACTCTGTGTGTCTTTCTGTGTCTTTGTCCCTGACTGTCATTGTGTGTGTTTGCGGTCTGTCTCCCTCTCTCTTTTTCTCTCTTTTCTCCTGCTTCCTCCTCCCATCCTGTTGGCTGCCCCAGTCATCAATCGCCAGAACGGTAATTCCCCCAGCCCACCCCCGTGCTGTGCTGCTGTCACCCACCCCTCCTAACCCCGTCCGCCCCTCCACCTAGGGGCTGAGGATCTGGAACGTGGAGGGGAGGGAGCGACCCTTTGGCAGGTGCGCCCTGCCAGTGCAAAACCTGGAGATCAGGAGTCTGGGGAGCATGATTCAGGTCCCAGATCAGCCACTGAGAATACATGGGCCTGTGAACAAGTCTCTTACCTTCCCTAAGCTTCACTTTCCCCATGTGTGAAGCAGAAGCTAGAGAACACGGCAAAGATCTCTTTCCAGCTGGATATTGTCGGACTTCCAGACCCAGATTCGCAGTCCCGGTGTGGAGTGATCCCCACTTCCACCTACTCTGCTCTCTGCACCCCGACCTCAGATTGGTCGGTCAGCGTTTCCCATCCACCAACCGAATTGGTTGCCTCCGGCATCCACTCTGATTGGTGTGCGCCTGCCTCCTCTGCGCCTGCTCTGGTTGGCCCATTTGCGGTCTAGCCTCCTCCCCTACCGCCCATCATGATTTGCTTCTTTCAGATGCCCATTCTGATTGGCCCTTGTTTACACGCCCCCCCGTGCTACTCCTGGATTGGCTGCTTTCAAGGCATCTGGGCCAATTGGCTGGCTTTCAATCCCCATCCCTTATCCCTCCCAGCCCAATCTTCCCCTGCCCAGAGTCTTTGTGTGAAGGTGACCCAAACCCCCATAATCCATTAACCTCCACGGTCTGAAGGGGGGCTGAGGGCATTACCAGCTGCCTGAATGTCTGCTAGGTCAGCAGACACTCCCGAATGTAACACAAGTGGTGACATCAGAGGGCACTGATGTAGAAAGACACTTGAGGCCCCGGCTTCATGACCCAGGGCCCTTCAGGTCTCCGTCTGCTGATGTCATGGGCTCTGAGATCAAGACCGCCTGGCGTCATGGATGCCCATGGCCCTCACAGTGTCTTTGGAGTGGCAGCTGCTCCTCCCAGCACCCCCATGCTTTGTGCATGCGTGTGCGGTGTGCATGGGCCTTGTGCATGTGTGCGCTGTGTCTTGGCGCATCTGACCCCTCCTGGGCCCTGTCCCCTCCCTTCCACCCAGGAGAGAAGGTCATGGCGGATGATGAATTCACACAAGACCTGTTCCGATTCCTACAATTGCTCTGTGAGGGGCACAATAATGGTGAGGAGGGAGGGGTGTGGGGTGGAGGGGAAGCCAAGGTTTGGGGCTGGTACGGAAGGGTTGCCTGAGTTAGTTTCCAACCCTCCTCCTCCCCCTGTCAATGATGGCCACTCTCCAGCCAGTGTCAATCCACCTAGCTTTCAAAATCTCTCTGGAGGACGGGCGCAGTGACTCAGGCCTATAATCCCAGCACTTTGGGAGGCAAAGGCTCGTGGATCTCCTGAGGTCAGGAGTTCGAGACAAGCCTGGCCAACATGGTGAAACCCCGTCTCTACTAAAAATATAAAAAAAATAGCAGAGCGTGGTGGCACATGCTTGTTATCCCAGCTACTCAGGAGGCTGAGGCAGGAGAATCGCTTGAACCCATGAGATGGAGGTTGCAGTGAGCCAAGATCGCACCATTGCACTCCAGCCTGGGCAACAGCATGAAAGTCCATCTCAAAAAAAAAACCTCTCTGGAATTTCTGGAATCTAGCCACTTTGCTTCCCCTTCATCTCCTCTGGCCAGTCCAATTCCCCAAAAGCAATCTGCCAAAAACCAATTTGGCCAAAAATCAATTTGCCCAAATGGACATTTGTCACATGCCATTTTCCCACAGGCATTCTGCAGTGGCTGCCAAAGTTCAGTACACGTGGTGGATTTCTGTACTTTAGGTCCAGAAAAGACCTAAAGGAAAAAACTGCCTGGCATTTAAAAATAAATCTATTAGAATCACTTGTTTATTTTGCTTATAAAAACTTTGCAGAGGAAAGATCTGTACAAAGGCCTACAGATTCTTTCCTATCTTAAGCAAGAGTTTTGTTTTGTTGTGGTTCAGCCAATTTAACAAGATTGAGGATGACAGCAAATTAATTACACAACATCAATGATGAGAAATACAGTCTCATGCAGCAAACCTAGTTTACAGCTTTACAGAACAGTCAAAATTCTGCACAAAAAACATTCTACGCGATGCCATTTCCTATAACAAACATGTACAGTCTCAAGATTGTGGTTATAACTTTTAGCAGATGATTAGGAAACCGCAGACTACCCGGAAATTAACTTTCATGACAAGAATTGGAGTAATTAGTAATCTAACTTCCATAGAACCTTCACCCACTTGGTTAGTGCTCTTTAAGGTAACTGATTTGTAAATATCTTTAATCTTCATTCTTTTTCTTTCAACGAAGGATAAAGCATGATCCCTTCGTCTTGAATTTTCAAAAGGTCTTGTGTCCACAACCAGTTTTTCAAGGTTTATTAAATACCTTTGTGCCATGGGACTAAGATTTTCTTTTTCTTTTTTTTCTTTTTTTTTTTTTTAGACAGAGTCTCACTCTTGTGGCCCAGACTGGAGGTCAGTGGTGTGATCACAGCTCACTGCAACCTCTGCCTCCCGGGCTCAAGTGATCCACCCCTCAGCCTCCCAAGTATCCAGGACTACAGGCATGCATCACCATGTCTGGCTAAGTTTTTTATTTTTTTGTAGAGATGAGATCTCACTATGTTGCCCAGGGGATCTCGAACTCCTGGATTCAAGCAATCCTCCTGCCTTGGCCTCCTAAAATGCTGGGATTACAGGTGTGAGTCACCACACCCAGCCGAGGCTGAGATTTTCATTCTTTAATTTTAACTAAGATGGAATCGGTCTTTGGGTTTAAAGTAAATTTTATTCCTCGGGAATATGAAGTTTTGAAAATGAGAATGTTGTTATGAGAGGGATTGCTGTCTCCCAACATATTTGCAACCCAGTCCTCTGCCTAAATTCATGGCCTAATCAAATAGATATTTGAAATATCTTTCAAATCTCAGACCCCTTGCATGTCTTGAGGAGTCAGTGCTATTCAAAGCAGACAAAAGGTTTGTCTCTCACTTATTTGCACATGTCTATAACAGGTGTTGTCAGTTGCCAGAATTTTTTTTACAGGAGCTGTGTATCTTTTATTTTTGCATATAGTCCAATTTAAATTAACACAATTTAATTTAACAATTTAAATTAACACAAATAAAGGAGTTAGAAAGCAGGGTTGAGGCTGGGCGCGGTGGCTCATGCTTGTAATGCCAGCACTTTGGGAGGCCGAGGCGGGCGGATCACGAGGTCAGGAGATCGAGACCACGGTGAAACCCCGTCTCTACTAAAAATACAAAAAAAAATTAGCCGGGCGTGGTGGCGGGCGCCTGTAGTCCCAGCTACTCGGAGAGGCTGAGGCAGGAGAATGGCGTGAACCTGGGAGGCGGAGCTTGCAGTGAGCCGAGATTATGCCACTGCACTCCAGCCTGGGAGACAGAGCAAGACTCCGTCTCAAAAAAAAAAAAAAAAAAAAAAAAAAGCAGGGTTGAGGGGAAAGCCTGTACCTTTGCTTACAAAATTTTGAATATTTGAGTATGCTTTGTCTATATCATGAAACTAGGCGAAATGGGCCTTCTGTTTAGCCAACCTGATAGAGCAATTGTGAACTGACTGTAAAAAAGTTAGGGGGAAAGAAAAACTGAGGGCGAAAATACTTTGAGGGGCTGTTAAAACCTTCCCGTGCAACATGATGTTGCTATAAACATTTGAAAGGACTTGGCTGTACACTGTGGCTCATGCCTGTAATCCCAGCACTTTAGGAGGCTGAGGCAGGAGGATCACTTGAGCCCAGGAGTTCAAGACAAGCCTGGGCAACATAGGGAGACCCTGTCTCTACAAAAAAAAAAAATCATATACTACAGTATAATAAACCTCCAATCATATACTACAGTATAATAAACCTCCAATCATATACTGCAGTATAATAAACCTCCAACTACCCATCACTCAGCTTTAACAGTTTGCTCTCACAGAACAATGTTTTTTAAATAGTGGGAACCAACCCATCAGACAGACATTCATGAATTAGTTTCACTCAGAGGTTCTCATCGTACTTGTACACTGGCATGCCTGGGGAGCTTTAAAAGAGACTTAAGCCCAGGTTTTGCCTCTACAGGTTCTAATTTAATTGATCTGGGGTTGGGCCTGGGCACTGGGATTTTTAAAAGCCTCCTGGTTGTTCTGATGTGCAGCCAAGGTTGAGAGGATGAGAAGCACACATTTCTTCTTTTGTAGTTAACTAGAGCAGTATAGGACAGAAAAGAATAGAATGCATGGCACAGAGTAAGGCAATGTGAAACTTCTCTTTCGGGAATAGGTGAATGTAATTTCAGATTGAACACATGTATCAGGTCTCAATGTAAAAAGGATTTCCTTGGCCAGGTGTGGTGGCTTATGCCTGTAATCCCAGCACTTTGGGAGGCTGTGGCAGGTGGATCACAAGGTCAGGAGTTGGAGACCAGCCTATCCAATATGGTGAAACCCTGTCTCTACTAAAAATACAAAAAAAATTAACCGGGCGTGGTGGCGCATGCCTGTAATCCTAGCTACTCAGGAGGCTGAAGCAGGAGAATTGCTTGAACCTGGGAGGTAGAGGTTGCAGTGAACTGAGATCATGCCACTGCACTCCAGCCTGGGCGACAGAGCAAGACTCCATCTCAAAAAAAAAAGGATTTCCTACCATAGATTGCAGTCAGAAAAGATTTAAAAATTACTGCACAAGAATATAAACTTTACAAGGGCAGGGGCTGGACATACGGCTCATGTCTGTAATCCCAGCACTATGGGAGGTCAAGGTGGGAGGGTTGCTTGAGGCCAGGAGTTCGAGACCAGCCTGGGCTGGTCTCAACAAAAAAATTAAAAATTGGCCGGATGTGGTGGCTCACACTTATCGTTCCAGCTACCCGGGAGGCTGAGGTGGGAGGATCACTTGAACCCAGGAGGTCAAGGCTGCAGTGAGCTATGATCATGCCACAGTACTCCAACCTGGGCAACAGAGGGAGACCTTGTCAAAAAAAATAAAAATCCCCCCCAAGGCCAGGGACTGTGTTTTTTTTACTACTGTATCCCCAGAGCCTAGAATACTGCATGACACATAGTAAGAACGCAACAAATTTGTTGTAGCAAAGAGGATGTGACAATCTTAATCTTGTGAGGATGTAGTATACACTCAATAAAATATGTTGAATAAATGAACAAGTGACCAATCCATATGTTCCCTGGCCTTTAGTAGGTGCTCAATAAATATTTGTTGGATAAATGCATGAATATCCCCAGCACATAGTAGGAATTCGATAAAATTGTTTGGAAACTAATGAAGGACTGAATCTATTTTTCCCTGCTACATAGTTGGTGCTCAATATACATATTTGTTGGAAAAAACTGAATGAATAAATGACCACCACATTTGACACATAGTAAGCCCTTAATAATATTTATATTATATTTTATTTTTTATATTTATTTTTTGAGACGGAGTTTCACTCTTGTTGCCCAAGCTGGAGTGCAGTGGCATGATCTAGGCTCACTGCAACCTCTGCCTCCTGGGTTCAAGCAATTCTCCTGCCTCAGCCTCCCAGGTAGCTGGGATTACAGGCACATGCCACCACACCTGGCTAATTTTGTATTTTTTTTTTAGTAGAGACGGGATTTCACTATGGTGGCCAGGCTGGTCTCAAACTCCTGACCTCGAGTGATCCACCCACCTGGGCCTCCCAAAGTGCTGGGATTACAGGCGTGAGCCACTGCTCCTGGCCTATTTTTAAATTATTTATTTATTGTTTATTTATTTATTTATTTATTTTTGAGACGGGTTTTCGATCTTGTTGCCCAGGCTGGACTGCAATGGCAAGATCTCCGCTCACTGCAACCTCTGCCTCTGGGGTTGAAGCGATTTTCCTGCCTCAGCCTCCCAAGTAGTTGGGATTACAGGCGCCCACCACCACACCCAGCTAATTTTTGTATTTTTAGTAGAGACGGAGTTTCACCATGTTGGTCAGGCTGGTCTCAAACTCCTGACCTCAGGTGATCTGCCTGCCTCGGCTTCCCAAAGTGCTGGGATTACAGGCATGAGCCACCCGGCCAGTATTTTTAGATAAATGAATAAATGATCATCCATCTTTCTCTGTCATATAGTAAGTACTTGATAGTTACTACATAAATTGATGATGATATGCCTTCTGTCATACAATAGGCACTCGACACATGCGTATTGCATAAATGAATAAATGACCCACTGTTCATCTCCCCTAGCACATGGGAGGTGCTGGATAAATGACTTTTCATCTCCCCAGATTTCCAGAACTACCTACGGACACAGACAGGGAACACGACCACTATTAACATCATCATTTGCACTGTGGACTACCTCCTGCGGCTGCAGGTGAGGACGTGAGACGGTTCAGGTGTGACTTGGGTAGGAGGCTGCAGGGCCATGATCGGCCCCAGCACCCCCTCACACCCTGCCCGCCCCCACCAGGAATCCATCAGCGACTTCTACTGGTACTACTCGGGCAAGGATGTCATTGAAGAGCAGGGCAAGAGGAACTTCTCCAAAGCCATGTCGGTGGCTAAGCAGGTGTTCAACAGCCTCACTGAGTACATCCAGGTAGGGCGCTCCCCCTGGGGCGGGAGTGGGAAGGGAGGGGGTCCCGCATCGCGATCCCTGATCCCTTCTCGGGGATTCCCTTCCCGCTCACACGGCGCTCTGCCTCCCAGGGTCCCTGCACCGGGAACCAGCAGAGCCTGGCGCACAGCCGCCTATGGGACGCAGTGGTGGGGTTCCTGCACGTGTTCGCCCACATGATGATGAAGCTCGCTCAGGTTCGAGCCCCTCTGGTCTCCATCCACCTGCTTCCGGGCGTCCCCTAAGTGGTCCATTTCCAAGTCTTGCCCCATTGATCAGTTTGTCACCCAAGTGCTCCCGGCATGTTCCTGACTGGTTCCCTCTCTGGCCAAATCCATCCTCTTTCTGGATTGGCTCTCCGCATGACCCCGCCTCCTCCTCTGCCCCTCCTGCTTCACCAATCAGCTGGTTTTCCATCCACGCTTCCATTGGTCTGATGTGTTGGCCCCACCCCAATGGCCAGAGCTCCTCTATGATTGGTTGCTGTTTTTCTCTCTGATGAGGTCATCTCAGATGTGGACAGTCCTTGGGCTAGGATGGGGCTGGTTTCTAGATTAGAGCCTGGGGCTGAGGAAATGTTTTGCTTCTTTATCTTGCTTGCGGCAGATGACACCCATATCAGGCATTCATGATGTAAGGTCCCTGTTGAGCACCATCTCCCATTTCCATAATCCTTGTGTTCCTCTTTCCCTCACCCCTTTGCAGCCTTGCCAATGTCTCACGAACACTTAATCCATTTGTTCTGCTTCTGTCTGGTAACTATATTCAAGGCTGCCATATACTGTTCCGCAGGTTGTGCACTGCACAAAGGCATGACCTCTGAAGGCATTCACATCCTACACATAATGGTATATTTATTACAATAGGTTAGTTTTCCAGCAGATGGCAGTAAAGCATCCAGCATGTCATAACTTCCCTACAGGAAGTGTTTTAGGGGGCGCCTTTTTTTCTAATTTGCTCAAAGGTGCCCCAGGGGCTGGCAGAAACCCTAATTCGTTGTCATCTGACTTTTTAAAAGGAGTTAAACTTAGGATGCAATTCCTCCGTGTCACAGCAGCTGAAGTTGTGCTGTTGGTATCATCCTAAAATTCTAGAGAATGTTGGTATCATCATGTAGAATTCCAAATCCTGCAGGACCAATTCATCCGCCACCATCTAGTCTAGGTTGCAAAAGCTAGAAATCCAGTGCAAAGTGGTGGCTTAAGAAAAATAAAGAATTTATCAGTTCATATTACAGATCCAGGGCTTAGAGTGATGTCAGCAGAACTGTCTCCTCTTTGACTGCATTTGCAAGCAGGCTTTTCTCCTGGGCTGGAAAAAATGGTGCCTCAGGCTCCTATCCACCCTACTTCTTAACAGCCCCAGAGGGAAGAGATCTCCTCTTTCCTGAAAGCTCCAAGAAAAAAAAAAAAAACCTGAGATTCTCTCTGACTAGCCTATTGAGTCACATGTCCATCCCTGAACCAATCATCATAGGCTTAGGAAAGAAAGCCCTGACTGGCCAGGCCTGGTCATATACCCACCTATAGAACCAGGAGGTAGGGTTAGCCCCATATGCTCTGACTGTGGGATGGGGGACACCGCAGGTGAAAATTGAGGAATTGTAAAGAGAGGAGGGGGACTGAATCATGGGTAGGTGCAAACCACAAGCACCCACCCACTGTAAGATCTTGAGATTAGGAGTGTCGGGACCTTAGACCCAGAATGCAGAGCTTTGGAACTGTGGAAATACATTAGGATTGGAATCAACAACTGGTAGAACTAGCATGGGAGCCAAAGACCCTTACATCCCCTTTATCTGGTATCGTCTCCTCCCTTCTCCATTTTATTTGATGCAACCATATGAAATTATCACTTTGGACCTGGCATGGTGGCTCATGCCTGTAATCCCAGCACTCTGGGAGGCCAAGGTGGGCGGATCACCTGAGGTCAGGAGTTCGAGACCAGCCTCACCAACATGGAGAAACCTCATCTCTGTTAAAAATAAAAAATTAGCCCGGTATGGTGGCGCATGCCTGTAATCCCAGCTACTCGGGAGACTGAGGCAGGGGAATTGCTTGAACCTGGGAGGCAGAGGTTGCGGTGAGCCGAGACTGCACCATTACATTCCAGCCTGGGCAACAAGAGCAAAACTCTGTCTCAAAAAGAAAGAAATTACCACTTTGTGAGCCAAAAGTGATCACATATTGGCAATTTTATGTGACTCAACCTAACATAAATAGGGGCCATAAGGCAAAACTTTGTGTTGGAGGTTTCTATGGGCCCTACACTGTGGCCCTATGCTCCCCGCAGATGGCTTGCCAGAAAGCACGTGGCTGTCTCTGCAGCCTTCCTCCTGAACCCAGAGTCCCACTCTTGCCATCACACATTATCTTCAACATACATCTGTTAAGCCCACTGTAGGCCGGGCACAGTGCTGGGCTCACATCCCTTCCTAGACCTGGGTCTCTGTCCCCAGTGTTTGTCTCTGTCTGTCTCTGTCTCTCTCTGCCGCAAATGTCTGCCCTGCAAGCCTCCCAGTCCTCCTTGTCTGCCAGCCTTCCCACTACCCATCACCTATCGGGCCCTTCCCCCAAGTGCCAACCCCACCCCCACAATCTTGTCTCTCTGCCCCTTTCCCTGCTTCCGAGGAACATGTCTGGACTCGGGTCCCCTCGGAGGTAAGAGGGGAGAAAACAGGGGTTTAGGCCCTGCTGGGTAGGTGACGAGGGGGAGAAGCAACAGAGGTGGGGGAGGTGTCTGCAGAGACCAGCCCTCACCGAGCTGGGATGTGGGGTCTCTAGGACTCAAGCCAGATCGAGCTGCTGAAGGAGCTGCTGGATCTGCAGAAGGACATGGTGGTGATGTTGCTGTCGCTGTTAGAAGGTAAACACCCAGGAGTGAGGGTGAGGGGACAGTAAAGAGGTTCAGAGAAGCCTCCCTTTAAACATCAAGATTTCCAGCTTTTCTTGAAAAACTGTAAGCTTCAGTTTTTCTGTAAGCTTTCAGTTTTTCTCACATGGCAAAACTTAGCTGGATTAGATGAAGTAACTTAATTATATCAATGTTAGATCTCTAGATGTTCACGATAGCGTGGTGATTATATTAAACAATGTCCTTGTCTTTTAGGATATAGACACCTAAATGTTTAAGGGTAAAAGGACCACATGTCTGCAATTTACTCTCAAATTGTTCAGAAAAAAAATATACAGAGAGAAAGAGAATTTTTTTTTTTTTGAGACGGAGTCTCGCTCTGTCACCCAGGCTGGAGTGCAGTGGTGCAATCTCGGCTCATTGCAAGCTCCGCCTCCCAGGTTCACGCCATTCTCCTGCCTCAGCCTCCCGAGTAGCTGGGACTACAGGCGCCCACCACCACACCCGGCTAATTTTTTGTATTTTTAGTAGAGACGGGGTTTCACTGTGTTAGCCAGGGTGGTCTCGATCTCCTGACCTCGTGATCCACCCGCCTCAGCCTCCCAAAGTGCTGAGATTACAGGCATGAGCCACTGCGCCCGGCTGAGAAAGAGAATTATAAGACAAATGTGATGCAGGGTGCGGCACGTACCTGTAATCCCAGCACTTTGGGAGGCCGAGGCCAGAGGATCGCTTGAGCCCAACAGTTTGAGACCAGCCTGGGCAACATGGTGAGACCCTGTCTCTACAAAAAATACAAAAATTAGCCTAGTGTGATGGTGTGTGCCAGCTACTCGGGAGGCTGAGGTGAGAGGATCACCAGAGCCCGAGAGGTCCAGGCTGCAGTGAGCTGTGATCACACCACTGCCCTCCAGCCTGGGTGACAGAGCAAGACCCTGTCTCAAAAAAACAAACCCCAAAAACAAACCAAATGTGGCAAAAGATAAACAATTGATGAATGTGGATATCTGAGGATCCTTTACACTATTCTTGCAGCTTTTATATAAATGTGAAATTACAATAAATTTTTTTTTTTTGAGATGGAGTCTCGCTCTGTTGCCCAGGCTGGAGAGCAGTGGCATGATCTCGGCTCACTTCACGCTCTGCCTCCCACATTCAAGCGATTCTCCTGCCTCAGCCTCCTGAGTAGCTGGGATTACAGGCACGTGACACCACGTCTGGCTAATTTTTGTATTTTTAGTAGAGACGGGGATTTCACCATGTTGGTCAGGCTGGTCTCAAACTCCTGACCTCGTGATCCACCTGCCTTGGCCTCCCAAAGTGCTGGGATTACAGACGTGAGCCAGTGCGCCCAACCTACATTAAAATTTAAAAAATACAAAAATAAACTGGAGCCAAGCTTCAGCTGCTGCCTTTAGAGGGAGTGTGGGATCGCAGTTTGCCAATCTCCACCTCTCCTTGCTGCTTACCACTGGCTAGTCTCAGTCTTCTGTGGACCCTCCTGACTGTGTGGACTCGTGGAAGTTTTAGCTGTGTAAGCCCTGAGATCATGCAGCTCTGAGTTCAAATCCATTCTCCCCATTTTACTGGCTATGTAACTTTGAGTGCATGACTTTCTCTATGTCTCAGTTTCTTCCTAAAAATAGAGTCACACATTTCCCTTTTTGTGTGATTGTGCCAGGGTAGCATTTGGCACCTACTTTTAGCATACGTCATCGTTATCTTTTTTTTTTTTTTTTTTTTTTTTTTTTGAGACAGAGTCTCACTCCATCACCCAGGCTGGAGTGCAGTGGCACGATTTCGGCTCTGCAACCTCCGCCTCCCAGGTTCAAGCAATTCTCATGCCTCAGCCTCCCAAGTAGCTGGAATTACAAGCACCTGCCACCACGCCGAGCTGATTTTGTATTTTTAGTAGAGATGGGGTTTCACCATGTTGGCCAGGCTGGTCTCAAACTCCTGGCCTCAAGTGATCCACCCACCTCGGTCTCCCAAAGTGCTGGGATTACAGGCATGAGCCACCACCCCCGACCTGACATCATTAGCTTTATTGGGGGAGGTGGGCAAAGGCAGGATCAGCCAGGTTGGCACAGGAGGCTGACGCAGGTCAGGAAGGGACCTGTGGTGGGGAGGCTGTGGCTGGCCAGAAATACTCCAGCAGCGTGGTGGCTCCTGGGCTGGAAAGAGAGGCAAGCCTGGTGGAGCCCCAGAAGGGAGTGTTCACTGGCCACACTGACGTCGGGGCTGCCTGCAGGGAACGTGGTGAACGGCATGATCGCCCGGCAGATGGTGGACATGCTCGTGGAATCCTCGTCCAATGTGGAGATGATCCTCAAGTTCTTCGACATGTTCCTGAAACTCAAGGACATTGTGGGCTCTGAAGCTTTCCAGGACTACGTAACGGATCCCCGTGGCCTCATCTCCAAGAAGGACTTCCAGAAGGTGGGTTCGGGCCCAGGACTTGCGTGGGGTTGCCAAGGGCCAGCCATACCCTTCTGGCTGCCTGCCTCAGGCAAGAGACATCTCTGCAAGCCTCACTTTCCTTATTTGTAAAATGAGGATAAAACAGTCCTTGGGTTATATGTATTCTGTTTTATTCTAATTTAGAGACAAGGTCTTTCTCTGTTGCCTAGGCTGGAGTGCAGTGGCGTGATCATAGCTCACTGCAACCTTGACCTCCTGGGCTTAAGCAATTCTCCCGCCTCAGCCTCCTGAGTAGTTGAGACTACAGGTGTGTGACATCATGCCTGGCTAATTTTTAAGTTTATTTTTTGTAGAGATGTGGTCTCACTACATTGCCCAGGCTCCTCTTGAACTCTTGGGCTCCAACAATTCTCCTACTTCGGCCTCCCAAAGTGCTGGGATTATAGGCATGAGCCACCTCACTCAGCCCCTTGGGTTATTTTGAGGATGAAATGCATTAACACAAATGAGAACCGTTATTGCTGTTATCTTTATTGATAGTCATAACATTATCATTATTGTGAATAGACATCAGTTATTCCATCGATAAACATTTGCTGACTTTCTTCTCTGTGTGGGGCCTGTGATGACGCTATCAACGCATCAATGACCAAGATAGACTCAGCCCGTGCTTTCATGGGTTTATAGTCTAATGGGGGAGGCAGTCACTAACTAGACCATTCCAAGTCTAAATAATGAGGCTGCTAGGAGGGAAGTGCTGGAACATCCTTATTCAGGAACCCACTCCTCCTCCTCTAGCCACCTCTCCCATCCTAACTCTCCATCTTTTCTTCTGAACCTCAGTTTCCTCCTCTGTAAAATGGGGATAGGATAATCACATTAACCACTAACTATTGGCAGGGTGCAGTGGTTCATGCCTATAATCCCAGCAATTTGGGAGGCCGAGGTGGGAGGATCACTTGAGCCCCAGAGTTCGAGATCAGCCTGGGCGACCTAGTGAAACCCTGTATCTATAAAAATAAAAATAAAACAACTATTAACTATTGTGAGGATGGGCAGTGTGGGCGGTACCTGGAATATGGTGAGTGCTCAAGAGATGTTAGCTACTATTACTACTCCCTGATCTTCATTGTTACCATTTTGTTAACTTTTTATTTTGAAATCACTTCAGATTTCACATAAATTCTGAATCCCTTCACCCAATTCGCCAGATTTTCCGGATTACTCATCATGATTCCTTTCCTTCTTCCTTTTTTTTTTTTTTTTTTTTTGTGCCCAGGCTGGCGTGCAGTGGCACCATCTCAGCTCAGTGCAGCCTCCACCTCCTGGGTTCATGCGATTCTGCTGCCTCAGCCTCCTGAGTAGCTGGGATTACAGGCACGCACCACCACGTCCGGCTAAATTGTGTGTGTGTGTGTGTGTGTGTGTGTGTGTGTGTGTGTGTGTGTGTTGTGTGTGTGTGTGTGTGTGTGTGTGTGTGTGTGTGTGTGTGTGTGTTATATTTTTAGTAGAGACAGGATTTCACCATGTTGGCCAGGCTGGTCATGAACTCCTGGCCTCAAGTGATCTGCCCGCCTCAGCCTCCCAAAGTGCTGGGATTACAAGCCTGAGCCACCTCGCCGAGCCAATTTCCCTTTACTTTTGAACACTTCAGCGTGTATCTCCTAAGAACAAATTCATTCTCCTACCTAACCACAGGACAATTATGCTAACCAGGAAATTAACACTGGCACAATGCTGCTATCTAATCCTAGACCTTATTCAATTTCTCTTGTTGAAGAAATTTCTTTTGTCAATGTATTTTCTTTGCCAACCCAGAACCAGGGATTGCATCTAGGTATTCTGTCTGTTTTCCTCCTTCAGTCTGGAACTGTGCCTGGGTCTGTCTTTATCTTTCCTGACATGTTTGAAGAACACAGGCAAACTGTTTTGTAAAATGTCGTTCAGTGTGGGTTTGTCTGAGTTTTCATCATTATTAGACTAGGGTTATGCATCATTTGCGGGAATATCAGAGAAGTGATGTGTCCTCAGTGTAATGTATTAGGAGGCACATGTGGTTTCATTCCATTACTGTTTATTTAATTATTTATTTGTTTTTAGAGTCAGAGTCTTGCTCTATTGCCCAGGCTGGAGAGCAAACAATCCTAGCTCACTGCAGCCTTGACCCCCTGGGCTCAGGCGATCCTCCTGCCTCAGCCATCCAAAGTGCTGGGATTACAGGTGTGAGTCACTGCACCTGGCCAATGTCTCTTCCCATTACTGTTGTTAACCTGGATGGCTTAACTCGGTGTTCACCAGGGGCTCCACAATGAAGTTACTGTTATTCCCTTTGGAATCAGTAAGTGTCTTGTGAGGATATACTCTGAGGCTATGTAAATATTCTGCTAACTCTAGGGTCAGCATCCATTGATGATTCTTGCCTGAAACAACTATTCCTCTAGTAGCTGACAAATGGTGGTTTTCTCATTTCGCCGTATGCTTTACCATCACTAGGCACCATTTTACTGTAAGAAAGAGTGTTTCCTTCTTGTCCATTTCATTTTCTCATTCATCCATTCATTTATATCAGTGTGGATTCATGGCTTTTTATTTTTTTGAGACAGAGTTTTGCTCTTGTTGCCCAGGCTGGAGTGCAATGGTGTGATCTTGGCTCACTGCAACCTCCGCCTCCTGGGTTCAGTGATTCTCCTGCCTCAGCCTCCCAAGTTGCTGGGATTACAGGCATGCACCACCACGCCCAGCTAATTTTGTATTTTTAATAGAGACGGGGTTTCACCATGCTGGTCAGGCTGGTCTCGAACTCCCGACCTCAAGTGATGGTCAGGCTGGTTTCAAATTCCCAACCTCAAGTGATCCGCCCGCCTCAGCCTCCCAAAGTGCTGGGATTACAGGCGTGAGCCACTGCATCTGGCCCATGGCTTCTTAGTCTATGGGTTGCAGCCGTGACTGGCCATCTGCACTTAGGTAAGCTCAGGGTTCCCTGAGTTAAAATCAAAGTGCCCCATGCCTTCCAGTTGTCCCCCAAGAGCCTCGCTGTGTCTCTCTGCTTCTCAGCCACACCTTGCAAGAGTCATCTGCCCTTGATCCTCCGTTCTCACCTCCCACTCCTTCCCTGATTCGGGGCCTGCCGGCTTCCATCCCTGTCAGGCTCCTGAAACTCCTCTGACCAAGATCATCAGTGACCTCTTTACCTCTCACTGTCCCCTCTGACTTGTCATCTTGGCAGCCTTTGTCACAGCTGGCCTTTTCCTTTCCTTCCCCAACCCTGAGGGGCAATGCCTGCTTCCCTGAGCCTAAGCCTCACATCCTTGGGACCCTGCCTCCCAGCCGATCCCTCGTAGCCTCTTACCCGTCACTGTGCCTGAGCCCTTCACCTTCATGAAGAGCTCATAGTTACCATATTCTCACTCTGTGCCCTGCGTATAAATGAATTCGCTCATTTAGTCCTTACAGCAACCCTACATGGTAAGGACTGCATTTTTGTTTTGTTTTGCTTCTTTGAGACAGGGTCTTGCTCTATCAGTCAGTCTGGAGTACAGTGGCGTGATCACCACTCACTGTAGCCGCTGCCTCCCAGGCTCAGGTGATCCTCCTACCTTAGCCTCCCAAGTAACTGGGACTCCAGGTGTGTGCCACCACACCTGGCTAATTTTATTTATTTATTTTAGAGATGGGGTTTGACATGTTGCCCTAGCTGGTCTTGAACTCCAGGACTGAAGCAGTCAGCCCACCTCAGGCTCCCAAAGTGCTGGGATTACCAGCATAAGCTACCATGCCCAGCAGGACTGCTTTTTTTTTTTTTTTGAGATGGAGAGGAGTCTCACTCTGTCACCAGGCTGGAGTGCAGTGGTGTGATCTCAGCTCACTGCAAACTCCGCTTCCCAGGTTCAAGCAATTCTCCTGCCTTAGCCTCCCGAGTAGCTGGACTACAGGCATGCGCCACCACGCCCAGCTAATTTTTGTATTTTTAGTAGAGACGGGTTTCACCATGTTGGCCAAGGTGGTCTCGATCTCTTGACCTCGTGATCCACCTGCCTCGGCCTCCCAAAGTGCTGGATTACAGGCGTGAGCCACCATGCCTGGCCAGGATTGCTTTTTATTCCCATTTTATGGATGTGGAAACTGAGGCACAGGGAGATAAACAGACATGCTTAAGGTCACCCAGCTAATAAGTGACAAGGTTAGGGTTAGACCTCAGGCGATCTGGCCCCAGAGTACACTGCCTCCAGATTCATCTGTTAATCTGGTCTAATCGATAGTCAGTGAGCACTTTCTGGGGGCTGGGCCCTGGCTGGGGGTCTCAGCCCTACTCTCGAGCCTGGCAGGTTTAGGGAGAGAGTCTGAGGTGGCTACAACAGAAGCAAAAAGCATTTGCAGGAACTAAGGTACACATGATTCACAACTGAAAATGAGTAATGATCTCTCCTGACTGGGGCTGCACAGATCACAGGGTTTAATGTCACCTACCTGACATTTTACAGCTCAACATCTGTTACACAAAGTTATAATCTGCAACTGGGAAAAGTGTATTCATTTTATTTTTTGAATATATAATTACTCACGATTTTAAAAATCAAAATATAGGCTGGGCACAGTGGCTCACGCCTGTAATCTCAACACTTTGGGAGGCCAAGGCAGGCAGATCACTTAAGGTCAGGAGTTCAAGACCAGCCTGGGCAACATGGCGAACCCCCCCATCTCTACTAAAAATGCAGAAATTAGCCAAGCATGGTGGCAGGTGCCTGTAATCCCGGCTACTCAGGAGGCTAAGGCAGGAGAATCCCTTGAGCCTGGGAGGCAGAGATTCCAGTGAGCTGAGATCGCGCCACTGCACTCCAGCCTGGGTGGCAGAGGGTGACTCTGTATCAAAAAAAAAAAAAAAATCAAAATATAGCCAGGTGCTGTGGCTCACACCAGTAATTCCAGCACTTTAGGAGGCCAAGGCAGGAGGATTGCTTGAGGCCAGGAGTTCAAGACCAGCCTGGACAATACAGAAAGACCCCATTGCTACAAAAAAATATCAAAAAATTAGCTGGATGTGGAGGTGTGCACCTGTAGTCCCAGCTCCTCTGGAGGCTGACTGAGCTGGGAGGATCCTTTGAGCCCAGAAGGTCAAGGCTGCAGTGAGCCATGATTGTGCCACTGCACTCCAGCCTGGGCAACAGAGCACAAGACTTTGTCTCAAAAAAATGTATATCAAAATATAGCAAGGCTTGAAGTGAGAAGTCTTACTCCTGCTCTTTTCCAATCCACTCTTCCCCACATCTACTATGGTAAAGCCCTTTCATTAGTTTCTTTTGTATCCTTCCATCATTTTTTAAATGAAAATACAAACAGGTATTCTTGTTTTTCTCATTTTGTACATAATAGGTATAACATCACTGGTCTGCATTATTTAACAACATATTCTGGAGATATAGGAAGCTTCCTCATTCTTTTTTACAGGTGTCCAATATTCCACACTATGTGTATATTATGGTTTATTTGCTATTCTTCATTGATGAACACTGGCTTTATTCCCAATGTTTTGCTGTACAACCCATGTTGCAGTCAGGGCTGTCATGGACAGTTGCACACATTGTGCACTGCACAAGGGTGTCATTTATACCACAGACATTTTACATTTATACATGTATTACTGCGGAGTTCCAGCAGATGGAGGGAAATGTGCTGAGGAAGGCTGTAGTATTTGGGCCTAAAGCAATGCTGGCTATAACAATTACTCTTGCTACACTTTGAGAGGCTGAGGCAGGTGGATCACCTGAGGTCAGGCGTTCGAGACCAGCCTGGCCAACATAGTGAAACCCCATCTCTACTAAAAATACAAAAAATTAGCAGGCATGGTGGCATGCGCCTGTAATCTGAGCTGCTTGGGAGGCTGAGGCAGGAGAATCACTTGAACCTGGGAGGTAGAGGTTGCAGTGAGCTGAGATTGCACCATTGCACTCCATCCTGGACAACAAAAGTGAAAGTCCATCTCAAAAAACAAACAAACAAAAACAATTACTCTTGTTATACAACATTCTGTAAATCATGTGCGGTTCATCTCAGAGGATAAACTTCCAGAAGTGGGATAGCTGGGTTAAAAGGTAAATGCATTTGTCATTTGGACAGACATTGCCCTCCATTTTTCTTTCTCATTAATATCATATGAGAGTGTGCCTGTCTCCCCACAGCCTCGCCACCAGACCGCACTGTCAAATCTTTGGATTTTTGCCAATCTGATAGGTGAAAAACGGTATTGCAGTGTAGTTTAAATTTTGAATTTTTTTTTTTTTTTTGAGACGGAGTCTTGCTCTGTTGCCTGAAGTGGAGTGCAGTGGTGTAATCTCAGCTCATTGCAACCTCTGCCTCACGGGTTGAAGCGATTCTCATGCCTAAGCCTCCCGTGTAGCTGGGATTACAGGCATGTGCCACCACACCCAGCTAATTTTTTGTATTTTTAGTAGAGACGGGGTTTCACCATGTTGCCCAGGCTGATCTCAAACTCCTGACCTCAAGTGATCCACCTGCCTTGGCCTCCCAAAGTCCAGATGCTTTTTCTGCATTTCCATTCATATGAAAATCTGCATTAAAAAAATGTAGCATTGTGGCTGGGCTCAGTGGCTCACGCCTGTAATCCCAGCACTCTGGGAGGCCGAGGCGGGCAGATCACTTGAGGTCAGGAGTTTGAGACCAGCCTGGCCAACATGGTGAAACCCGTTCCTACTACAAAATACAAAAATTACTTGGGCATGGTGGCATGCGCCTGTAATCCCAGCTACTCGGGAGGCTGAGGCAGAGAATTGCTTGAACCTGGGAGGTGGAGGTTGCAGTGAGCCGAGATTGTGCCACTGCCCTCCTGCCTGGGCAACAGAACAAGACTCCGTCTCAAAAGAAAAAAAAAATAAGTAGCATTGTTCTATAATTTCCCAAGTTCTTCATGGTTGCCAGAGTTCTTGACAGTTTAAAAATCACATCTTCATTGATGAAGTACTTTGTAGATTTCAAAACATCTACTATAGCTTGGAAGGCCCTTTCTGGTGTTTGAAATCACATTTTATTTATTTATTTAAATGTTTAATTATATTAACAGAGATGAGGTCTCCCTATGTTGCCCAGGCTGGTCTTGAACTGCTGGGTCAAGGGATCCTCCTGCCTCAGCCTCCCAAAGCGCTGGGATTACAGGAATGAGTCACCTCACCCAACAGAAACCACATTTTGGTTACTGATTTATTCCTAGTCAGTAAACAGTCTTGAGGTTATCTTCATTGTTTTCCTATCTGCAAATTTTATTTGTCTCTTAATTAAAACACTTCCTTTTTAAAGTGTCTTTATTGAAATAGAATGTACATACCATAAAATCCACCCATTTAAAATGTACAGTTCAGTGGTTTATAGCATGTTCACAGAATTATGAAGCCATCCCTGCAATCTAATTTTAGAACATTTTAATCATCCTTTGAAAACGAACCCCATACCCGTTAGCAGTCATTTACCACTTACCCCACCCCAGCCCCCGGTAACCACTGATCTTTCTGC
Source organism: Hylobates moloch (assembly GCF_009828535.3). Classification (NCBI taxonomy): domain Eukaryota; kingdom Metazoa; phylum Chordata; class Mammalia; order Primates; family Hylobatidae; genus Hylobates; species Hylobates moloch. The sequence goes on along the minus strand of NW_026652288.1, from coordinate 38,575,939 downwards.
CTCTATAGATTTGCCTATTCTGAACACTGCATATAAATGGTATCATAGAATATATATGGTCTTGGCCAGACACGGTGGCTCACGCCTGTAATCCCAGTACTTTGGGAGGTCCAAGAGAGTGGATTGCTTGAGCCCAGGTGTTTGAGAAGAGCCTGGGCAACATGGCGAAACCCCGTCTCTACTAAAAATACAAAAAATTAGCTGAGTGTGGTGGCACATGCCTGTAGTCCTAGCTCCTTGCGAGGCTGAGGTGGGAGGACCGAGAAGTTGAGGTTGCAGTGAGTCCTGAACACACCACTGCACTCCACTCCAGCCTGAGCAACAGAGTGAGACCCTGCCTCAAAAAAAAAAAAAAAAAAAAATGCATGTTTGTATGCGTGCGCGCGTGTGTGTGTATGTGTGTGTGGCCTTAAAAGACGTTCCTTTTAACAAACCACAATGTCATCATCACTCCTAACCAAAAATAAAACAGTACAAATAAAAAAGTAGTCACAGTCCTTTAAATCATCAAATATCTAGTGAGTGTGCAGATTTCCAAATCTCATAACTTTCATGTAACTATCAGGATTTTTTGTAGCTTTAAATCAGAATCCAAACAAGGGCCACCCATTGCAATTGGCTGATACTTTCTAAAATCATCTTTCATCTCTTGCTTCTCCCCTATTATCTTTTCTTTTTCCTTGCAATTTATCTCCTGGAGATCCAGTCCTGCAGATCTTTACTGTCCAACAGAAATACATTATGAGCAGTATGTGTATTTTGAAATTTTCTTCCTTTTTTTGAGACAATGTCTCACTCTGTTGTCTAGGCTGGAGTGCAGTGGGGCGATCTCAGCTCACTGTAACCTCCACCTGTCAGGTTCAAGTGATTCTCCTGCCTCAGCCTCCTGAGTAGCTGGGATTACAGGCATGTGCCACCACACCTGGCTAATTTTTGTATTTTTAGTAGAGACAAGGTTTCGCCATGTTGGCCAGGGTAGTCTCAAACTCCTGGCCTAAAGTGATCTGCCCTCCTCAGCCTCCAAAAGTGCTGGGATTACAGGCGTGAGTCACCATAATTTTAAATTTTCTAATAGCCATGTTTTTTAAAAAGTAAAAAGAGGACCAGGCATGGTGGCTTGGGCCTATAATCCCAGCATTTGGGAGGCCAAAGCAGGAGGATCACTTGAGGCCAGGAGTTTGAGCCAGCCTGGGTAACATAGCAAAACCCTGTCTCTATAAAAACTTTAAAAAATAACCAGGTGTAGTAGTACATATCTGTAGTCCCAGTTACTGGGGAGGCTGAGGCAAGAGGATCTCTTGAACCTCGGAGGTTAATGCTGCAGTGAGCCATGTTCATGGCACTGTACTTCAACCTGGGCAACAGAGCAAGACCCTGTTAAAAAAAAAAGTAAGATGAAACACTACACATAATCTAGTACACTCAGGATATTATTTCAACATGGAATCAATCCTGTTTATTTATTTACAAAGACGGGGTCTTGCCATGTTGCCCAGGCTGGTCTTAAACTCCTGTGCTCAAGCAATCCACCCTCCTCAGCCAGCCAAGGTGCTGGGATTACAGGCAAGAGCCACCGTGCCTGGCCATAATCAATCTAAAAAATGATTAGCTTGACATTTTTCATTCTTTTTTCACACTAAGTCTATCAATGGATAGCGCTGTCCTAGTTGTAGAGTTTCCCATAGTCTGGACCTGACCGATGCATCTTTGTGGTGTCATTTCATGTGTTCCTGTGTCCCCTGGGTTTCCTCCAAAGTGGGACTTAGCCGAAGTTTGAGCAGATTCAGATTTGGGTGTAAGGAGTTTTTTAGCCAGAACCTTCCTATGTGGGGCTGCTGCGTACCTCCACCAGGAGGCACCTCCTTTCCAGATGCCAGCAGCTGTTTCTGCTCAACACTCAGACACATTCATTCATTAGAGATTGCAAAATGGCGATAGTCTCATTTCTTTTTTTTTTTTTTTTTTGTGATGGACAGAGTCTCGTTCTGTCACCCAGGCTGGAGTGCAGTGGCATGCTCTTGGCTCACTGCAACCTCCACCCCCCAAGTTTAAGTGATTGTCCTGCCTCAGCCTCCCAAATAGCTGGGATTACAGGCACCCACCATCACCCTGGCTAATTTTTGTATTTTTACTAGAGATAGGGTTTCACCATGTTGGCCAGGCTGGTCTTGAACTCCTGGCCTCAAGTGATCCATCTGCCTCAGCCTCCCAAAGTGCTGGGATTATAGGCATGAGTCACGGCGCCCAGCCTCTTAGTTTTCATGATGCTTCCTTCACTTGACAAATGAGTATGAGTGCCTACTGTGTGTCAGGCACTGCCCTAGTCTTGAAGGTACAGCAGTGAATAAAACAGAGAGCCCACTGTGGGGGCCGATAGTCCAGTGGGAAGGGGCAGATGCAAATAACGAAATACACAAAGTAATTGCAGGTTATAATCTGTGGTCTGAAGGGCGTCGGAGTGAGCAGGGTGTGGTAAGCCCTATAAACTGGCTGGTGGAGGAAGGCCTTCTGCAGGAGGGGACAGCAAAGCTGAGAGTTGAAAGGTACCATATGAATCAGCGAGGCTGTGGTGTCCCAGGCAAAGGGGACAGTAAATGGAAAGGCTGAAAGATGGGAACAAGAGGGACAGAGAGCACCCTGGGCAACATGGTGAAACCCTGTCCCTACAAAAAATACAAAAATTAGCCAGGCGTGGTGGCCTATGCCTGAAGTCCCAGCTACTTGGGAGGCTGAGGCAAGAGAATCACTTGAACCCAGGACGGGGAGGTTGCTGTGAGCCAAGATCACGCCATTGCACTCCAGCCTGGGTGACAAGAGCGAAATTCTGTCTCAAAAAAAAAAGAAATAAAAATACAAAAATTAGCTAGGCATGGTGGTACACGCCTGTATTCCCAGCTACTCGGGAGGCTGAGGCAGGAGAATCGCTTGAATCCGGGAGGCGGAGGTTGCAGTGAGCTGAGATTGCACCACTGCACTCCAGCATGAGCAACAGAGTGAGACTCTCTCAAAAATAAAATAAAAAAATAAAATATAAAATAAAATACTAGCCAGGCACGATGACTCATGCCTGTAATCTCGGCACTTTGGGAGGCTGAGGTGGGAGGATCGCTTGAGCCCAGGAGTTCAAGACCAGCCTAGAAAACATAATGAGACTTTGTCTCTACAAAAAAACTGTTTAAAAAATTAGCTGGGTATGGTGGTGCATGCCTGTGGTCCCAACTTGGAAGGCTAAGACGGGAGGATCACTTGAGCCCAGGAGGTCGAGGCTATGGCAAGCCATGATCACTCCATTATTCTCCAGCCTAGGTAGTAGAGATAGACTTTGTCTCAAAAAATTAATAATAAAGTAAAACAACTAAAAGACTGTAAGTAGACTGTAACACAAACAAAGGATAAATGTCGGAGGGAATGGATACCCCATTAACCCTGATGTGAGTACGTATTGCATGCCTATATCAAAATAGTTCATCTACCCCATAAATATATACAACTACTATGTACCCACAAAAATGAAAAATAAAAAGGCCTGGCTCATGCCTGTAATCCCAACACTTTGGGAGGCCAAGGTGGGCAGATCACTTGAGATCAGGAATTCAAGACCAGCCTGGCCAACATGGCGAAACCCCATCTCTACCAAAAATACAAAAATTAGCTTGGCATGGTAGCACATGCCCGTAATCTCAGCTACTCAGAAGACTGAGGCAGGAGAACTGCTTGAACCCTGGAGGCAGAGGTTTCAGTGAGCCAAGATCACGCCACTGCACTCCAGCCTGGGTGACAGAGCAAGACTCTGTCTCAAAAAATAAAAATAAAAATAATTTTTTTTTTTTAAATAGGCCAGGTGTGGTGGCTTGCGCCTGTAATCCCAGCACTTTGGGAGGCCCAGACGGGCAGATCACCTGACGTCAGGAGTTCGAGGCCAGCCTGGCCAACATGGCAAAACCCTGTCTCTACTAAAAATACAGAATTAGCCAGTGTGGTGGCACACGCCTGTAGTCCCAGCTACTCAGGAGGCTGAGACAGGAGAATCACTTGAACCCAGGAGGTGGAGGCTGCAGTGAGCCAAGATCATGCCACTGCACTCTAGCCTGGGCAAGACAGAGCAAGACTCTGTCTCAATAAGTAAGTAAGTAAATAAATAAATAAATAAATAAAGGGATGGGCAATGAATGATGACAAAGAGAGATCAGCAAATCACAAGAGCAGAGTCTAGGAGTGAATGGAGGTGATAGTGTCCCAGGCCCCTGTGGAGAAGTGGGCTTCTTTTTTTTTTTTTTTTGAGACAGGGTCTTGCTCTTATTGCCCAGGCTAGGTGCAATGGCACAATCTTGGCTCACTGCAACATCCGCCTCCCAGGTTCACGCCATTCTCCTGCCTCAGCCTCCCAAGTAGCTGGGATTACCGGCATGCACCACCATGCCTAACTAATTTTTGTATTTTTAGTAGAGACGGGGTTTCACCATGTTGTCCAGGCTGGTCTCAAACTCCTGACCTCAGGTGATCCACCCGCCTCGGCCTCCCAAAGACCTGGGATTACAGGCATGAGCCACCACGCCTGGCCAGAGGTGGATTTCTGAGACAGTGTCACACTGCTCATGATAGAGGGGAGGCAGGCAGACGAGGTGAAGGCAGGTGAGGGGTTCCGGTGTGATTATGTCTCCATGCTCTGTGGTTTCTAGAGCCCTTCATGATTTGCAAAGCATGTTACTCATTTAGAAAGCATTTTGCAAAGTTCTGGGGTTTTTACAAAGCACTTTTGAGAGCCAGAAAATTTTGCTTCTGTTCATACCCCAGAGCAACATTTCTCACACTGCATATTGCTACCCATCTGTAGGTAATGAAATTAATTTAGCAATGCATAACTCGTGACCAGCATCTTTAGAAATAAAATAGAACACTGCAGAGTGTGCTACACAGCAAAGGTCAGAATTGTGTCATGAAACTTTTTTTTTTTTTTTGAGTCACATTGTAAAATGTATTCTTACGGTGAGTGCGGTCAAGAACATTTTATGCTGCTCTGGAGAACCTCCTGCAAAAATGCATGGGCAATCAGCACAAGAATGTTCAAGAAAAGTGTTGTCTGTAAAAAAATCTTGGGTGAACTTGGTGATTTATGCTTGTAATCTCAACACTTTGGGAGGTGGAGGAGGGCAAATCACCTGAGTTCAGGAGTTTGGGACAAGCCTGGGCAACATGGCAAAACCCCATCCACAAAAAAATACAAAAATTCACCAGGCGCAGTGGCATGCACCTGTAGTCCTAGCTACTCAGGAGGCTGAAGCACGAGACTCATTTGACCCTGGGAGGTGGAGGCTGCAATGAGCTGAGATCGCGCCACTGCACCACTCCAGCCTGGGTGAAAGAGTGAGACCCTGTCTCAGGGAAAAAAAAAAAAAAAAAAAAAAAAATCTGGAAGCAACCTACATTTCCATTAGCAGGATAACAGAAAAAGAGTGTTATGGCTGGGTGCAGTGGCTCACACCTGTCACCCCTGCACTTTGGGAGGCCGAGGTGGGTGGATCACCTGAGGACAGGAGTTCAAGACCAGCCTGGCCAACATGATGAAACCCTATCTCACTAAAAATACAAAAAATTAGCCAAGTGTGGTGGTGGGCACCTGTAATCCCACCTACTCAGGAGGCTGAGGCAGGAGAATCACTTGACCCTGGGAGGTGGAGGTTGCAGTGAGCTGAGATCACGCCACTGCACTCCAGCCTGGGCGACAAGAGCGAAACTCCGCCTCAAAAAAAAAAAAAAAGAAAAAAGAAAAAAAAGCAACTTTCAGCTGAGGTGGGAGGATCCCTTGAGCCCAGGAGTTTGAGACCAGGCTTGGCTACATAGGGAGATCTTATCTCTACAAAAAAAAATAAAATTAAAATTAGCCAGGTGTAGCGGTGTGTGCCTGTAGTCCCAGCTGCTCTGGAGGCTGGGTACTTGAGCCTGGGGGTGGGGATGGGGACGAGAGGGGATGTGTTGAGGCTGTGGTGAGCTGTGATTGCACCACTGCACTCCAGCCTGGGCGACACAGCGTGACCCTGTCTTAAAAAAAAAAAAAAAAGAATTGAGGCTCTCTAGGTCACCCCACTGACCTCCCTGCCCGCCCCCAGGCCATGGACAGCCAGAAGCAGTTCAGCGGTCCAGAAATCCAGTTCCTGCTTTCGTGCTCCGAAGCGGATGAGAACGAAATGATCAACTGCGAGGAGTTCGCCAACCGCTTCCAGGAGCCAGCACGTGACATCGGCTTCAATGTGGCGGTGCTGCTGACCAACCTGTCGGAGCATGTGCCGCATGACCCTCGCCTGCACAACTTCCTGGAGCTGGCCGAGAGCATTCTTGAGTACTTCCGTCCCTACCTGGGCCGCATCGAGATCATGGGCGCCTCGCGCCGCATCGAGCGCATCTACTTCGAGATCTCAGAGACCAACCGTGCCCAGTGGGAGATGCCCCAGGTCAGGGAACCCGCGCGCGTGCAAGCTCGCCTCCTGGGGCTTCGGGCATGCGGGTGCTCACTTCCTGCACCCTCAGACCCCACAGGGGGCTGTGCGTGCCTCGCATATCTGCCCTGCTCCAGCAAGCCCACGCCCACCCTTTTGTACACATTTTGCCCGGCTGCGCCCTTGCACATCCCTGGCTCGCCCTTGGCCACTTCTTGCGGACCTGGCCCACACAAGGATGCACACCCATTGGGCATGAAGCAGGGTCAGTGTGTCCTATGGCTGCTCACACGCCATGCTTTCCCCTTACACGCACACCCTGGGAGCTCTGGCAGGCCCTTATAGCCCTGATGCAGCCCTACCCACACTCACCTCCTCGACCCCGCATGGCGACACACCCCTTGCTCACCTTCCCAGCAGCTCCCGGTGTGCCGTCTCTTGGTCCTGGCCCGCTTATGCTCACTCTCGTACACGCTCGCCTTGGGGGCTCTGGGGTGCCCTGGCATGCTGACCCACCCTTCACCAGTCATCACGTGTGCCCCCAGATGCCTTCTGAAGTCCTAGCACATGATGTGTACCCCAACTTATTCTGGGCCCACACGTGGGTGCACACCTCTTGCACACACACCCTGAGGATGCCAATGAGCCCTCCCAGAATCCTGGCATGCTTCATTCACTGCCCACTTGCCCTCACTGTAGCCCTGGCACAACCATGCTCACCCGGGCCACGGTCTCAGGCTCACCCACAAGAGCCCTCAGACCTACTCTCTAATCTGACGTGCCCTATCTCAGCTCCTCCTATGCCCAGCCCACAAATGCTTGAATGCCCTTCACACACTCACTTGCCCCAAGGGTACGCTCACGTGGTCCCGGCGTGTTCCCAGCACAGCTGGCACACCTGGCTGACATATGGTTCCCCTCCCCATTCCCTCGCACTCCCCACACGGCCCTGACACACCCTCACCTCATTCTCTTGCACACACACTTGCTTGTTTCTCAGATGCCGCCAGGTACTTGCACACCCCTCCTTGTCTCACACTCATAGCCCAGGAGGCTTGCGCACCCGTCACCTCCTTCATGACTGGGCCCTTCATATGTCTCCTCAGGGGACACTAGCTCATGCACGCGGGCTCATGTCGCACACGGAGCCCCGTCCTCATGTTCTGGGAGCCAGTACACGAACTCTTGGCTCCCCTTCCCACATTCATGCCTGCCTCATGCACACTGCATAACTGCAGGCCCCTCTCACACTCATACTCCTCCTGTCCCCCCATAGAGTCCCAGGCCCTTGCACGCCTGCCCCGTGTGCCCACGTCCACCGTGCACACTGAGCCTCTCATGGTTGCACACTTCTGGCATCCTCCCATGCCGCCACACCCTCCTTACTCCTGATCCCTCCCTTGCCCCCAGTGTCTCCTCACATACTCCGAAGGAACCCTTGAGATCTTGCACACTGATCTATGCCCCTCGGGGCCCCACTGCATACACACCCCCATCTGGCACACTAGTGGTTGCAGCATCCTGGCACCCAGGATGTCCGCACATCCCTGCCTCTGCAGGAAGCCCCCGTTCACCACGGCCCTTCCCACTCACTCTTTGCACGTGCTGGGGGAGCTCTGCCTCCCCTCTTCCTCTGACCCTGCGTGCCCCCCACACAAACACTCTTTCCCTTAGTGCTATTCCTCCAAACACCCGCTTCCTTCTGCTCACCCCTTCCCATTCCACTTTCCCCTGCTTCTCAGGCATCCACGTATGCCCATGTGGCCTCGGAGCACCTGTGGGGCAGTATAATAATAGGGAACACTGTACGGCGTTGTTGCTGCTGTTGTTGTTTGAGACGGAGTTTTGCTGTTGTTGCCCAGGCTGGAGTGCAGTGGCACGATCTCAGCTCACTCAACCTCCACCTCCCGGGTTCAAGCGGTTTTCCTGTCTCAGCCTCCTGAGTAGCTGAGATTACAGCCATGTGCAACCACGCCCACCTAATTTTTATATTTTCAGTAGAGGCGGGGTTTTGCCATGTTGGCAAGGCTGGTCTTGAACTCCCGACCTCAGGTGATCCGCCCGCCTCGGCCTCCCAAAGTGTTGGGATTACAGGTGTGAGCCACCATGGCCTGCCCACTATACAGCATTTATCAGGCACCAGGTGCTGTTCTAATCATGCAGCATCTATTAACTCATTGAAGCCTCACACCAACCCTATAATGTAGGTCCTATTATGCCCATTTTACAGAGGGGAAAACCGAGGTCCAGAGAGTTAATTCAAAATCACCCAGCTACTCAGTGGCAGAATCAGGATTTGAACCCAGGCAGGCTGGCTGCAGAGCCTTTGCCTTTAAGCACTATGCTCCTCCTCTCAAGGAAGCTAAACACATCCATTCTGGAGCCAGCTCTCAGGGGGTTCGAATCCTGTATGTGCCACCTTGTCTGTGTCACCTGGGCATGTAACTTTCTGGGCCTCCCTGTCCTCATCTGTAAAATGGGAAGAAAACCCGCGAGCCCTAGGCTTGTTTGTGAGAATTAAGTGAGTTTTATGGAAACTGCTTGTATGGGGCCTGGCCTTATTGAAGCATTCACAGGAGTACCCGCAATGAGTGCTCTCTGAAGCTCTCTCTATAGGTTTGCTATTGATAACCAAAACAACAACGTGGCCAGGCGCTGTGGCTCCTGCCTGTAATCCCAGCACTTCAGGAGGCCAAGGCCAGAGGATTGCTTGAGGCCAGGAGTTGGACACCAGCCTGACCAACACAGCCAGACCCTGTCTCTGCAAAAAAAATTTTTTTTTTAGAAATTACCAGTCATGGTGGCTCATGCCTGTAATCCCAGCACTTTGGGAGGCTGAGGCGGGCAGATCACTTGAGGCCAGGAGTTCGAGACCAGCCTGGCCAACATGGCAAAACCCTGTCTCTAATGAAAATTCAAAAACTCAGCCCAGCATGGTGGCGGGCACCTGTAATCCCACCTACTCAGGAGGCCGAGGCATGGGGATCACATGAACCCTGGGGGCGAAGGTTGCAGTGAGCCGAGCCGAGAGAGCATCACTTCATTCCAGCCTGGGAAACAGAGCTAGATCCTTTTTTTTTTTTTTTTTTTTTTTCCAACAATGCATCAGACTTTCACTCTGTTGCCCAGGCCAGAGTGCAGTGGCACGATCACAGCTCATGGCAACCTCCGCCTCCCGGGTTCAAGTAATTCTCCTACCTCAGCCTCCCGAGTAACTTGGATTACAGGGGTGCGCCACCACGCCGGCTAATTTTTGCATTTTTAGTAGAGTCGGGGGTTTCACCATGTTGGCCAGGCTGGTCTCGAACTCCTGACCTCAAGTGATCTGCCCGCCTCGGTTTCCCAAAGTGCTATGATTACAGGCGGAGCCACCGCGCCGGGCCTGACCCCGTGTCAAAAACAAAACAAAATACCAACAATGCATTTAGAACAGCGCCTGCCGCGGTGACCCCTTGTAGCTGCCATTGCGCTGTCGCTGCTGTCCGAGCCCCCGCTGACGGCGCCCCTATCCTGTCTGCCGCCCCGCGCTTCAGGTGAAGGAGTCCAAGCGCCAGTTCATCTTCGACGTGGTGAACGAGGGCGGCGAGGCTGAGAAGATGGAGCTCTTCGTGAGTTTCTGCGAGGACACCATCTTCGAGATGCAGATCGCCGCGCAGATCTCGGAGCCCGAGGGCGAGCCGGAGACCGACGAGGACGAGGGCGCGGCGGAGGCGGGCGCGGAGGGCGCGGAGGAGGGCGCGGAAGGGCCCGAGGGCACAGCGGCCACGGCGGCAGCGGGGGCGACGGCGCGGGTGGTGGCGGCCGCAGGCCGGGCCCTGCGCGGCCTCAGCTACCGCAGCCTGCGGCGGCGCGTGCGGCGGCTGCGGCGGCTCACGGCCCGCGAGGCGGCCACCGCGGTGGCGGCGCTGCTCTGGGCAGCAGTGACGCGCGCTGGGGCCGCTGGCGCGGGGGCGGCAGCGGGCGCGCTGAGCCTGCTCTGGGGCTCGCTGTTCGGCGGCGGCCTGGTGGAGGGCGCCAAGAAGGTGACGGTGACCGAGCTCCTGGCGGGCATGCCCGACCCCACCAGCGACGAGGTGCACGGCGAGCAGCCGGCCGGGCCGGGCGGAGACGCAGACGGCGAGGGTGCCAGCGAGGGCGCAGGAGACGCCGCGGAGGGCGCTGGAGACGAGGAGGAGGCGGTGCACGAGGCCGGGCCGGGCGGCGCCGACGGGGCGGTGGCCGTGACCGATGGGGGCCCCTTCCGGCCTGAAGGGGCTGGCGGTCTCGGGGACATGGGGGACACGACGCCTGCGGAACCGCCCACGCCCGAGGGCTCTCCCATCCTCAAGAGGAAGTTGGGGGTGAGAGAGCAGGCGGGGACTTTGGGATTTTGGAAAGATGGGGGATTGGAGGGAGGAAGAGAGCCCGGCTGGGTGGAGACACACACAGAGGAGAGAACTGGCTAGGGGGATATAGGCACACGCAGGGCGCACGCACCCACGGAGGACGCACACGTGGAGGACGCACACGGAGACAGAGCGGGCGCCAGTCAAGAGAGACGCTCAGAGACAGAGGAATACACAGAGGCACAGAGAAAGCGGCTCAGAGATGGAGACCTGGAGAAAGGGCCGGGGAGAGAGAGTGCAGGGCCCGGCAGAGTGCAGGGCCAGGGAGAGGTAGAGAAAATGATACCTGGAGAGCCAGAGAGAGTAAGAAACCCAGAGACCAAATTAGAGGGCAAGAAAGACCAAAACTAAGCCGGGCGCGGTGGCTCACACCTGTGATCCCAGCACTTTGGGAGACTGAGGCGGGCCGATCACCTGAGGTCAGGAGTTTGAGACCATCCTGGCCACCGTGGTGGAACCCCGTCTCTACTAAAAATACAAAAATTAGCCGGGCATGGTGGTGTGCGCCTGTAATCCCAGCTACTCGGGAGGCCGAGGCAGGAGAATCGCTTGAACCCGGGAGGCGGAGGTTGCAGTGAGCCAAGATGGTGCCACTGCACTCCAGCCTGGGTGACAGAGTGAGACTACGTCTCAAAAAAAAAAAGGAAAGGAAAAGAAAGACCAAGACAAAAAAAGTCCCGAGACAGAGTCAGGGCCACTAGGAAAAGACCCTTGGAGATACTCGTTGTGGGAATGAAGTACACCATGGAGGAAGGGACCCCAAACACCTTCAGACCCTTGGTGCTGGGAATGCCACGGGAATGCGGAGGTCAAGGTGGTGGGAAGCCCTGGGGACAAGCAGAGCTGTACTTGGAGTCAGCCCGACCCTGCGCAGTGCTTTGGGCAAAGGGCTTCACCTCGATGAGCCTCAGTTTCCCCTCTGTAAAATGGGAATCATCATCTGCCTCTTTCTGGTGGGAGGAAGTGTAAAACTTGGAAATAAGACAGAAAGGAGATGAGAGGAGCAGGCAGGCAGCCCTGGGAAGCGCTTAGGGTGGGGACTCAGCCCTGATGCTTGCCCTGCCCCTAGGTGGATGGAGTGGAGGAGGAGCTTCCACCAGAGCCAGAGCCGGAACCAGAGCTGGAGCCGGAGAAAGCCGAGTAAGTGGCCTTGGGGCTGAAGGGCCTAACCCCTATCACTGCCTCCCTCCTAGACTAGGAGCCTCCAGAGGTCAGGCCCCGAGGCTGTCCTGGCCACCCTGTGTCCTCGGCATCACCCAGCCCAGACTCAAGCACAGAGGAGGGGCTCTGAGTAAAAGAATCAAGAAATAAATGCTCCAACCTGGGCAACATAAAAAAAATTTAAAATTAACCAAGCGTGGTGGTGTGTGGGGAGGCTGAGGTGGGAGGATCACTTGACCCCCGGAGGCGGAGCTGCAGTGAGCCCTGATCACGGCATTCCCCTCCAGCCTGGGTGACAGAGCAAGACCCTGTCTCAAAAAAAAAAAAAAAAAAAAAGGACGGAGAGATAGAAAAATGAAAACTCCCATCTAACCGCCAGGCCTTCGCATGTGCCTTCCCTCTGCCTGGAACACAGGCCCCCCTGCCTACTCTGAGTCTTTCTCATCCTTTCCAATTCTCCAGGACACCTGACCCCCTCCTAAGTTGAGGAGGTGTCTCTTCCAGATTCCCACAACCCCCTGAGCTTCCTGCATCCCAGCCCCAACCACTCTGGGCTGTCACTGCCTGGTGTCACTGTCACTGCCTGTCTCCCACATTGGACTGGAGCCTCATAAGGGCAAGTCCTGATTATCTCATCATCCCATGTACCCAGTACCATCCAAACCTGGGCCAGGCACAGGGCGGGCCCTTGGTGAATGGTTTTGAATGAATGAACTCATGCATTGCCTGCCCAGGCACCTCCTGACCTCTGTGTCTGTCCTGCCCTGCAGTGCCGAGAATGGGGAGAAGGAAGAAATTCCTGAGCCCCCACCAGAGCCCCCCAAGAAGCAAGCACCTCCCTCACCCCCTCCAAAGAAGGAAGAAGCTGGGGGCGAATTCTGGGGAGAACTGGAGGTGCAGAGGGTGAAGTTCCTGGTGAGGATCCAGCCAGGTCACCTGAACCTTCTTCTCCCCGGGAGCCCCACCTCTGGTGCCCATCTCTCCTGCTCACTCTGTTCTTGAGTTCATCTGTTCAAGCTCATCTCCAAGAAGAACCCTAGCTGGGGAGACGGCAGAGGCATCCCCAGACCTGGGGACAGGGTAGCATTTTCAGATGGCCCTCACTTGGTTCCTTGTCCCTTCCCTGCTCACAATCCTCCATACCTCTGTTCATCGGGGCCACCCACCCACACTTCCACCTCCATCCTCTGTCCAGACCTACATTCAATGAGGCGACCGCTCTGGCGTTCCCACTGTGGCCTGTTCTTGGCTGTCAGCCCCTAGAGTCTCAGTCCCTCCACCACTCCCAGTGCTGCTGTGGAGGTCTGAGCTCTCCCAGTTCTTGGGGAAGCGCTTATCTCATCCAGGCCAGGAAGAAGGGTGGGTGTTGGGAGGCAGGTCCCAGGGTTCCCTCCATCCTGTCTCCTCTCCAGGCCTGGCCTCATAGGAGGGGGTGAGGGAGGCTGGGCACGGTGGCTCAAACCTGTAATCCCAGCACCTCGGGAGGCCGAGGCAGGCGGATCGCCTGAGGTCAGGAGTTCAAGGCCAGACTGGCCAACATGGTGAAACCCCATCTCTACTAAAAATACAAAAAAAAAAAAAAAAAATTAGCCGGGCATAGTGGTGCATGCCTGCAATTCCAGCTGCTCAGGAGGCTGAGGCATGAGAATCGCTTGAACCCAAGAGGCAGAAGTTTCAGTGAGCCGAGATCGTGCCACTGCACTCCAGCCTGGGTGACAGAGCAAGACTCTTCCTCAAAAAAAGTGGCAATGGGGGGCAGGGGGTCAGTAAGGAAATCATGTGGAACGAAGATGGTTCTGTCAGAATTTGGGAAGAATGAGGGATGGAGGGAAAGGCGGAGAGAAAGGGAGAGATGGAAGATGTTCCTGGCCATGCGAGGGGGCTCATGCCTGTAATTCCAGTACTTTGGAAGTCCAAGGTAGGAGGATCACTTGAGCCCAGGAGTTTGAGACAAGCCAGGGCAACATAGGGAGATCCCTGTCTCTACAAAAGAATTTTTTTTTTTGAGGCGGAGTCTTGCTCTGTTGCCCAGGCTGGAGTGCAGTGGCACAATCTTGGCTCACTGCAAGCTCTGACTCCTGGGTTCATGCAATTCTCCCTCCTCAGCCTCCCGAGTAGCTAGGACTACAGGCGCCCGCCACCACGCCTGGCTAATTTTTTGTATTTTTAGTAGAGACAGGGTTTCACCATGTTAGCCAGGATGGTCTCTATCTCCTGACCTCATGATCCACCCGCCTCAGCCTCCCAAAGTGCTGGGATTACAGGCGTGAGCCACCACACCTGGCCGAATTTCTTTCTTTTTTTTTTTGAGATGGAGTCTCACTCTGTCGCCCACGCTGGAGTGCAGTGGCGCGATCTCGGCTCACTGCAAGCTCGGCTCACTGCAAGCTCCACCTCCCGGGTTCAGGCCATTCTCCTGCCTCAGCCTCCCGAGTAGCTGGGAATTCAGGCACCTGCAACCACACCCAGCTAATTTTTTGTATTTTTAGTAGAGACGGGGTTTCACCACGTTAGCCAGGACGGTCTCGATCTCCTGACCTTGTGATCCGCCCGCCTTGGCCTCCCAAAGTGCTGGGATTATAGGCGTGAGCCACCGCGCCTGGCCTGGCCGAATTTTTTTTAATCTTTTTTTTTTTTTTTTAATTACTGCTCCTTGCAGAGCAGGGCTACCCTATAGGCAGTGCACCCAGAGTAGCCAAAAATGTTTTTTTAATTAGCTGGGTGAGGTGACACATGCCTGTAGCCCTAGCTATTCAGGAGGCTGAGGCGGGAGGATCACTTAAGCACAGGAGGTTGAGGCAGCAGTGAGCTATGATTGCGTCACTTCACTCCAACCTGGGTGAGAGTAAGACCTTGACTCAAAAAAAAAAAAAAGTTCCCTTTCATCTTCTGTAAAGCAGGCAGAGTGACAGGTGGGGTAACCTCACTCAGGAAGCAGCATGGCCAAGTGGCTTGGAGCTTGGACTCTGGAGGCTGACTGCCTGGGTTCAAATCCCAGCTCTGCCACTCATTGGTTATGTTACCTTGAGCAAGACACCACTTCCCCTGAGCCTCAGTTTCCTCATCTGTAAAGTGCGCATAACAGTAGTACCCACTTCACAGGGGTGTACTGAGAATTAAACAAGTTCATGCAAATAAAGCTCTTAGCCCAGATGTTGGTATAAGCAAGACTCAATAAATAGGAGGTTGAGGCCAGGCGAGGTGGCTCACACCTATAATCCCAGCACTTTGGGAGGCCAAGGTGGGTGGATCACCTGAGGTCAGGAGTTTGAGACCAGCCTGACCAACATGGTGAGACCCCGTCTCTACTGAAAATACAAAGATTAACTGAGTGTGGTGGTGCACACCTGTAATCCCAGCTACTTAGGAGGCTGAGTCATAAGAATTTGAACCCGGTAGGCGGAGGTTGCAGTGAGTCGAGATGGCACCACTGCATTCCAGCCTGGGTGACAGAGTGAGACCTTGTCTGAAAAATAAATAAATAGGCTGGGCACAGTGGCTCAAGCCTGTAATCCCAGCACTTAGGGAGGCCGAGGAGGGCGGATCACGAGGTCAGGAGTTTGAGACCAGCCTGGCCAATATGGTGAAGCCCTGTCTCCACTAAAAATACACAAATTAGCTGGGCGTGGTGGCGCATGCCCGTAATCCTAGCTACTCAGGAGGCTGCAGCAGAGGAATTGCTTGAACCCAGGCGGCAGAGGTTGCAGTGAGCCAAGATCGTGCGACAGAAAGATCCATCTCAAAATAATAATAGGCCGGGGGGGTTCATCGTAATCCAGATTTGGAGGCCGAGGGGGGATCACCTCAAAAAAAAATAAAATAAAATAAAATAATAATAATAATAAATAAATAAATAGGAGGTTGTAGGAAAGATATTGAGAGCCCAGGTACTTTGATTGCGGGTAAATGATGGGATGAATTCTCCAGGGAAGAGGCTGATCTGTGAGCGCTTTTTCTCTTTTTTTCTTCTCTCTCAGAACTACCTGTCCCGGAACTTTTACACCCTGCGGTTCCTTGCCCTCTTCTTGGCATTTGCCATCAACTTCATCTTGCTGTTTTATAAGGTGCTGGTCCTGAAGGGCTGGAAGGGTGGGGCCCTTATCCATGCTGTGGGATGGGAGGCTCAGCCCCTATCAGAATTTCAGGGTTCCTCCACTGAAGGGACGAGGTATTGGGCTCAGGGTCCTTAGGAGGGTTCAGGCTGGACACCTGGATCCTGGGACCCCCCTCCATGGGGGTGAGTAGGGGATACCTGGATCCATCTAGGACAGAAGCCTGAGTGTCTGTGGGAGTTAGAGCAGGAGCAGGAGCTGAGTTCTCTGCTCAGCTCGGCCACATGCCAGTCCTGTGCGCCTGGGTGCAGGCCCTCAGCTCTCAGCAACACCCACTGATTCCGTTAAGCATCTTCGCTTTCACATAAGCTAAACAGAAGTTTGCAGGGAGGAAGAAACGGGCCGCTCACAGAATGGAAGGAATGGGTTAAGAACCAGGCCTCCTGAAGGACAAAGGGACCCTTGGGGTCTTGCCAGGGGTCTAGATAACAGGACAGTAAGGTAGACTAGAGAGATCAAAGCATGGCTTCTGTGGGACCCAGTCCTGCTCCACTGCCCACTGGCGCATGACGTTAGGCAAGGTGCTTACCACCCCTGTGCCTCAACTCCCTCATCTGTAAAATGGAATACCTCTTAGAGCTGTGGGGATTGAAAGAGGATAAGGCACCAGGCACAGTGGCTCACGCCTGTAATCCCAGCACTTTGGGAGGCCGAGGTAGGTGGATCACCTGAAGTCCGGAATTCAAGACCAGCCTGGCCACATGGTGAAACCCCGTCTCTACTAAAAATACAAAAAAAATTAGCCAGGCATGGTGGCGGGCACCTGTAATCCAAGCTATGCAGGAGGCTGAGGCAGTAGAATCCCTTGAACCCGGGAGGCAAAGGTTGCAGTGAGCCGAGATTGCACCACTGCACTCCAGCCTAGGCGACAAGAGTGAAACTCCATCCACCCCACCAAAAAAAAGAGGATGAGTATGTGTAAGGCACTTAGAGCAACAGTACCTGGCATATAAAAAGCACTGTGTAAATGTTTAGCTGCTAATAATTTTCATGTTAATGTTAATATTAGTGGGCAGTCTCTTTAGGGCTCCACTATCAAGATGAACCAACTCTGTCTTCAGTTCTGTGCCGCTCAGTTCAATAGGCTAATTCCCAGGTCAGAGTCTGATTTGCTAGCTAGGGCCCTAGGCCTACCCCTTGATCTTGATTGACAGCCACACCAAGACTGTATCTGGTATGGTCCCAGTCCAATCTCGGGAATGGAGGCTCAATTTTGTGAGTGGGCTCTGCATGTGGCAGACCCACAGATGGATCTCTGTCCCCATTTCAGGTCTCAGACTCTCCACCAGGGGAGGAAGACATGGAAGGCTCAGCTGCTGGGGATGTGTCAGGTGCAGGCTCTGGTGGCGGCTCTGGCTGGGGCTTGGGGGCCGGAGAGGAGGCAGAGGGCGATGAGGATGAGAACATGGTGTACTACTTCCTGGAGGAGAGCACAGGCTACATGGAGCCCGCCCTGCGGTGTCTGAGCCTCCTGCATACACTGGTGGCCTTTCTCTGCATCATTGGCTATAACTGTCTCAAGGTGGGCACATGGCCATGGTTCTGCGCAAGGGCTTATTGCTGGGTGGGGGTGGGAGCAGTGCTGGAGCACTGGCTGGGGTTGGGGGCCCTGAAAGTGGTTGGGACAGAGGGGTCCTGGGGTTGGGGTGAGGGCTGGGGAACTGGGTACAGGATTGGGGTCTCCAGCAAGGACAACATCAAATTGGGAACAGACACAGCTTATAGCTGAGGAACCGGGTTCTGGACCACTGTCTTGATACTTTACTATTGAACTAGAGTTCTTTGGGCTTAAAACTTTCGTACAAGCTGTTCCCTCTGCCTGCAATACTTTGCCCTGCTTCCACCTCCTTGCACCTGCCTCTGTTTTATTCATCCTTCAGTTCTGAGTTCAGACCTCCCTCCCTTGGGAAGCCCCAGGTGGCATCAGGCACCACTCCTGGGCTCCCACAGCTCCCCTGTTCTCACATCCTGGCCCAATCCCTCTGCCTGTGCCCCACCTCCATTCCAGTCCTGACCCCTCTATGCCCCTACATCCCAGCCCTGACACCCCTGCCTGTGCCTCTCCACGGCCAGCCCCGACTGCTCTGCCTGTGCCCCCCAATTCCAGCCCTGACCCTTCTACCTATGCCCCCCATCCCGGCCCTGACCCCTCTATCTATGCCCCCCCATCCCGGCCCTGAGCCCTCTATCTATGCACTACATTCCAGCCCTGACCCCCCTGCCTGTGCCTCCCCCATCCCAGCCCTGACCCCTCTGCCCATGTCCCCCACATCCCAGCCCTGAGCCCTCTGCCCATGTCCCCCACATCCCAGCCCTGAGCCCTCTGCCCATGTCCCCCGCATCCCAGCCCTGACCCCTCTGCCTGGACCTCCTCATTTCTACCCTTATCACGGGGAAAGCACTTCTGATGTGGGGTCACACACAGACTCCAGCAAGATCTCATGGCTTCTGCTGAGACTATGGTCCAGCCAAGGTGCCTGATGCCCACCCTGGGCCTCCTCCCACCATCCAGGTGCCTCTGGTAATCTTTAAGCGGGAGAAGGAGCTGGCCCGGAAGCTGGAGTTTGACGGCCTATACATCACGGAGCAGCCTGAGGACGATGACGTGAAGGGGCAGTGGGACCGACTGGTGCTCAACACGCCGTAAGGACCCAGCCCCCACCTCAGGGTGGCAGCAGGAGACCTCGGTTTCCACCCAGTCCAGGCTGGGACCCCAAAAAACTAGGGTTTCGGGCTGGGCACAGTGGCTCACGCCTGTAATCCCAGCACTTTGGGAGGCTAAGGCAGGCGGATCATGAGGTCAGGAGTTTGAGACCAGCCTGGACAACATGGTGAAATCCCGTCTCTACTAAAAGTACAAAAATTAGCTTGGCGTGATGGCGGACGCCTGTAATCCCAGCTACTAGGAAGGCTGAATCAGGAGAATCACTTGAACCTGGGAGGTGGAGGATGCAGTGAGCCGAGATCGCACCATCACACTCCAGCCTGGGCAACAAGAGCGAAATTCCATCCCCCTTCCCCCCAGCAAAAACAAAAACAAAAACAAAAACAAAAAAAAACCTAGGGTTTCAGTCCCTGCAGGCCCTGCCTCATTCTCCCCAAGTCTTACTCTTCGTTTCCGTAAAAGAGGCACATTTCCCGTGCATTACAGCATCTGTGTGGGTGAGGTTGGCACACGGAGATTCCTAGACTTGAGGCCTGGAGGTTCCTGTTCTGTGGCTCTGGGGTGTGAGCCCAGGAACCCATATTTTAAACCCTGTCTCCAGGTGTGATTCTTACTCGGGTGCAATGAGTGCAAAATAAAAAAACATGGCCGGGCGCAGTGGCTCACGCCTGTAGTCCCAACATTTGGAAGGCCAAGGTGGCAGATCACTTGAGGTCAGGAGTTCGAGACCAGCTTGGCCAACATGGTGAAACCCCATCTCTACTAAAAATACAAAAATTAGTCTCTGCACTCCAGCCTGGGCAACAGAGTGAGACTCCATCTGAAAAAAAAAAAAAAAAAAAGAAAGAAAAAAAAAGAAAAGAAATCATTAGGGGCCCTAGGGGCCACACTCAGTGGCTCATGCTTGTAATCTCAGCACTTTGGGAGGCTGAGGCAGGAGGATCCCTTGTGCCCAGGAGTTCAAGACCAGCCTGGACAACATAGAAAGACCTCTATCTTTAGAAAAAAAACAAAAGAAAAACCTAAAAAGTTAGCCAGACATGCTAGCCTGGCTAGCGCATGCCTGTAGTCTTAGCTGTTTGGGAGGCTGAGGCTGGAGGATGACGTGAGCCCAGGAGTTCCAGGCTGCAGTGAGCTATGATTATGCCACTGTCCTTCAGCCTGAGTGACAGAGCAAGACCCTATGTCTGGGGGCAAAAAAAAAAAAAAAAAACGAATAGGAATTGGAAGTGCAATGAATTGAAGCACTTCAAATAATTGCAAATCCGTGAATTCATAATCAGTCATCGCTCCACCCTCTCAAAAAACAAAACTCGTGGCCGGGCGCAGTGGCTGACACCTGTAATCCCAGCACTTTGGGAGGCCGAGGCGGGCGGATCATGAGGTCAGGAGATCGAGACCATCCTGGCTAACATGGTGAAACCCCATCTCTACTAAAAATACAAAAAAATTAGCCGGGCGTGGTGGCGGGTGCCTGTAGTCCCAGCTACTCAGGAGGCTGAGGCAGGAGAATGGCGTGAACCCAGGAGGTGGAGCTTGCAGTGAGCCGAGATCTCATCACTGCACTCCAGCCTGGGTGACAGAGCAAGACTCCATCTCAAAACAAAACAAAACAAAACAAAACAAAACAAAACTCAGCCAGATTTGAGGATGTTAGAGCATCAATTTGTCACTTGGAAAACTGGTAAATAAAGGGCCAGAATCATGAAATTAAATGAAATCAACCAGGATGAGGAAGCAGGCAGTTCCACTGGAGTTGGTGCCAAGTCAGGCTGCTGGTTTGGACTCCTCCCTGCCTGTCACCACGCCAGAGCCTCTTTATCAGAGTGCCATTCTGAGGTCTTTTTGGCACATCTGACTCTGAATGCAAGTTCTCTGCCTCATCTGGGGTCCAGCAAAGATGGCAGTGGGGTCCCCACTGTTCAAGGTTTCTACAAGAAAAGCAGTGGAGCCGGGCGCGGTGGCTCACGCCTGTAATCCCAGCACTTTGGGAGGCCAAGGTGGGTGGGGGGGGATCACCTGAGGTCAGAAGTTCGAGACCAGCCCGGCCAACATGGCAAAACCCGGTCTCTACTAAAAATACAAAAAGTAGCCGGGTATGGTGGTGGGCGCCTGTAATCCCAGCTACTCGGGAGGCTGAGGCAGGAGAATCGCTTGAACCTGGGAGGCAAAGTTTGCAGTGAGCCGATATCACACCACTGCACTCCAGCCTGGGCGACAGAGTGAGACTCCATCTCAAAAAAAGAAAAGAGAAACAGTGGAGTTTCAGCCAACCCTGGCGTGGCTGACAGCTCTGATCCCTCTGGCCCTAACATCTTACACTCACGCTTTCTCTCTCTCTCTCTCTCTCTCTCTCTGTCTCTCTGTCTCTCTCTCTCTCTCTCTCTCTCTCTCTGCAGGTCTTTCCCCAGCAACTACTGGGACAAGTTTGTCAAGCGCAAGGTGAGAGGACATGGATGCAGTGGGTCCTGGATTGGGTCCCTGCCTGCCACCAGGCCATCACAGGCCTGCCAAGCACTTGCTTGGTGTGTGACCTTGGGCAAGAGGTTTTTTTACCTCTCTGAGTAGCACCTCAGTTTCCTCATGAGGAGGTGGGCATAGTAAGCTTGCTTCCCTTTCTTGAATGGGCACATGGAAAGAGCAGAGCATCAAGGCTGAGCACGGTGGCTCACGCCTGTAATCCCAGAACTTTGGGAGGCTGAGATGGACGTAACACTTGAGCTCAGGAGTTTCACAGCAGCCTGGGCAACATGGCAAACTGCCATCTCTACCAAAAATACAAAAAATTAATGTGGTGCCGCATGCCTGTAGTCCCAGGTACTCAGGAGGCTGAGGTGGGAGGATCGCTTAACCTAGGAGGCAGAGGTTGCAGCGAGCCAAGATTGCGCCACTGCACTACAGCCTGGGTAAGAGAATGAGACCTCATCTCAAACAAAATAATAATAACAAAAAAATAAAAAAAATAAAAAAGCATAGCATAGTGCCTGGCACAGAGTGAATACTCAAGAAATACTGGTTGAGGCCGGGCGCGGTGGCTCACGCCTGTAATCCCAGCACTTTGGGAGGCCGAGGTGGGCAGATCACTTGAGGTCAGGAGTTTGAGACCAGTCTGGACAACATGGCAAAACCGCATCTCTACTAAAAATACAAAAATTAGCCGGGCATGGTGGTGGGCGCCTGTAATCCCAGCTACTTGAGAGGCTGAGGCAGGAGAATCACTTGAACCCGGGTGGCAGAGGCTGCAGTGAGCTGAGATCGCGCCATTGCACTCCAGCCTGGGTGACAGAGCGAGACTCCATCTCAAAAAAATAGAGAAATAGTAGTTGAAAGAGAGGAAGTTAGCAATATGTCTTAAGCACACACACTCTGGAACCAGATTGCCTGCTTTTCTTTTTTTTTTTTTCTTTGAAACAGAGTCTCGCTCTGTTACCCAGGCTGGAGTGCAGTGGCACAATCTCAGCTCACTGCAACCTCCACCTCCTGGGTTCAAGTGATTCTCCTGCCTCAGCCTCCCAAGTAGCTGGGATTACAGGCACCTACCACCATGCCCGGCTAATTTTTGTATTTTTAGTAGAGACGGGGTTTTGCCACGTGGGCCAGGCTGATCTCCAACTCCTGACCTCAGGTGATCCACCCGCCTCGGCCTCCAAAAGTTCTGGGATTACAGGCACGAGCCACTGCACCCAGCCGATTGCCTGCTTTTCTACTTCTGGCTTATTGACCTTTCTGTACCTCATACTCAAAATGGGGTAATAATTCGGCCAACCCTACAGGGTTGTTGTATTATATACTACATGAGCAGTATCTGGCATATAGGAAAACACTAGATATGTTGGCTCTTACTATAATTCGTTCACTCATATTTACAGAGCGCCTATTATGTGCCAGGAACAGTTTCAGAAACCTGGGATCCCGTGGTAAACAAAACAGTGATTCTGATGTTCAAGTTGGAAAGATAGATGATGAACACAAGTACAGTATGTCAGTGGTGATAAATGCTGTAGAAAAAAACGAAGTGGGCTGGGCGCGGTGGCTCATGCCTGTAATCCCAGCACTTTGGGAGGCCAAGGCGGGCAGATCACTTGAGGTTAGGAGCTCGAGACCAGCCTGGCCAACATGGTGAGACCCCGTCTCTACTTAAAATATAAAAAATTAGCCAGGTGTGGTGGCGGGCACTTGTAATCCCAGCTACTGGGGTGGCCGAGGTGGGAGAATTGCTTGAACCCGGGAGGCGGAGGTTGCAGTGAGCCGAGATCGTGCCACTGCACTCCAGCCTGGGCGACAGAGTGAGACTCCGTCTCAAAAAAAAAAAAGAAAAAAGAAAAAAGGTGGTAGCCGAGTGTGGTGGCTCATGCCTATAGTTCTAGCCACTGGGGAGGATCACTGCAGTCCAGGAGTTCAAGATCAGCTTGAGTGATACAGTGAGACCCCATCTCAAATAAATAAAGCAGTGAAGAGGGGTGGGGAGTGTGCGTGTGTTCGCCAGGAGAGGTTGCTGTTGTATATCAGGAGCCCAGAAAAGGTCATACTCATTAATAGGGAGGTGAGGAAATAAGCCAGTGGAAATGTGAGGGAGGTGTCCTAGACTGGGGAAACGGGCAGTGCAAAGGCCCTGAGGCAGGAATGTGCCTGGTGCATTTGCAGAACTGTGAGGAGGCCAGTGTGGTTGAAGGGGTGACAGGGAGAAGATAAGTTTATAGGTGACAGGGGCCCAATTATATAGGATTCCTGGCCTTCCTACCTAAAAGTAATAAATTATTTCAATTAATTTGGCTAATGAATTAGCTGGACCTTTATTGCTTTTGGATCCTACCCCTGAGGATCTGAAGAAAGCTGTGGCACCTTCTTCCCAGAAAAAAATGCACCCACCCCCGGCCAGCCATGGTGCCTCACACCTGTAATCCCAGCACTTTGGGTGGCCGAGGCGGGCGGATCACCTGAGGTTGGGAGTTCGAGACCAGCCTGACCAACACGGAGAAACCCTGTCCCTACTAAAAATACAAAATTAGCTGGGCATGGTGGCACATGCCTGTAATCCCAGCTACTCAGGTGGCTGAGGCAGGAGAATCGCTTGAACCCAGGAGGCACAGGTTGCAGTGAGCAGAGATGGCGCCACTATACTCCAGCCTGGGCGACAGAGGGAGACTCTGTCTCAAAAAAAAAAAAATGCACCTCCCATTTCTCACTCAGAGTTTGGAGTGTCCCCAGAACCCCCTTGCAGGCCACGACACACACCCGCACTCCAGCTGTGTCTACACAGCCTGACACTCTCTTGTGCAGGTCCTGGATAAACATGGGGACATCTACGGGCGGGAGCGGATTGCTGAGCTACTGGGCATGGACCTGGCCACACTAGAGATCACCGCCCACAATGAGCGCAAGCCCGACCCGCCGCCAGGGCTGCTGACCTGGTGAGCCCAGGACACCCCTGCACAGGCCTGGGGCATGCAGGGGAAGTGACTGGGGTCTGACACTCAAGCATCTCCTCCCACCCCTGCCCCCACAGGCTCATGTCCATCGATGTCAAGTACCAGATCTGGAAGTTCGGGGTCATCTTCACAGACAACGTGAGCAGGGGCCCGCAGATTGGGGAGGGACTCTGCAGGGTTGGGGCGTTAGGAGGGTTCCCAACGTCGGGTGTTCCTGACCAGAGAATGACTCCTGGGACCCTGAGTGGCTGTGACCCTAGGGTATCTTCTTATCCACACAAGGCTGCTTATCCCCCCAGACATCTTATTATTATTACTATTTTTTTTTTAAATAGCTGGGATTGGGTGTGGTGGCTCACGCCTGTACTCCCAACACTTTGAGAGGCCAAGGCTGGTGGATCACTGGAGCCCAGAGTTTGAGACCAGCCTGGGCAACGTAGTGAGATCCTCTTGCTACAGAAAATTTAAAAATTAGCTGGGGCTGGGCATGGTGGCTTACGCCTGTAGTCCCAGCACTTTGGGAGGCCGAGGCAGGCAGATCACTTGAGGTTAGGAGTTCATGACAAACCTGGCGGCCGGGCGCGGTGGCTCACGCCTGTAATCCTAGCACTTTGGGAGGCCGAGGCGGGCGGATCACAAGGTCAGGAGATCGAGACCATCCTGGCTAACATGGTGAAACCCCGTTTCTACTAAAAATACAAAAAATTAGCCGGGTGAGGTGGCGGGTGCCTGCAGTCCCAGCTACGCGGGAGGCTGAGGCAGGAGAATGGCGTGAACCCCAGGGGGCAGAGCCAGCAGTGAGCCAAGATCGCGCCACTGCACTCCAGCCTGGGCAACAGCGAGACTCCGTCTCAAAAAACAAAGAAAAACAAACAAAACAAGACAAACCTGGCACTGGGCATGGCAGCAGGTGCCTGTAATCCCAGCTACTCAGGAGGCTGAGGCAGGAGAATGGCTTGAACCTGGGAGGTGGAGTTTGCAGTGAGCCAAGATCGCATCACTGCACTCCAGCCTGGGCGACAGAATGAGAATCCATCTCAAAAAAAAAAAAAAAACCATAAAAAGAAAACAAAAAATTAGCCAGGCAGCCAGGCACAGTGGCTCAGGCCTGTAATCCCAGCACTTTGGGAGGTGGAGGCAGAGGACTGCTTGAACTCAAACGTTTAAGACCAGCTTGGGCAACTTTTGTAGAGACAGTGAAACCCTGTCTCTACAAAAAATACAAAAATTAGCCAGGCGTGGTGGTGCACACCTGTGGTCCCAGCCACTCAACAAGCTGCAGTGGGAGGATGGCTTGAGCCCAGGAAGCAGAGGTTTCAGTGAGCTGCATGTGCACCACTTCACTTCAGCCTGGATAACAGAGCGAGACCCTGTCTCTAACAAAATACAGAGAGTGGCCAGGTGCGGTGGCTCAGGCCTGTAATCTCAGCATTTTGGGTTGGGAGGCCGAGGTGGGTGGATAACTTGAGGCCAGGAGTTAGAGACCAGCCTGGCCATCATGGTGAAACCCCATCTCTACTAAAAATACGATAATTAGCTGGGTGTGGTGACCCACGCCTGTGGTCCCAGCTACTTTGGAGGCTACGGCAGGAGAATCGCATGAACCCGGGAGGTGGAGGTTGCAGTCAGCTGAGATTGCACCACTGCACTCCAGCCTGGGCAACAGACTAAGATTCCGTCTCAAAAAAAAAAAAATTAGCTGGGTGTGGTTACCCACACCTGTGGTCTCAGCTACTTGGGAGGCTAAGCGAGGCTAAGGCAGGCTTAGCCTCTTTTGCTTGAACCTGGGAGGCGGAGGTTGCGGTGAGCTGAGATTGCGCCATTGCACTCCAGCCTGGGTGACGAGTGAAACTCCATCTCAAAAAAAAAAAAAAAAAAAAAGACAGAGGAAGAGACGGTGGAGTCTTGCTATGTTGCCCAGACTGGTCTTGAACTCCTGACCTCAAGTGATCCTCCTGCCTCAGCTCCCCAAAGTTCTGGGATTACAGGCATGAGCCATCACACCCGGCCCAGAGCATCCTTTGGTCCCTCAGTGTGCCCTTAGATTCCCAGATTATTCCTTCTGCAGGGTGCTCTCATCTGCCTGCAGGACGCTTTCTCACCCAGAATGCCCTGATCCTCCATGTACTCCCCAAAGGGAGATGGCACCCGACCCCCAGGGCACAGCTGACTCTCCCTAGTGGCCCCTACCCTCCAGAGTGCTCCTCGTGTGTCCCTGCCTTCCCCCTGACCCCTGGCCCTGTGTGCCCACAGTCCTTCCTGTACCTGGGCTGGTATATGGTGATGTCCCTCTTGGGACACTACAACAACTTCTTCTTTGCTGCCCATCTCCTGGACATCGCCATGGGGGTCAAGACGCTGCGCACCATCCTCTCCTCCGTCACCCACAATGGGAAACAGGTGTGGGGAGGACCTGGCTGTGGGGTGTGGGCCAGCAGGGACCAGCGTGGCAGTGGGTGGTAAAGGGGTGAGGGCCAGGCAACTGGGCTGAGGAGGGGCAAGGCCAGGTGGGCTGAGCCAGGGGTGTGTGGGGCTGCAAGGTAGAGCCACAGGGACTGAACCAGGGCCAGGACCCAGAATGGGCAGGGCGGGGGGAGGGCAAGCCCAGGGCGGAGCTGACCTGGCCCCGTCCTGCCCCCAGCTGGTGATGACCGTGGGCCTTCTGGCGGTGGTCGTCTACCTGTACACCGTGGTGGCCTTCAACTTCTTCCGCAAGTTCTACAACAAGAGCGAGGATGAGGATGAACCTGACATGAAGTGTGATGACATGATGACGGTGAGCCCCTCCCCCAGCACTCTGGGACCCTTCCTTCTCGCATCTGTTGAAGGAGTTAATAATGGTACCTCCAGGCCGGGCGTGGTGCCTCCAGCCTGCAATCCCAGTGCGTTGGGAGGCCAAGGGGGGAGGATTACTTGAGTCCAGGAGTTGGAAACCAGCCTGGGCAACAAGGCAAAAATCCTGTCTCTATAAAAAAAATTTGGCCGGGCGCGGTGGCTCACGCCTGTAATCCCAGCACTTTGGGAGGCCGAGGCGGGTGGATCACGAGGTCAGGAGATTGAGACCATCCTGGCTAACACAGTGAAACCCCGTCTCTACTAAAAATACAAAAAATTAGCCGGGCGTGGTGGCAGGCGCCTGTAGTCCCAGCTGCTCAGGAGGCTGAGGCAGGAGAATGGCATGAACCGGGAGGCGGAGCTTGCAGTGAGCCGAGATCGCGCCACTGCACTCCAGCCTGAGCGACAGAGCGAGACTCCGTCTCAAAAAAAAAAAAAAAAAAAAATTTAAAC
Organism: Hylobates moloch; assembly: GCF_009828535.3. Lineage (NCBI taxonomy): Eukaryota > Metazoa > Chordata > Mammalia > Primates > Hylobatidae > Hylobates > Hylobates moloch. Next base: position 38,548,465 of record NW_026652288.1, on the reverse strand, counting down.
ATTAGCTGGGTGTTGTGTTGTGTGCCTGGAGGCTAAGGCAAGAGGATCACTTGGGCCCAGCAGTTGGAGGCTTCAGTGAGCTACGAACGGGCCACTACACTCCATCCTGGTAGACAGAGGGAGACCCTGTCTCTAAAAACTGAAAATAGTACCTACAGTTTGGCGAGCTGATGGATGCCAGGCACGTTTTGTGGATCATGGCCAGGTGAGTGATGCCAATCTCCTCCGGTTCAATGTTCTCCTGCCTCAGCCCATGGATTTGTATTTTTAGTAGAGGCAGAGTTTCACCTTGTTGGCCAGGATGGTCTCCATCTCTGCCTGTGCCCTCGTGATCTGCCCACCTCGGCCTCCCAAAGTGCTGGGATTACAGACGTGGGCAACCACACCCGGCCTCATTTGAGCTTTTCAAACTGTTATTATAGGAAAGGCACTCAGGGAGCGCGCCCCTGCTGCTTATGAGCCGTGTGAATTTTGGGCAGGCTACTCGACCTCCTGCCTATGCCCTGGGGGCCTCACCTGTAAAATGAGTGTGTAATAGTAGTTCCTTTTAGGACTAATGGGTGCTCCCTGGCTATCGAAGACTTAAAATACTTAGACCAGTGCCTTGCACAGTGACTCACGCCTGTAATCCCAGCACTTTGGGGGGCCGAGGCGGGCGGATCACCTGAGGTTCGGAGTTCGAGACCGGCCTGACCAACATGGAGAAACCCCATCTCTACTAAAAATACAAAATTAGCCGGGCGTGGTGGCACATGCCTGTAATCCCAGCTACTCGGGAAGCTGAGACAGGAGAATCACTTGAACCCGGGAGGTGGAGGCTGCCATGAGCCGAGATTGTGCCACTGCACTCCAGCCTGGGCAACAAGAGTGAAACTCCATCTCAAAAAAAGAGACTTAGACTAGTACCTGGCACATCCTCAGGATTATATAGATGTTAGCTTCTATCATCATTATCCACAATTAAAAGTTTCGCCCAGGCCGGGCGCAGTGACTCATGCCTGTAATCCCAACACTTTGGAAGGCTGAGGCAAGAGGATTGCTTGAGCTTAGGAGTTTGGGGTTGCAGTGCGCTATGATTGCACCACTGCACTCCAGCCTGGGTAACAGATTGAGACTCTGTCTCAAGTTTAAAAAAAAGTTTCACCCAAGGTATACCCAGCGTTCAATGCATATTTATATTTTCTCTTCTATTCTAATAATGGTGATCATAACTCAAATTGATGTGAACTTACTAGAGACACAGGCCACAATTAAAAGAATCATTTCTGGGGTTTATCTCCAAAGATGTCCTGCAGTCTGGCTCCCTGGGTTCCTCCCTGCTCTCAGGACAAAGTCCAGCTCCTCAACCTGACATCTGAGGCTCTTCCAGACACGGCCTCGCTGCCCACAGCCTTGTTCTCATTATAGTCACTTATCTTAGTTTTTACTCTAGGATGACTGTTCTCTCACATCCTGGGGATACAAAAAGAACAAGTGTATGCCGGGCGCTGTGGCTCACGCTTTTAATCCCAGCACTTTGGGAGGCCAAGGCAGGTGGATCATCTGAGGTCAAGAGTTTGAGACCAGTCTGGCCAACATGATGAAACCCCGTCTCCACTAAAAATACAAAAATTAGCGGGATGTGGTGGTGTATGCCTATGATCCCAGCTACTTGGGAGGCCGAGGCAGGAGAATCTCTTGAACCCCGGAGGCGGAGGTTGCAGTGAGCCGAGATCGTGCCATTGCACTCCAGGCTGGGCAACAAGAGCAAAACTCCGTCTCAAAAAAAAAAAAAAAAGTACAAAAATTAGCTGGGTGGGGTGGCATGCACCTGTAATCCCAACTACTCAGGAGGCTGAGGCAGGATAATCTCTTGAACTCAGAGGTGGAGGTCGCAGTGAGCCAAGATTGCACCACTGCACTCCAGCCTGGGCAACAGAGCAAGACTCTGTCTCAAAAAAAAAAACAAGTGTAAAGTTGTTCCCAAATGCCAGGTAGACCATGCTCCCTCCCCACCCCCACTCAGACCCTTCTTGTGGCTCCCCAGCCCGCTGTAGATAAAGTCGAATCACCCTGCCATGGCTTACAAAGCCTGGGAAGAGCTGGCCCTGCCTGGGTCTAACCGCAAACCCTCTTGCTTTTTGCTTTCTAGCCGCCTGGTCCTCTTTCAGTTCCCCTAGGACTGCGTGTTTCCTCCCAACTCAAGCCCTTTGCACCTGATGTTCTCTCTGTCCCCTACCCCAGGCCCAATATACACACACAGCCCATTCGCTTGGTACCTCACCTTTCCACTTAAATGCCACGTCCTACAGGAAGCCTCTTGACCATGGGCTGGGCCAGGGCCTACAGAGCCACGTGCCCAGGCCCTGCCTCATCTCTCTCCCTGCTCTCCTGCACAGGAGCTCTATTTTCCAGCCTCACCCAACCATTTTCAGTTCCTCACAGCAGCGAGATGTATTCTTTCCTCACGGTGGTGAGGCAGCATGTGGCTTTCTCTGCCGGGAACACTCTCTCCCACCACCCCTCCACCTAACGCCTCCTTTAGGTTTCAGCTCACACCTGCCTCCTCTTCCAGGAAGCCTCACCTGATCACCTCGGCTAGATCAGATGCCTCCAGTGGGCTGTTAAAGCTTCCAGTGCTTCCCCCAGCTCATCCCTGGTCACACTGTGCCTCCCCACCCCAGCCTCGACCCTCTGCCTGTGTCCCCCCACCCCAGCCCAGACCCCTCTTCCTGTGCCCTCCCATCCCGGCCCTCACCCCTCTTCCTGTGCCCTCCCATCCCAGCCCTCACCCCACTGCCTGTGCCCTCCCATCCTCGTCCTCACCCCTCTGCCTGTGCCCCCCTATCCTGGCCCTGACCCCTCCACCTG